>NW_021635234.1:0-600000 GCF_004799145.2 Neltuma alba
AGCTGTGCTCATTGCTTTGGCCCAGAACACTTGTGAAATACCTTTCTCATTCAGTATTGCTCTTGTCATTTCCGTGAGCACTCTATTCTTTCTTTCCACAACTCCATTTTGTTGAGGAGTTCTCGGCACTGAGAAGTTGTGATCAATCCCATGCTCATCACAATAGTCTGCGAATTCGTTGTTCTCGAATTCTCCTCCATGGTCAGATCTGATTGACACAATAGAAATACCTTTCTCATTTTGGACCTTTTTGGCAAAAATGATAAATGCATTAAATGTCTCGTCTTTAGAGGAAAGAAACAGAGTCCAAGTAAATCTCGAATAGTTATCAACTATCATAAGAGTATACAGGTTTCCAGTAAAACTTTTGACTCTTGACGGACTAACCAAATCCATATGAAGCATTTGAAGTGGCCTTTTGGTTGAGACTATCTTCTTTGATTTAAACGAGGACTTTGTTTGTTTACCATTCTGACAAGCATCACAAATAATATCATGTTCATGTTGAATTTTAGGTAACCCAATAACCAAGTCCCTTTTTGTTAATTTTGAAAGTTGATTCATGTTAACATGTGCAAGTCATTTATGCCAAAGCCAACTTTCCTCCTTTTTGCTAATAAAATAGTTTTCAGAAAGTTTTGAATCAATTTGAATAGTACAACAATTACCGTCCCTTAGAGCTCTTAGCTTTTTGTTCAATTCCTCCTTCTTCAATGATAAGTCATCTTTGCTTATCACTAGGCATTTCTCTAAATTAAAGATTACCCACTTGTTTTTATTGTATTCTAATTGACACTGAGCAGATTGTGACACAAGCCTTCTACGTAGTACACATCTTCAACCTTCATTCCTTTGTCACTTCTTATTTCTCCGAGTCCAACAATTCTTCCAGATTGATTGCCATTGAAGCTTACCTTGCCTCCTTCTCTTGGTTTGAGTGATGTGAACTTCTTGGTATCACTCGTCATATGTCTGGAGCATCCACTGTCGATGTACCATTTGTTTGTTTTGGATGCCTTAAGACATACTTCTAACAGCACAATCATATTTTAGGGACCTATAACTTCTTGGGTCCTTTTTGGTTAGTATGGATTGTCTTAGGCACATAGGTACCTTTGAGCACCCATTTTAATATCCCGTAAGTTCCTTTCTTCTTGTGATAATAAGAAGAAGTCGTGTGACCTTTACGATTGCAATGGGAACATAATGCAAAAGGATTAGAGGAATGAACAACATTTCTAAAAAAAGTAAGATACGACTGACTACCACTCTTCTTCCTTCCTTTCCTCTTATCTTGAGTAGGATCATAACCTATTCCGGTTTTATCCATTGAGTACCATTGGGCTCCCATAATCACTTTAAGCATTTCACTGCCCTTAGTGAATTTTTCCAGGGTTCTTATGAGGTCCTCGGCTTTCCTTTTGTTTTGCTCACATTCCGTACATACTGGAGGTGGAGTTGTGCTATATTTTTGCTTCAGTTGCTATTCCTCCAGAAGCTTTATTTTTTTCTTGGAGCTTACCAACTCCTTTGAATTCCTGACTAATTCTAAATTAATGGATTGTATTCAAATTATAATTCATCATAGGAAGGTTCAGAAGTGATTACCTCATTTGTCTCTTAATCTTCATCTTTCTAAGCCATGAGACAGACGTTGGCTGTTTCTTTATCATCGCTCCCTTCTTCTTCCAAGAAACTATCTCCCTAGATTGACATGACAAAGGCTTTCTTCTTTTTGAACTTTTCTTTGTTCTTTTCTTTGTCTTTCATCTTGGACAGCTAAGGATACTTTGCTTTGATGTGCCCTGACGTTTTGCATTCAAAGCAGATGATTGGATCTTTTGGCTCATTTTGAGATGTGGATGTCACACCTCTCTTTATAACCCATTATATGTCAATTGGAACCAATATAATTCATTTCGTAACATTTTTGGATGAAAAATTTGAAATTCAGGATTCCACTGTTTATCCTGCCCGTACACTGTTCATCTGAAAATGGGCTAATTTTCAAAATTCATAACTAAATCCAAAAAAATCAAAACGAAGTGGTTCCAATTTTCATGTGAAGCTTGCTAAGAGTTCTATGCAGGAAAAATAATCATTAGGTCCAATTCCATCCAGAATAATTCTAGGAAATTCGTCAAAGTATACTATTCATTTGGTAAATTTTCGAATTTCCAGTATTTTTGCCCAACTTTAGAAGGGCATAACTCTTAGCACACAACTCCAAATTTAATGAATTACCCCTTGTTTTAGATATAAAAATGAGATCTATTTACCTGAAAAATTTCATGTCCAAAATCCAACAATTGCTCATTATTTTATGTGCCACATATTTGGCATATTTTGGGGAATCTCTATTCCCTAATTACCATTTTCTCGATTTATTTCCCCTTCTTCCTTCAACCACATTCCTTCCACAATGCATCAAGCATAATTCCAACATTGGAATATGGGATAACAATATAATTTACATCAAAATGTCATCCATAACTTATCTAAAATCAACATAAAGCTTGGTACACTTGATACAAGTTTCTAACATAACATAATATTCATAAAGCCATTTCATGCCAAGGCCAATTCCTTCCCTTGATCCATGCTTGGTCCACTTCCTAATTAGGGGGTAGGGCCAATCTATAAGCCACCAGGTCAACTCTTGACAAGATTTGGAAGGGTCTAATATAGTTCGGCGTCAATTTACGGGCCTTAATCGATCTTCTTATACCCGTAGTTGGAGAAACTTTCAGGAAAACATGATCTCCAACTTTGAACTCCAAAGGCCTTCTCCGTACAGCGGCATAACTTTTCTGTCTACCTTGCACTGTGAGTAGCCTCTATCGGATCATCTTAATTTGTTGTGAGGTTTGCTCTGCCAGGTTGGGACCAAATGTCTTTCTTTCTCCCAATTCAATCCAACATAGTGGCGATCTACATTTCCTCCCATACAAAGCTTCATAAGGAGCCATCTGGATACTAGAATGGTAATTATTGTTATAGGCAAACTCCACCAATGGCAAATACTCATTCTAGTTCCCTTTAAAGTCAAGGACACAGGCTCTCAGCATATCCTCTAACGTTTGAATAGTATGCTCTATTTGCCTGTCAATTTGAGGATGGTAGGCTGTACTAAAACTTAGTTAGTGTCTATGGCTTCCTATAATGCTCTCTAAAACTTATAGAGAAATCTCGGGTCCCTATCGGAAATAATCGTTTCCGGTACTCCATGCAACCTCACAATTTCCCAGATATATATTCGTGCTAATTTCTCCGGTTGATACTCTTTCTTAATGGCTAAGAAATGAGCTGACTTTGTCAAGCGATCTACAATCACCCATATCACATCGTAACTTGATGATGTACGGGGTAATCCTATCATAAAATCCATGGAAATGCTTTCCCATTTCCATTCCAGGATACTCAGGGGTTGTAAGGATCCTGGTAGCTTTTAGTGTTCTGTCTTTACCTTTTGACAAGTGAGGCACCTTGACACATAGTCGGTTACATCTCTCTTCATATCAGGCCACTAGAATAATTCTTTAAGATCTGATACATCTTGGTCATACCTGGATGTATGGTGTACCGACTCTTGTGTGCCTATTCCAAAATTTGCCCTTTAATCTCTGAGTTTGGGGGAATATAAGTTCTTCCCTTATATTTCAGGATCCCTTCCTGAGTTATCTCGAAATCCTTCGTCTCATTTCTCAGCACTCTGGCTTTCAACATGTCGACCAGTTGATCTCTCTGTTGGGCCTTCTTGATCTGTTCAAGGATTTGCGTTTCCACTTTTTGCAATACTAATTTGGCCCACCATTAACCGTGTCTGGTCGGTGAGATCCCAATCTCAAATATTCTTGATCAATTCTTGTTCTTTTATCATCAACGATGCCACCTGCACCATTTTCTAGCTCAACGCATCTGCTACAACATTCGCTTTCCCAGGATGGTATTTGATTTGATAATCGTAATCCTTAAACAATTCTAACCATCTCCTCTGTCTCATGTTGAGTTCTTTCTGGTCCTATAGGTACTTAAGGCTCTTATAATCACAATATAATTTGATAGTTGCCCCATATAGATAATGCCTCCAGATCTTTAAGGCATAAACAAACGTTGCCAGCTCAAGATCGTGAGTGGGATAGTTTTCCTTATGAGTCTTTAACTGTTATAAGGCATAAGAAACCACTCAACCCTACTACATCAGCACACATCCCAATCCTTGTTTACTCGCATCTGTATACACCACATATGGCAATATAGGATCAGGGATTATCAGCACGGGAGTCAAGGCCAACTTCTGCTTTAACTCCTAGAAGCTTATCTCACACTTTGTATCCCAATTGAATGGCTAATTCTTCCAAGTGAGCTTAGTCAGCGGTAGGGAAATCTGTGAGAAATCTCGTATAAACCTTTAATAGTACCCTACTAAACCCAGAAAGCTTCTCACCTCAGTTACCGTCTTGGGTTGTTCCCAATTCAACATGGCTTCTACCTTACTTGGGTCCACAGCACTCCATCTTGGGTTATCACATAACCAAAAATTCGCACTTCGTCTAGCCAAAATTCGCACTTACTCAACTTGGCATACAGTTGCTTTTCCTGCAACGTGCCCAATACGATTCATAGATGCTGTTCGTGTTCCTTTAGTGACTTAGAATACACCAGGATGTCATCAATGAATACCACTACGAATTGGTCTAAGTATGGCTAGAAGATCCTATTCATGCAAATGAATATAGCAAGTGCGTTCGTCAAACCAAACGGCATCACTAGGAATTCATAATGTTCATACCTAGTTAAAAAAGCAGCCTTCAAAATATCATCTACCTTAATCCTCAATTAGTGGTACCTTGATCTCAAGTCGATAGTTGAGAATGTAGTGGCTCCTGCCAACTGATCTAACGAATCATCAATTCTCGTTAATGGGTACTTATTCTTAATCGTCACCTTATTCAGCTCACAGTAGTCTATACACAACCTCAAACTACCGTCTTTCTTCTTTACAAACAGCACTGGTGCACCCTATAGTGATACACTGGGGCATATGAATCCTTTTTCTAAAGCTCCTTTAATTGCTTTTTCAATTCTGCCATTTTGTTTGGCACCATCCGATACGGAGCTTTCAAAATTGGATTTGTTCTAGGCACCAGGTCAATAGCAAACTCAATTTCTCTTTTCGGAGCTAGTCCGCTGATTTCTGTTGGAAACACTTTAGGGAATTCCCGGACAATCAAGATATCAGCAATCCCTTCCTCTGTTTCTACCTTCACTGAGAAAAATACTATGTATCCTTGGCAACTCTGCCTCAACCATTTATCTGCTCGAGCTGCTGAAATCACATTCAACTTTGCTTCTGCCAACGGGGTTAACTCTCGGGTAGGAAGAATCAATGTTTGTTTTTATAGTCAAGGAGAACATTTTGGGAGGACAACCACTTCGAACTAAGGATAACATCAATATCACAGAAAAGCATGCATATCAAGTCTAATGTAGTGCAATAGTGGGCATACCGGACAATGCAGTTTAAATAAACAGTAGAAGTTAAAATTTTCGTTCCCAAGGGAGTGGAAACATACAAATCATACAGCAATATGTTGACAGCAAGACCTAAGCATCTAGCATAATCATATGATATAAATGAGTGGCTGGCACCCGTGTTAAATAGAAAAATTGGTCCTTGAACACCTCCTAGTTGATCAGGGTGTTATTGGCCTGAAAGACCAGCTCAGTGTTCTTCTACCATCTATTTGCTTCCCTTTTCAGCTTGTATATTGCCATCTAAGCCTTCCTCTCAGACAGGTTTTGTAGCTTTTCTAGCTGGGTTATCCAGTCCTTGGGCTACTTGAACATCGAAAGTTCCCTCAAAAATAGGAGGGTTGTGTTTTGTAAACTTCACAATCCACTGTTGTAGCGTATCAGGTTTTATAGCAGCATCCCTCTCTTGTTCCTGCCTAACTTGTGTGGCTTGTATCTCAGCCATTTTCTTTTGCTGTTCCTCTAACCTTTCCATTATCCATTCAATTGGAGCAACAGGGGGTCTTGACAACTCTTCCCTTGTATTGGGTTTCCTACCTCTTGATCCTCATCTTCCTCTTACCATTTTGTTATTTCTATCTCAACTACAAGAGGAACAGAATTATCAATTTACATAAATGATATTTATATTACTTTTCAGTTTATATACATGGCACAATTAACAAAAAGTAAGGTCACAGCCCACCACAGATAGTATAATATATAGTCGTCCTATATTTATAACCCAGTAGAGGAAGAGGGAAACAAAGTAACTACAAAAAGTTCTAAATCGTCTAGCAGCTAATCGAAGTTAATGGACATAGAGGGTTTGCAGAGCTGCCAAATCTGGGTCTGCCAAACTCGGGTGGTAGGTAATGTATCTAGTAACACCTGACACCATAAAGCGTCATCTACAAACTGACCCTCTTCGACTACTTCATTATGTAGTAATCTCAAGTAGTAGAAGTAGTCCTGGTAGACTATAACATACTAATTCTGGGTCGGATCTATGTGTCTACTGAGCTCAATAAACTCCTAGAAGAGACTGTTATAGTCTTTGAATTCCTTCCTTACCAACAATGGCCTCTTCTTGATTGGTAGATCCTTAGTCTTGATCTGTTCCGGCTTCACAGTCTAGATAGGTATTGCCCTGATGGCACTGGGACCTGCCTCATCAGGATGTGGTTGAGGTCTCGTGGCACTCTGAGCATCCCATTTCTCTAACTTGACTAGGTCATTGGAGTCCTCTTTTGAATATATATCCTCTATCTCCTAGAGAGGCTGATAATATCCGGGTGGTGGAGTTAGGTCATCAGGGTCAGAAACATGTGGATGGTACCAACCTGGGTACGGTTCCCTTAGCCTCCTCTGGTTTACTATTTCCCTGGAGACATCACTACAGCAGGCCATGGCTTATCCTACACTCAACTCAGTTTATAACATACCATTCCATCCAGATATAATCCAACTAGAAGTATTCAATCAATAATCAAACAAACAGTTCACAATCAATCAACAATATTCAATCATTGTGCAAAATACATAACAGTCAATATAGTGCACATAAACAAAGCCAGAACCTGTGCTCTGATACCAAAAAGTATCACACCTCTCTTTATAACCCATTATACATCAATTGGAACCAATATAAGTCGTTTCGTAACATTTCTGGATGAAAATTTTGAAATTTAGGATTCTACTGTTCATCCTGTCCGTACACTGTTCATCTGAAAATGGGCCAATTTTGAAAATTCATAACTAAATCCAGAAAAATCAAAACAAAATGGTTCCAATTTTTATACGAAAATTGCTAAGATTTCTAAGGAAAAAAAATAATCATTAGGTCCAATTCCATCCAGAATAATTCCATAAAATTCGTCAAAGTATATTGTTTATTTGGTCCAGTATTTTTGCCCAACTTTGGAAGGGCGTAACTCTTAGCACACAACTACAAATTTAATGAATTACCACTTGTTTTAAAGATAAAAAAGAGATCTATTTTCTTGAAAAGTTTCATCTTCAAACTTCAATAATTGCTCATTATTTTATGTGCCACACATTTGGGACTTTTTAGGAAATTTCTATTCCCTAATTACCATTTTCTTGATTTATTTCCTCTTTTTCCTTCAATCACATTGCTTCCACAATGCATCAAGCATAATTCCAACATTGGAACATGGGATAACAATATAATTTACATCAAAATGTCATCCACAACTTATCATAAAATCAACATAAAGTTTGGTACACTTGATACAAGTTTCTAACATAACATAATATTCATAAAGTCATTTCATGCCAAGGCCAATTCCTTTCCTTGATCCATGCTTGGTCCACTTCCTAATTAGGGCATAAAATAACATAGGAGGAATGAGATTTCAAAGAAATCTTAGTAGCATATGAATTATAATTGTCATGTAAATCAATGCAAGTTTAATTGTGAAATGTCATGCAATCCAAACCATTCCCAACTCATAAGAATTCATACCAAATATCATGCAAAAAGAGGAACATCATATTATCCACATTGACATATCACAAAGCATTTGGCCAAAGCATAGCCAATGTCAATCAAACAATCAATGTAACCATAAATTTCCTCCAATCCAAGCAACAACAATCACAATAAACAATCAAATTATAATTCAAAGCTACCTTTGCAAAGCTTGTCCAATTAGTTCCTCCACGGAGAAATGCTTCTCCTTAATTCCTCCTCTCAATGCCTATTAAACCAAGCATAATCATAGGCCATATTAATCACAAAACAACTTAATTCCAATACTCAAACCTTAACTCAATATTTCCCCCCTTTTTCTTTGATTTTTAACAAATTGATTTCTTCTTTAGAATCAATCATCTCATGTCTCAATCCTATACAATTTTTCATGAGGAATCCAATGGTGCAATCAGATTTTTAAAATTCAAACTCTTTCTCCATGAACCTGGTTTGGCCGAATAGGGGTCCTTAATTTTCCAAAAATTTCATTTTTGATTCCAATGATTTTAAACACTTTCCAATAACATATCCCTACACCAAAAAAATGTTTTAAAACCATTGGAATCATCAAATCAAGCAAAATCCATCAGCTCCTACATGAACAGTGCTGGTAAAAAATCTCCCTTTGAATCCTAACCTTGATTTCATCCAAAAATCAATCCATACACCACTTAATCTTCTTTATTCCATTTGATTATTAAGGTTTCTATCCTTTCATAAGCATCACACATCACAACCGAATTTTTCAGAATTTTCCAATATTTTTCCAGCATTTTCCCAAGCAAAAATCCTTGTTTAATCAATGTAAAACTTAGGGATAGTGATGCTTGGACATACCTTAGTGTTTTCTTGAAGTAAGTTGGATGATTTCTTGTCTAAAACTCCTCAAGAATTTCATGCAAGGTGGCCGGATGAACAGTGACAGAGTTTCTCCTTATTTTTCCCAATTTTCCAATATTTTCTTTGTATTTTCAAGGGGTATTTATAGACCGAAAATTCTGCAATTCTCCCCCCTAATTAGCATGCCCAAATGATAGATAAGGAGGTGTGTTGGCAGCCATCAAGTGCCCCAAACCTTCAGATTTGAACATGTGGCTTTTCTCTAGATTTTTCCACACAAATATCCTTTAATTTTGCATTTTATTTAATTAATTGAAGCCTCCAGATTTTGCACAAAATTGGGCCCTTATTAGGCTCAATGGGGGCCCCACAAATGGTTTGGGCTGGTCCAAAAAGATGGCCCACTAACCAAATTACTATCTCAAACCAATTAGAAACTTTATTAGTTACTATTCACTAGTAACATTCCATTTCCAGACCTCCAAAAATTTATTTCTCTCTATGATAATTCACCTTTTAATATGAGAATATGATCTGAAATTTTTCAGAAATTTTCACCAGCTCTAGGTATTTATTTTGAATTTTCTCCGATTAGGCCTTTATCAGTAAATATGAAGGAAAATAAATTCCCTAAAATTAATTCTTGAGCTTTCGAGGCCTAAAATCAATTTTATAAATTGAAATAAAAATTTATATGAATTCTCTATCAATCTCCCAAATTTATTGAGGCCTCTAACTCATTAAAATAATTATTTTCTTATAATTTCCCAATAATTTCCCGAAAAACCTCCGTTTATATGAACTTTCGTAACAATTCATCTTTACCAAATTTCCATCTTTTGGACCTCAACCAAGTTTCCAAAATCTCTATTCTACACTTTTTCCATTTTTTAGGGATTTTCTAGAATTTTTTTCAAATTTTTCCGTTTTGCCCTTCCTAAACCGATAATTACGAAAATGTCAGCCCGGACCTTTTCGGGGTTTCATATCAAAAGTTGTTTTACCTCTCCGTCTAGTTCTTACATTGACTATCATCCCAATTTTTGATCCTTTATAGCCAGGTGAAAATTTTTGGGATGTGACAGTGGAGGTTTTGCGTTTTAATTGAAACCTCCTTCTAGCTTTGTTTCTATAGAATTTCTTGAACCTTCTAACTATAAGACCCATTTCATCATCTTCTAGCTCATCTTCATCATCATCTTCACTCTCTTGAGTTCTGAGAGCAATGGCTTTGTGATTCTTCTCGTTCATTTCCTTTTTGTATTTCTACTTACTCTCATACTCCGCTAGACTCCCAAACAGAGCTATGACAAAACCAATTGATTCTCCCTTTATTTCCTCAATGACTGTTATTTTGGCTCCTATTCTTTCGTGACACCACTTAAGATTTTCCTCACTTGATCCTCTTGACTATACTTCTTTCTGAGTGCAGTGAGATGATTGATGAGGTGTGAAAATTTGATTTCCATGTCTCATATGCTTTCTCCATCCTTCATTCTAACAATTCAAACTCTATGGTGAGAGTGTGCGATTCTGCTCTGTTTGACAACCATTGTCCCTTCATGAGTAATCTTCTGTGCCTCCCACATTTCCTTTGCAGTTTCCAAATTGGAAACTCAGAAATACTCTTTTTGGCTTAGTGCACAGGTTAGTATGTTGATAGCTTTATCATTCAGTGTCACTAGCTCTCGTCTTCTTCATCAAACTCACTGGGACTCTTACGAACTTGTTGACCGTCTACGATTTTTATTGGGATGTAGTCACCATGTTCGATCACGTCTTATAATCCATACTCTGTAGTTTTGATGAAGATCTTCATCCTCATCTTCCAGAAAGTGTAGTTTTCTCCATTAAAGTCAGGTGGCTTTGATGTTGAACATCCTTTGGCTAGTACGCTATCTCTAAAACATGCCATAGGATCTCTCTTCGAACTATTAAGTCTTTACTGAAGAGACCTACTCTGATACCAAATATTAGTGGCAGTCTCACCCAAGAGGGAGATGAATTGGATGAGTTATAAAAAATTTAAGCGTATTAAAACAGTGAAATAAATAAAACTAGAGAGCATTAGGTTAGAAAGATTTCACTGCAGAGCGTAGACACAGGATTTATACTGGTTCGGTCTTAACCACTTGACCTACATTCAGTCCTCAGAACACCTCCAAGATTTCCACTATGATCCAAGATTAACTGGGCTCTTGGTGCCTCAGTATAGCATTTGATTTTCTCAATCACTCCCCCTTACTACTCGTAAGGTTACAATCCCACCTAAGAGTCCACACTCTTGAGTTACACTCAAAAAGTGATTAAGGATGGTGTATTAGTCTCTCTCACAGAGTAAATGACTATAAAACAGTGAAGCTCAGTAAAGGAGAAGACAGAGTATTGAATGCAGCAGTAAGAGTTCTTTTGCAGAAGGTAGTTTGCGTATTCAATCCTGCATTCAATGCTTCTTCACGCCTTTTATAGTTAGAGAAGTTTGATAACCGTTAGATGGAGAGCTTCTAGCCATTGAGAGTTCAGTTGCATGTTTTCCCAGTTGCAACAGTATTCGCCATTAATTCTTCTAACACAGTAGGTTACAGGCTACTTAAATAACCGTTGAGCTTGCTTTTGAGCTTGCTTTGTATTTTGTATCAATACTTCAATCTAATAAGCTTTTTCTTCAGAATAAAACTCAGGAAGAAAACTAATCAGATGATAATGATATTCATATGGTAGATGAGAAGGGAATCAATCAAACAAATCCAATAACTAGGAACTGAACATCCTTGATCGAAGTCATGATCAATAATTGGTTTATCGATTATGTTATTGATTAATTAAGATAAAAGATTTTGAAACAGATAACTATATTTATCGATTAAGTTATGGATTAACTCATGATCTATCAAGTGATCGATCAATGAAAAGAGTGACTTGAGAAAGATCACCTAGAGAAAAGGCTCAAGGTCACCTATGATTTTGAATCCCTTAAAATAGAGAATTAAGATAAATAGTAAGGCTGAGAAAAGCTTAAAGAGAAATATTTAGAAGTTTCTTAAATCTCACTGTAACTTCTTGGTATTGAAAGATCTGGATCATTGATTGAATAAGTGATCGAAAAATGTTTGATCAATCAAGTTATTGATAAAGATAAGCAAGAGAGAATTTGATTTTGAAGATACATTGATCGAATACTTTATCGATAAATAGATGATAGAAAATTTGATCGATAAAAAGGTTTAGCAAAGATTTTCACAAAAGGCACAAAACATATGATGATCGAGTAGGTGATCGACTAAAGATTGGTCAATCGAGTGATCAATAAAAATATAGTTGAGAAACTTAGTTTTGAAATGCCAGGAAAATGTTTGATTGATCACGTTATGTGAAAACAGAACATTTAGAAGATTGGATGATCGATCATTTTATCGATAAATCAGTGATTGATAAAGTGATCAAAGAAAAACTTAAACAAGTTTAATCAGTGAAAAAGTGACGATCGATCATTTGATAAACAGGTAAGTTATTATGCAATGACAAAACAAGTTATCGATAAAACTGTGATCGATAAAGTAATCGATAAATGGTGATTAAAACAAAGTACAACGAGAGTAGGAAGCTTTACCATTTATCTTTCTTCTCATCAATGACTTATTTATCGATTATGTGATCGATAAACTCTTATCAAAAATTATGTCCCATTATTTGTCAATTGTTTGATCATTAAATTATCGATCAATTGATCGATAATTTTCTCCATACTTCTATACAAAATAGTGTTAACAATGATTGATCAACACATACAAATTGATTTATCTATCAAGTTATCGATTAACATTTTTGTTAAGTTATTTATTTACATAGGAATTTTATCTATCATGTGATCGATAAACCCTTGATGGATAAGGTGATTGATCAACTTACTAAAACAAAGATTACTTAATTTGTTATCATCAAAACTTTAAATCTAACAAAAGCCAACTCTTATCACTTTTACTTATAAAACAAATTTCAGAAAGCTTTGAATATATTTGGATAATATAATAGTTACCATTCCTTAGGGCTCTTCACTTCACATTTAGTTCTTCCTTATTAAGTGGTAGGTTATCCTTGCTGATGATCATACATTTCCCTGAATCGAAGATTATTCAATTATTTTTGTTGACACTTTGACTGACACTAAGCAGGTTGTGACATAGTCATTCAACATAGTAAACATCTTTGATTTTCATTCCCTTATCACTTCCTATTTCTTCAATTCTGGCTATTCATCTAGATTGATTTCCTCTGAAGCTTACTTTACCACCTTCTTTGGGTTTAAGTGTAGAGAACTTGTCAGTAACACCCGTCATATGTCTTGAACATCCACTATCATTGTACCATTTGTTTGTTCGGGATGCTTTAAGACAAACCTGCATCAGAAAAAATCATGCTTTAGGTACCCACATTTTCTTGGGTCCTTTCAAGTTAGTGTGGATAGTCCATGGTACGTAGGTACCTTTAGGTACCCATTTTAATGTTTTGTAGGTTCCTTTCTTCTTGTGATAACAAGAAGATGTAGTATGACCCTTATGGTTACAGTAAGAATAATGTGCAAAAGGATTAGATGAATGAACTGAATTTCTGAAGAATGTTAAATATGATTGTTCACTATGGTTACCATAAGAATAATGTGCAAAAAGATTAGATGAATGAACTGAATTTTGAAGAATGTTAAACATGATTGTTCACCGCTTTTCTTCTTTTCCTTTTCTTTTATCCTGAGTAGGATCATATCCTATCCCTAATTAAGCTCCTAATATCACTTTGAGCATTTCACTACCCTTTCTAAACTTCTCTAGAGGCTTTGTGAGTTCCTCATTTTTCTTTCTGTTCTGCTCACACTCCATACAGGTTGGCAAGCTAACATCTTTTTGCTTTGCTTGTTCTTCCAAACTTTTGATTTCCTTTCTAGAGCTTACCAACTCCTTAGCTATTCTTACAAATTCAGAATGTAAAGCATTGTATTCAGATTGTAATCTATCATGGAAAGGTTCAGAAGTGATTACCTCATCGGTCTTTGAATCTTCATCTTGTTATGCTACGAGACACATGTTGGCCATCTCTTCATCATCACTATTTCTTCTTCTGATGAACTATCCCCCCATATCAAGGTAACGAAGGCCTTCTTCTTTTAAATTTTTCTGTTTTTTTTTATCTTTATCCTTTGATCTAGATAACTGTGGGGAATTTGCTTTGATGTGTCTAGGTTTCTTGCATTCAAAGCATATGATTGGTTCCTTGGACTCCATTTGAGACATAGAGGCTTATTGGAATTTGCTTTCAGCTCTGTTATCGCATAATTTTTTGAATCTCTTGATTATGAGACTGATTTCTCCATCCTTTAAGTCTTCTTTATCATCATCTTCACTCTCTTGAGAGCAATGCCTTTACAAGTTCTCTCATTCATTTCTTTTTTATTCTTTTGCTTGCTTTTGTATTCTGCTAAGCTTTTGAAGAGTGCAACAACCAAGCTGATTAATTCTCCTTTTATTTCTTCAAAGACCGTTACCTTCGATTCACATTCTTTAGTGAGTTTGCTTAGTATTTTTCTCACTTGATTCTCTTAATTGTATTTCTTCCCGAGAGCTGTTAGATGATTGATAAGGTGTGAGAACTTTACTTCCACATCTCGAATGCTTTCTCTATCTTTCATACTGAACAATTCAAATTCGGTGGTGAGGGTATTGATCCTGCTCTGTGATCTAACCCAATCTTTACATAGTTTTCTTAAGTGTTTTCTGATGTTTTGTAACACTTTTGCCCTCATTTTGCATGCATTTATATCCTTTTGATTATATTGATTTATGCATTGCATTTTACTAGTTTAAGGGTAAAAATGGTCAATTATCTCATCCAAACTATAATTGCCTTGATCTTTAATTAGTTTAATCTTTACAAAGCTCCTTGCTGTTATTTTCATGCATTTGGAGGAGGATTTAAGACCCAAGATTGAGCATTGAAGCAACCATAAGTTCAAACGAGCCAAAACGGAACACTAAGAGTGTCTCTGTGTCCCCAAGTCTCGACATGGACTTCTCAGGTTGCGACCTAGATGTCCTTTTAGTGAAACTACACATTTTAGAGCTAGGTCAAGACTGAATGTGCCTCTGTGTTCCTAGGTCGCGACATGGCTTTCTGAGGTTGTGACCTGAATGCATTTAGTAGAGCTGTGCATTTTGGAATAGGTTATTCTGCAACTAGACTTAAGGGAGAGAGCAGCCACGAAGAGGGAGAGCTCCATTATGCAGATTTGCAAGGATAGAAGCCTCAACCATTCTCTCTTAAGTCTCCATTGATCCCTTACCTCAAACTTCCATTGTTCTTTAATTCTCCACTATTTTTTGTAATTCTGAACCAATTAAATCACTTCCACCATCTTCCTTTTAATTTTTCCAACCCCCTTTTTTAGCATTCCTCATGGCTGAACACACTTGGAGTGATTGTGACAAGTTTGAAGATATGAGAGGCTAAATTCTTAGTCTCTTGGTGATCGAGGATGAACCTTGAGCTTATGGACACAATATGGGAGTTTTCTTAGTCTAAATCAATGCTTGAACGTGTTAGGCATTTCTAAATTTAAGAATTTTTACATGTCACATCCCAAAAAATTTCACCTAGCTATAGGAAATTAAAAGTTAGGATAAAGGTCAATGTAAGAACTAAATGGGGAGATGAAATAACTTTTGATATAAAATCTCGATGAGGTCCGGGTTGACATTTTTGTAATTATCGGTCCAGGAAGGACAAAACGGAAAAATTGAGAAAAATTCTAGAAAATTTTCAAAAAATGAGAAAAGTATAAATTAGAGATTTTAGAAACTCGACTGAAGTCTAAAAGGTGAAATTAAGGTGGAAATAAATTATTACGGAATTTCCTGTAAACTGAGGTTTTTCTAGAGAATATTGGAAAATTGGAGGCAAATAATTATTTTAATTATTTAGAGGCCTCAATAAATTTGGAACATAGACGAATAGATCATCAAAATATTTATTTGAATTTATAAAATTATTTCTAGGCCTTGGAAGCTCAGGAATTAATTTTAGGGAATTTATTTTCCCGCAGTGACACTGATAAAGGTCTAATCAGAAAAAATTCAAAATAAACACCTAAAGATGGTGAAAAATTCTAAAAATTTCTAGATCATGTTTTCATATTAAAAGGTGAATTATCATGGAGAGAAATAAATTTTTGGAGGTCTGAAAAAAATTATGAAATGTTACTAGTAAATAGTAACTAACAAAGTTTCATTTTGGTTTAGGATTTGTTTTGGATTGTGGGCCATCTTTTTGGACATGTCCAAATCATTTGTGGGGCCCACATTGAGCCCAATAAGGTCCAATTTCGTTGCCTTGCTCCCCTACTCCAGAAATTAATTAAATAAATGCAAAATTAATGGATAAATGCTTGGAAAAATCTAGAAATTGGCCACTTGTTCAAATCTGACTTCTTCTAGCATTTGATGACTGCCACATAACCCCCATGAGGTGGAAAATTTTGGCCAAACAAGGAGAAGGAAGGCAGATCAGATTTTTCTATATATACCCCTTTGGTAAATACAAATAAATATTGGAAAATTGGAAAAATAAGAGAAGACTCTACCACTGTAGCTCCAGCTCCATTTGGCTAAAATTCTCAAGTGTTTTAGGCAAGGAATCATCCAACTTACATCAAGGAAACACTAAGGTATGCCTAGGCCCTCTTATTCCTAAGTTTTAAGCTTGATTAGTAAGAGTTTTTGGCTTGAAAAATCGAGGGTATATGCTACAAAATTTTCAGTCCATTCATGTGATGTTAGGGAAGGATAGAGACCTTAAAGACTAAGTGGAATAAGCATGTATAAGTGGTGTATGGATTGATTTTTGGCAGAAAACCAAGTTAGGGTTTTAGAGCTTCAATTCGACCTAGCACTGTTTATGCATAAGCAAATTGTTTTGCCTTGATTTGATGATTCCAATGGGTTTAAAATATGTTTTTGTGTAGGGATATATTGTTGGGAAGTGTTTAAAATCATCGGAATCAAAAAGGAAATTTTTAGAAATTAATAGCCCCTATTCGGCAGCTACTATTCATGGGGAAGGAGTTTGATTTTTGAAAATCTGATTCCATATTTGAATCCCTCATGAAAAATTGTGTAGGAATGAGTTATGAGGTTATTGATTCTAAAGGAGGAATAATTTTGTTAAAAGTTCAAGAAAAAAGGGGGGAATTGTTAAGTTAAAGTTTAAGGATTGTATTTAAGTTGTTTGATTATTAATATAGCCTATATGTGTGCTTGATTTAATAGGCCTTGTAAGGAGGAGACAAGGAGAATTATTATACCTTAAGGAGACCAAGTTAAACAAGTAGCAAAAAGTAGCTTTGAATTATAATTGGATTGTTTATCTTGCTTGTCTAATGTGATTTGTTGTTGCTTGAATTGAGGAACTTGTGTTGTGATTTTAGTTGGCTGAATAACCTTGGTTTATCTTTGGCCAAATGCATTGAATTGTGTTATGTGGAAGTGTTGATGCTCCTCTCTTAACATGAGACTAAGCATGATTTTATATAACTTGAGGATGTCTTGAAGTTCTATAACATGTCACATTGTAACTTGCTTGATTTGCATGATAATTGTAATTCAAATGCTACTGAGATTTCTACGAAATCTCATTCCCCCTATGTCAATTTATTTATCATTTAGGAAGTGGTTCATCCGTGAATCAAGGCAAGGAGTTGGTACTGGGATAAAGAAGCTTGATGATCTTTATGTTATTTTGGAATGTCATGTAATGTGTTACTAAATTTTATGCCAAGTTTGTAATGGATTATGAATGATAATATGTTATAAATTATATTGATATGACATGCCCAAGTGATGAAATATTAAATGGTGCAATGTTAAAAAGGATGTAGAAGGAGTTAAAAGGAAATAAATTCAAGAAAATGGAATTAGGGGATAAAAATACCCTAAAAGAGGCTAATCTTGTGACACATAAAACAATAAACAAATGATGGAATCCAAACCTAAGATTTTACAGGCAAATAGATCTCATTTTATCTTTAAATCAAGTAGTAAATTATCTAATTTGGAGTTGTGTGCTAAGAGTTATGCCATTCCAAAATTACGCTAAAATCCTGAAAATTTGAAAATTGACCATATGGACAGTGCACTTTTTTGAATTTTCTGGTATTGTTCTGGATGGAATTAAGTAAAATAAATATTTTTTCTCTATATATGTCACACCTTACTTATATAGTACCTTAGCATTCATTTAGAACCATTCCAGACCATGTTGGATGGTTACACTTAAAAATTTCAATTTGGACGTTAATTGTTGGAAAATTACTGTTCACTGTCCAGTTTTCAGATTACAGGTCCAACTTTGAAAAATCATAACTAATTCTAGAAAAATTGTATGGAGGTGTTCTAAAATTCTAAAGAAAGATATTTCAATGCTCTTTAAGGGAAAAATATTCAACTGAACTCACTCTCACTGAAAACGTACAGTTTATTAGATTAAGATTACTATTCGTTTGGTAAAATCTGGACTTTCCAGATTGTCACATCCAGTATTATGATAATTGGAGACAAGAAATATTCTCAAATTATTGAGGATTAAAAGTAATAAGGAAAAGTCAAAGAATTTTGGTGGAAAATAATTACAGTAATTTTCCAAGCCAATTATAGGAAATTGACTAATTAAAGAAAATTGGTCAAATGTAAATAAGGAAAAATATTTTCGAGCCATGGAAAATTAAGGAAAAATAGGGATAATATCCTTTGAGAGTTATATGAAATTATAAAGTTGGTTTTATGACCAAATTACCCTTAGAGAAATTATAAGAGAATTTAAGGGTGGTTTAGGCTAATTGAGGGATTTTATTTGGAAAATTCCAAATAAATATTTTAAGAATAAAATTCCAAGAAAATTCCTATGAGATCCCAAGGAATTATAAGGAATTATGGAATTAAATGGAAACCCTCAAGTATCCAAGATTTTTCCAAATAAATGTGAAAAGTGGAAAAATCCCTAAAGAGAAGGAAATTAATTTTCCTTTTTATTTAAATATTAGGAAATTAATTTTGAGACAAAGAGGATAATTTGGGAAGACAATAATGAGGAGAATAAATTAAGGATCTGATAGAAAATAATTACAGAGACTAAGTTACTGTAATTATAAAAAAGAAGTTAAACTCAGAGCCTAAAGTATACCGATAAAGCAAGATTGGTGTCTTGCAAATCCAAGGGATCCTATTGAGCCATTTGTCAAGCTCTTGAAGGAGAAGATTTGAATTAGCCAAGTGTCATTCCATGAATGGAGAGGATTTTGACTTTAGTAAATAATTTCATTTGGAATTATGTTAATTAAGAGAGAGGAATCAAGACTTAGTAGGGTAATGACACTTGGACTATCATTAAAGAAGGTGGTTGGGATATTTTGAAGCCTTAATCAAGCTCTTCTCTCCCCATTTTCAGATGTTCATTTCGTGCAAGGGAGAAAAAGAGAGAGTTTGAGAGGAAACAAGGAGAAAGGGAGCACTTTTGATCATCCTAGCAAGGTTTCAAGGTTAGATCTTGGTCCTAGAAGTGTTCTTGCTTTGGTTTCTTTAATTTTTATGGTTTAAAATCTGTCTCCTCCCTCTCTTAATGTGGACCAAACTGATTAATAAAAAGGGGAAAGAAGTTTTGATCATAACACTTGCTAAGACACAACAACACAAGCTAGATCCTAGTGTTGGCAAGTGAGTTTAAGTGATTTTAAAGCATTTTTCATGGTTGTTGTTGTGAGAGTTATTTTCGGCCAAGTGAATAACTGGACCCTAGGATGAGCTTTTCATTGTTTTAAGGCTTCCATGATGCTTAAAATGAGGAATGGTGTAGGGTAGACTAAAAGAAACAAGTGTTGGAAGCCTAAAAGCAAAGCTGAAAATTTTGGGTCAAAACCTCTAGTGGTTTGGTCGGTTTGTGGCTGGAAGAATCAGTTTTATTTCCATAAAATCTAAGCCCATTTTTGGAATCTACATGAAAATCCATGTAGGAACAAGTCAAGGAGTGATTTTTAGGGTTAAAGAGAACCAAATCTAAAACTAGTGAACAAAGGAGGGAACTTTATGGTTCAAGAATCATTTTGATGTATGTTCTTGCTTTTTCATGGTTGGATAATGATTCTTGCTGCCATTTTTGTTGAATCACATGGTTAGGGTTTGATATTTGCCAAGGGAAAGAGGAGAAGGAAAAAAGGCTAAGACTTTTGAAGCAAGGTAGTAAGTTAAACCTAGCTACTACCACTAACTAGCATTGTTGATTATTGTATGGTTAATTGCTATTATTGTGATTGAGCTCTCTTGATTGTTATGTGGCTGCTCTTTATAGTATCTTGCTTTAGCCTTTGCATGATTGAGTTTGCCAAATGATAAACATGTTAGTTCATCCATAGTAGCTAATGTGATCATGCATAATAATGATGCTTGCTTGGTGATATAGTTGGTTAATTTACTACTGGGATTTCCAAAAATCTCATCCCCCAAGAATCATGTAACATTTTAGGGCCTGAATCTTCAAAAGGGAAGCTGCAGATTGAAGGTTGATTTGTGGAGTTTAGCCACAAAATTTGTGAGCTTATTTTGGTTATGTAAATACTAAACTAACAGTGCTGGAAGCACACTAACCCTGACCGGTTCACGCGACTTTTTAATCATGTTCCCGAATGCGTTAAATCGTGAAATTTGGTATGATGAAAGATGACATCCTGAGCTTCAAATTGATAGCTAATACGTTAAAAATGAACAAGTATACAATTTTTGGTGAATTTCCAAAGTTAAAGGAAAGAATCTGGGAAAAAGAAATTTTGGCACTGGACAGAACGGTGTTCCACAAAAACCTGATACTTTCTCATAAAGAATTGGACAATGAGATTATTTTTCCTTGAAAGAGGACTTAAAGAGATTTAAGTAGAATTTTGAATCACCCCAATTGGATTTTTAGAATAAGTTATGAATTTTTGAAGTTGGGCCAGAAAAACTGGATTTTTACCCGATGAACAGTAAAAAATCCGAAAATTAGCGTTTTTATGGTAAAAAAGTGAGCCCAAGACCATCCAATGTGGTCAAAAATGATTTTGAAAAGGAACCTAAGTCAATATTATAGTAAGGTGTGACACAGATTCTCCGCCTTAACTTTGAAAATTCATATCTTTTCATATACACATCCAAATGAGGTGATTCACAACTCATTTTAAAGCTTGGGATGTGTACTATAAGTATACCAAATTTCGTAGCTTAACTCATTCATATGATAGGTCAAACTGAAGCTTGAAACTAACTGCTCCATCACCTACGTTTTATCCCTTAATATCTCTTTACTTTAATTCTTTTTATTTCTTTGGCATACCTAACATGGGCTTACTTTTTTCCATTCATGCTCATACATTCCAATACATGCCATAAGCTTTATAATTAAATACATGGCATTCACAACATAATTATAACATAGGAAAATTATACATTGAATATTAGTATCAATCATTAGCATCAATAATTCTCCACTTCTTCTCCTTGCTTCTCATGCCATTAGTGCCTATCATTGATTGACCTAAATGGTTGGTTACGAAGAGGTGAGATTCGGGGGAATCTCAGTAGCAAACATTACCACATACGTGCACAAGATGGATGCTAGTGTATGGTATGTAGTTTTTCATAAACTTAACTTAACTAGTGACATGCCATCATGCTTTATGCTTGGTATAAAAATGCATGGCCATGGAAACATATTAAAAACAGCATTTCCAACAACAATCATCATGTCATAACATCATTCAAACAACAAATACAAACCAACATATGAGCATACCATGTCAAGCACATAAAGGGTAAGTTCACTACCTTGCACCTCAAGCTTTTCTCTTACTTTTCCTTTGACTCCCTTGACTTTCCAACCATGTGGGTATTCGGTCAACATCACCAAACATCCTCTTGGATGTTCCAAAGGTCCTAAACATAACCATAATGATCACATAATCCATTAGGACCATTAGATTACATAAAGTTCAAGACTAGCTTTCTTGAACCTCAACCCTTTCTCTTAGTCTTAGGGTTTTCTTTCTAACTTTTCTAACATAAATATTATCATTTCCCATCCTTAAGATCCATTTTTTATCAATTAGGACCACTTTAGATGGCCTTAGATTCAAGAATACCAAATCTGGAAATTTTGGTTCGCAGGTACTGTTCACGCAGAAACTCCAGAATTTTTGCTCAACTTTGAAAATTCATAATTAAATCTAGAAAAATAAAAATTGAGTGCTTCCAAGTCTCAATGAAATCTCCTTAAGTTAAATTTAAAGAAAAAATAGTTTCAGGAACCAATTCTATGCTGAACAGTACAAGAATTGTACGGAACTTGAAACTCTTCCAAAAGTTCAATACTGTTTCCAGATTTCAATCCCTAACTTTGAAAAATCACCATAAATCGTACACATCCAAATGAAGTGTTCTATCCATGGATTTAAAGCTTACAGAGTGTACTTTAAGCATACAAAATTTCAAAATCAGATACACACAGTAACTAATTCGAAATAGGTATTAAATCAGATGCTACAGCCACCACATACCTTGATCTTGAAGCTTGAACTTAGGTGGACTTTCTCTCACTAGAAACAGCTCTTTCTCTCTCTGGATGCAAGGGCAGCAGAGTTTTCCCTAGTGTTCATCAGCATGGCCAAATTGGGGGGGAGAAGAGTGCCTATTTATAGCCATAAAGTTGGCTTGTATGGATCAAAATGCCCTTAGTAGCTAGAAGAAGGAGTAAGGGCAATTTTAGAAGTTCAAGTGAACTTTTGCATCATCATTGCATCACCTTATTACATCATCCTTGCATCATGCCTCTAGAAGAGGCCACGTGTCTCAAAAATGGTGGAGGAGAAGGAAGATTAGATCATAACTGTCGGATCTAAACTTAACCCTTAAGTTTCCTCCTATTTTACTTGGCCCACATTTCTCCGACTTTCTTTATGACCTTCTAGGGTTCAGAAAATTCTTCTGTCTACTCCATAAATTCTCCTTCATTCTAGAGAGTATCTATAAATTTTCTCAGGCCATAACACTTCCTCTAAGCTTTGTATAAAAATCATTTACTAAAATACCCTTTTATCGGTATAATCTGCTCTTTAATTTATTAAAGCCATTCCACTAGCCTTTTGGTTGCGGGACTAATTTTATAAATTAGTATAATCTTTCAACCAATTAATCCTTATTTTTACGTACATTTTTGAGGTCTCTTGGTATTTTAAATAATTACCTCAAACAGTGCACTTTTTACTAGTTATAACCTCATAAATTCCCTTTAAGCTATCTTAAGGGTATTTTCATCTTTTCTCTTCATAGAAGAGTCTTAGAATATTATTTTCCATTTTTTGAGATTTTCTTAGAATTTTCTGTACACTCTTCCATTTTTGCCCTTGCTGGTCATAACTTTTTGAATTTACAGTTTAGTCCCTGCTTAGACTTAACTTCATATAATCCTCTCTTTGAGGCTTCTAACTTAACCTTTGGCCTATATCTAGTCTCCTTTCTCTCTCTAGGCCTTCGAGACTTTACTGGAGTCTCTGACCTTAATTATACTGAAGCCCATAAAAAACTTTTACTTTGCAATTTAGTCCCTGAAACTGCTTTGACTTCCTTTCTCATCTTTGGGACTTCTACTCAAAAAGGGTATGGTAGCGTATCCAATTCAGGCTACTTTTGATGCTTCTAGACCCAAAAGTTTGGATGTTACAATATAACTCTTAGCAAGCTTCGTGTGAAAATTGGAACCATCTCGTTTTGATTTTTCTAGAATTAGTTATGAATTTTCAAAGTTGGCCCAAATTCGGATGAACAGTATACAAACAGAGTAAAATGTGAAATTTTGAAACTGAAAATTTTCACCCAGAAACATTGGAAATATGTTATAATGATTCTAATTGACGTATAATGGGATAATAAAGGAGGTGTTACATAGATACCCTTCTATTAAAAGCAATTCTATTCAAGACACTGTCAGGCACTAAAAGTGGACCCCTCTCCCCCTAAGGATTTGAACTTTTGTAGTTTGTTCACCATGTAGGGGGCACTTGCTTCTTCTGCTAGATTCAACCCTATTAGTTAAGAAATTATTGTATAGTTATTCCAATCTCTAAAACTATGAATGAGATTGGCTTTAACAGGATCCTTCACATCTAGTAAAATATTTGTTGAGGCGAAATCCAGAAACAAGAAAGCAAAGAAAAGTCCTGTAAAGATATACACCAATCAAAGCTGAAACTCAAATTCTTATGTTTATCATCTGTTCACATATGATATAGCTAATTGGTTTGTCTATGTTTAAACTAGGTGTTAAATAAAACATTTCTTAAAAAGTGACACGTCAAAGTATTTATAATTCATAAATATATTTATTAATGATTATAAAATAAATTGAATTCTTTACAAAGTATGACTCAATATATTTATTAATGATTATGAAATATACCTCTATACAATTCACGTAAAAGTGGGTGAAGAAATAGAGTTAAATCATTATCTTTTTTTTTTTTTAATGAAGTTAAGTAAGGTTAAGTTTGAGATAAGAGTATATTAAAAAAAATTAAGATTATTTACTATACTTAACTGCCTTCATTAATTCAGGAGATTTGGTGAAAAATGTTAACGAAAAGCTTAGTGTATATAGAGAGAGAGAAGACATCCCCATATTTGACTATGAGAAATTTTTAAATAAATTACTATATGCTGGACAGTTGTTTCGACAAAACCAGGATTATTTATTTATAACATAAGAATCTATGAATAAATTCCTATGCACCATAATAGTTTCAATTTTATAATAACCTTCGATTTTATTTATGTTAGCGTTAAGATAACCCATGATTTTATACATTTACAAATATATAAGTGCTTTTATATCCCCCGGAAAAACAAGGGGGCAAAAAGAGAAAGAGAAAGAGAATATATGAGTGCTCCATATGTTTGTTTTGTACAAAGAGTCGACATTTCAAATAAGTCATCTATTGTAGTAGTTAAGAATTTCTAAACCCTGATTTTATCTATATTAACATGAAGATAAACCACAGTCCCATATGTATAGAATCATTTATGGTTTTGCTAAAGTGGTTTTAAGATATTCATTGAACCTAATTTTATAGTAATTCATATTATTTAGAAGACATATAATTCGAATAATTAATTTATAAAGATCAATACAATGTACATGATAATAATGAATCTGGTTCCATTTCATATTCCGTCTTTGTGGTCATGCAAATGAAATTGGCCTCCCACCAAAATTGGTGGGAACCAATTTTCAGTCACCCGTCTGAAAGGGCCAAAGACCCATGTGCCATTAAAATTTTCATTTAAAAAAAAGCACAACTCGAACTCACAAGAGCTCAAGACAAATTAGTGCGTGGATATTGTTTAAGTCTGTTTGTGCAAGTTCTACATAGGTTAGTTGAAGATATAAGGCGTTGATAACCTTACTCAGAATTCATGACAAATTTTTCATGTTATTCGTGAATTTGGTAATGTCTTTGTATTCTCCATGAAAGAATGCGCTGCTGCCTTCAAATAGCAGGTCATTGAGACGAGCTTCAGTGATTCTTAGTTTCGTGGCTGCTGCCTTCAAATAGCAGGTCATTGAGATGAGCTTCAATGATTCTTAGTTTCATGGCGTTCGGCCCATCTTGAGTTTCTCATTTCCTTGTCATATTAAAGTTTGAATTTCACTTTCTTTCTTTTTTCCCCCCTAAAGCATAGGTATCCTCCTATTAGAAGCAATCCTATTTGAGACATTATCGGGCACTAAATGTGAGCACCTCTCCTAGTTGGGATTTGAACCTTGGTTCGTCATATTGTGAGGGACTAACCCCTTCTACTAGACCCAACCCCCGTTGGTTAGCCAACAAAAAAAGTTTTTTTAGCAAAAAAAAAGTTTGAATTTCACTAAGCATAACTTCAAAAATAAAAAGATGTTTTGAATGGATCTTTTTGCATTAAAAACTAGGCTCAATGAGCTTTACAATGATATGTTGTTTACCTCATTTGTATTTAAACTAAAGAATGATATGTTCAGAAATCTCCCTTTAAATTCATTTTGTTTTTGTGGATTTGTTTATATTTGTTCAATACTTGAAAAATAAGGGCAAATAGAGTGTAGCGATTCTTTGACTTTTTGTGACCTTTTAATATTGAAAACATATTTTTTGTTAGTATTGAAATTTACATGTTGCCTAACTATTCTTAAATGTTTGATTTGATGAATCCTCATTTTATAGTATTGCTTTTTATAATTTAAAGACAAAATGAGACCATATTAAAATATATTATGCAAAATTTCTCTGCAACAAAAATGCTCAATTGATAAAAATATAAACAAAGAACTGAAGAAAAAAATTACAATTCTCACAAAACAAAATTTGAATGTATAATATTTGTAAAATATTTATTTATTTTTTACATATTCAAATTGAGTATTTTGTTTTCTTTAATATATTTTATTCATATTTTTTATTTAATTATTTTTTAATTATTTAATATCTACAGTGGATTATTATATTTATATTGAATATTCATATTTATTTGTTTAAATTATAATTTTTATTTTTTTAATAATATTATTATGTCTTTTTTAAAAAATTGTTTTTTATTTAATAATATTATATTATTTTATTAACGGTTATATGGTAAAATAGTTTAATTTTTCAACATATTTTCATCCAACCAAACATAATATTTTCCATCAATCCATGTTCAGTTTTAGCGCATCCCAAACAATCTCTCAACTGAAAATTTTCCATTCCCTTCCTTTGAATTCTTTTTCATTTTTTTTTTCCTTCAGTCCAATCAATTCTTTAAACCAAACAAGTCTTAAATGCTGAAGAAGTTCTTTGGTATAAGGTGTAGATTTGCCCCAGAAGTATACTATAAGGAGTGTATATAAAAGTTTTTGAGGTCTCAATGTTATCCTAAAAGTTACAAAAATATAGCAATGTTGTCCCAGACATTATCCCTATCAATTTTGACCGTTAAATTTGACTAGATTGCTTATTTTGCAGCGATGTAGCACGCCACATCATTATCTCTCCCTTCCTCTCTCCCACATCACCCTCCACCTCATCATCTCCCTCTTTCTCCCTTTCATGTTCCAGGAAAGCCCAAGCCTCGTCTATCTCCCTCCCCCTCCCTCTTTCTCTCTCTTTGATCGTGCTTCAAGGCAATGTTATGCGCCTTTAACCCTTGACAAAATTTTCAAACTAGGAGACCAAGGACCATGCACCTTCAAGCATCACACCTCCAATTCTACCTTCACTTAACTTCACATATTCCAATTTTCTAATCACCACATCAACCCCATGACTTTCTATAGCCTTGCCAATTGGTTTGTGAGTAAAGGGTCGAGGATGTACTAGAGCCATGGGTCCTCCGTCGCACGAGCGAGAGATGAAAGCTGGCCCAAGTGAGAGAAGCCATGGCTCCTTCATCGCACCAATCCAGGGCGAGAAATCCAGTGGCTTTTCCAGAAGCTCCGCAAGCAACGTTGGACTTCTTGATGAGAGTAACAACAAAATGGCCGATAAGACTAAGACTTTTAGGAAAGAGATTGAAACATATTATAAGTAGGTGAAGGAGGAGATCTCAAGGCATGAGAACCAAGAAGAACTAACAATGAGAGGTACTAGTACCTCTAGTGGTTTAGGTAAAGCTTCAACATTTTGTCGTAGAGAGGTTTATTTGTCTCGTCAAAATACTCCCCTTTTCATTATTGTATTGTATGACAATGGGATTGGTGACCCAAGAATATCTCAGTAATTTCTGGTTCCGTGCCTGTTTCACCCATTACGTTTATTAATAATATATGGAAGTTCTTTTCCTTTTTCTTCCTATTTTCTTTTGATTTATTTCACTACCTGTCTAGGTTTTCACACTGGGTCAATTCTTTTCTCCGTTAGTCTTCTTTTTTTGAACCAAAAACTTTAGCTCCGTCTAAAATTTGACTGGACCAAAAATGTTTGATTTAATTTCATCTTTAAAGTGAGCACGAGCTGGTATTTTAAAGTAGTTTTGACAAGCTATTTTTTGCAAGGAACTTCTAGGAATGAGAGGGATTTCAAACCTGAGGAATTTTTTGGAAGGGAGAAGGCGGAGATAATGAAGTAGAGGGTGATATGAGAGAAACGACAGGAGAGATGATAATGTGGCAGGCGACATGGGTACCAAATAAGCAATATGGTCAAACTTAAGCGTCAAAATTAACTGGGGCAACAATCAGGGCAACATTACTATATTTTTGTAACTTTTAAGATAACATTGAGAACTCAAAAACTTTCAGATACCATTACGTCCTTGCAGCATACTCTTGGGACAAATTTGCATATTATCCCAAGTTCTTTTGATTCACGTGCTCCCCTCAGGTTGAAAGGAAGCGTTGATACACTCTCTTGCATAAGGAGCTTAAGGGGACACTAGTCCATTTTGGCGAATATGATATATCGCTATCCCGAAAATGGACTTAGATGGAATCGTGAAGGATAATCGAATGACCCACTGTGTGAAGGATAATGCAGATGCATGAGACGCATATCTTCAAATAATGGGTTTATTTCATCTAACACTT
Source organism: Neltuma alba (assembly GCF_004799145.2). NCBI lineage: Eukaryota > Viridiplantae > Streptophyta > Magnoliopsida > Fabales > Fabaceae > Neltuma > Neltuma alba. The sequence goes on from NW_021635234.1 coordinate 28,505, forward strand.
TCTTTTCATATTATTGCTGAATTGAATTTTAATTTCTTAATTGACATGTTAACATAGTGGCTACCAAGTTCAAATATAGGCCTTTCCCCCACATTGTCAAACTATGTGTGGCTTGATGAGATTAGAGTGACGGTTGAGAGAAGAAGGAGGACATTGCGGTGGGATTATGTGTCTATTTTGTATTGTAAAATGCTCCTATTTTAGGTTATGTTGAGCTGAAATGGAAGGAGAACATTATGGCTAATGTATTAAATTAGTGAAATGACATTGTAATGTATTTTAGATGAATGAAACATTTTATTAACTTTGCATTATGAAGTTTGATGAATTTATGGGATAAAAACATTAGCTAAATATATACTTGTAAGTTAATAGGATACTTTGAACAAAGATAAAGTTAGAAGAACAATGAGCTGGCATTTTATTACAATGAATTATTAAAATGTTTAAAAAATTAGGACATTTCATGGGCACAATTGAACTAGTATTTGAGAGAAAATTGGAATATGTGTAACATGAATGGAATTTGTGCCAACAAAATTGTGTCATGCACATAGAAGTGAGAAAAAAATTGAAACATGAGTATCAAAATTTGGTTCTGATGCATAAAATTGAAACATCAGACACGAAATTTAAAGATGTTTACCGTAGTATACCAAAAAAAAAAGTCAAAGATGTGAACAGTGATATACACATAAAAACAAAGACTTGAGCACCGACCTAAAGTAGGACAACACCAAAACTAACACCAAAATAAACAAGGACCAAGTAAACTAATTCTTTCTCCTCGTCTTAGGCGTGGTCTTTTTTAGATTAGTGCTCTTTGACTTTTTGCCTTTGCCAGCACCTTTCGAAGGAGAAACATTAACATAAACAAAGATTGATTCAAGGTTTGAAGGTGGTGAAGGCCAAGGGTTGGGAGTTCCAAATGTAGGATGGACATTCCCTAGTGATGGTAGGTTGTCCATGACAAAAGGACTTGGTATAAATAAAATGGGAGTAGGGGCCTCTATAGGTCAGGGAAATAAGCTTGGTCTAGACAGCATTGCGGGGGCAAGAGGATGGGGAAAAAGGAACAATAGCACCTGGTATGATTGGCTTAACATCTTTTGGCTCAACAGATTCTCCACCAACATCAAACATTTTTCCATCAACATCAACATGTTCAGGCTCAGATGCTTCAGGTGTGACAAATGGATTAGAATGTGATTCGTGTTCATACTTACCTCATCATGCTTACATCATCAAGCCACATGCCTTTAATCCAACTGTACATGTCTTGTATCTAACCATACATGTGTCTCTTCCATCTAACCATACACTTGTCTCTTCCATATCCCTTCATTATTTTGATATTAAAATAGGGAGGAAATTAATATAAAATTTATGCAAAATACATCCCTTAGGTATTCTTCCACCTATCTTGTCATTCTGCACTGTATCGGATACTTTTTTGGGTCCTAACTCACTCGGGACCACTGGAACATGTCCTAGCACCATTTTCTCACCTCAAATAAATTCATATGGCATTATATATCATGCCTAAAGAGGAAGTGATGCTCTTTCCTTATTTTTCCATTAAAATAATTAATAGTATTTATTTCAGAGTGAACTTGACAGAATTCTTTCTACCAGTCTACAACTCTGAGAATCTGTCTTTAGATACTAATACTATTTATTCATCACAGGGAATTTTTCTAAGTTTTTTTAAGTCAAAAGTCAACCTCTAAACATTTGACTTTGACTTTCCCCTAATAGTGTGTAAATAAGCTTAAATTCCATTAAAGCCAATCTCTTTGCTTTCTGGGGATGAAACTATCTTTAAAACATGTGATAATTCCTCAAGTATTTTTTTCTCTTTTTCTTCCAATTATTTGAAGCCTCCCTATACTTCAAATAATTTATTTTTGATAATATTCAAAATCAGTCAAAACCCTAGGAATTCCATAAATTCCTTCAGGGGCATTTTCACCATTTTTAGCCTCCTACAGGCCTCTGAACCCTATTCCTCTTTTTTTTTTTAGAATTTTTTTGAAGTATTTAAGCCTTAACCTACCATTTCCCATTTTCTGAGATTTTTTTGGGATTTTTGGGTATAATTTCTATTTTTACCCTTACTAGCCCAAAACTTTACAAAATTATAATTTTGCCCCTGATGTAGCTTAATCCAAAATTCACCTCATTGAGGCTTCCAACATAACCTTTGGCTTATATTTATCTCTATTTCTCATTCCTGAACCTCGAGACTTCATCCAAATCTCTAACTTCCTTTTTTTCTTAGTCCCATAAAATTTTCCCTTTACGATTTGATCCGTAGGAATCTCTCTGTCTTTCCAGAGAATCTCTGAGACCTTTGCCAAAAAAAGTCTAGTAATATTTCTATGTCAGGCTAATTCTGGTATTTTTAGGCTCAAAATTCAGGATGTGACAACTTCCAAACATATCTTTGTACTCTTGGTCCATCAGCTACAAAATGTTTAGTATCTTCCATCTTTAATAGATATTTGTCAATTCAAACATCAAACTCAATTTTAAATTTGTTAAAAATGTTTCCATTCCTTCTATTAGCTTCAACATAACAACAGTAAAAAAAAAAAAAACAAGGAGAGAAGAAGAAGATTGCAAATGAAAAATAGAACACAAGCAAAGGATGATTTAAAAACATGTGAACGAAGCTAGCTCTTGCTCTCAACACTTGTATAATAGTATTCATCTTTGTCAAGCACTACTCTCATTCTTTTATATAGGACTTCAAAAGCAAATGGGTTAAATGTGCTTTAGTGCGGGCAGCTGAAAATTTGTTTCCATCATTTTGGGTGGCAATCGATTTTCGGCTATTTAATGAAAATTAGGCCATGCCTTCCATTCCGTTCCCACCTCTTTGCTGAACCAACCTAGCGTGACCAATGAAAAATTTGGATTTTCAAATTCTAGACCCAAATTTTCCTTAAATCAAATGAGACCTTAGAGTGCCAAATATAAATTTACCTCCTTGTCCAACAAAATGAAGTGTAAAAATCTCACTCTATTCCTCTCATCACATTTTAGTTGTCTACTTACGAATAATGGATAGTATATATTTTTTTTTCATTTTTTTCCTATTGATCATTAGATTCTTATAATATAGACTAAATTTAATTAACATTTTGAATGTTTTTTAGAAGTTTATTGCAAAATAAAATGAAAGAATTTTATAAGAGTGAGAGACATTAAAGGACAAGAAGTAGCAGGAGGTTAGCTATTTCTGTTAATAAGATTTGATAAAGCAACTCATTGTATGCATGCACTATGGATTTTTTTTTATAATGTATAAGATTTAACAAAAAGGTACCTAATTGACTAAGCTCTGCAGCAATTACAAGGCATAAACTAGAGGCTGATAATGCATAGGATAACATAAAGCATGAAACAATGTGCAGCATGTCAACAATACAATAATGTAATTCAAAATAATAAAAAAAAATATAACACAAGTCAAATATCTAGAATCTTCTATTTGCTATCAGCAACGTCATCACTGAACTTAATATGGAGAGAAGTATAATATTACATTTATGTCATTTCTTGTCATTTATACTTAATAGTTAGAAATGACTACATATATTAAACCTTTAAAACTAATATATCAAAACTTCATCATACCACTTATAATATTCAAGAAAATCTATAGAAATTCATACATCAATATTTTTCAGTTAAAACAAACAGAGCAAAAACACCATTACAAAGACATGAAAATATTTTAATTAGAACATGGGAATTCAATGACCATTCATGGCTAAAGATTAGAGAACACACCATTAAAAAGTGTTTGCCTAAAGTGGTGCCTCTCATTCTAGCAGCTTTCTTTTAAAGTTAAGAGAGATCTAGATTGAGATAAACTATTGCCATTAATTTCCATTGTTAGTTTTATTCTTGCTTGTCTGTTTAGTTTCCTTTGTTCATCAAATTTTTCTTCTACTTGTATTATCTTCGCATTGATGTTGCTTTATATTATGAATATGATTGTCATCTTTCACTATGGCATTTTGTCACATCTAAAAGGCATGATGATCTTTTAAGTCAATAAATAGAAACCCCAAATTTCTCATGGTTGCATCTTAAAGAATTGTGTCTAAATGGGTATGAACTTTAGATGTTGTATTCATCATTCATGAACATGACATATATATGAGAGTTCATTTAGTTAATTTCAAATTGAATTCATAAAGCTGAATGATGCATTAAAAAAAATATAATGTAAAAAAGCAATAACCAAGTCCTTCCCATACTTTAGTTCTACCTTCTTCCAACCTCCACTGCATTCCTCTTGAAATCCTCCATATCTCCAAAGAAGTATCATAATAAACTCAAGATGCACAAGAAAATTCAGACATATTATGGGACAATGAAAGAGAAGAAGCAAATGGAAAATTCAAAATATTATGATAATCTATCAAAACTAAAATATGATTTGCTTCTGTGGATAACATTGGGTGATTCTCAAAGGTGATATTGACAAAAATAATTAGGTAAAACTTTGGAAAAATCCCAAAAATGTGACTGTTGAATTTTAAAATGACAAATCAGTATTGGTTACTATACTTATAAAGAAAATGACTACACTTACAAAGCAAATAACAATATATTTTTGTAGTAATTCTTGATTTGTCATTTTGAAATTCAACAGTCACTTTTTTGGGATTTTCCCTAAAACTTTTCTCTTATGCAAAAATATAGCCAACTACTTGAGGAGAAATATTACTTTTGTGATGTGCAATGCTCCTTGTCCAAACTCCTACACCTTAGCCTGCTGCTTTATATTTATACTTTTTTAAGCCTAAGGATATTGCAAAAAAAAAAAAAAAAAGCGACTACTTTTCGGATTATCTCTAAAAAAGTAGAGACTCGATATCTAACATGGAATTGGTGCCCTAACATATTTTCACACACCTAAGTTTTTGAACACGTATACCACATTATAGAGTCCAGACCGTTTTCAAAAGAGTAAAAAAGCGACAAGTTTAAAATGCAATGAAAAAAAAAAAAGGTATACTAATCCAAAGAATAAGTTGAAAATGGATTATGCTGGCTGCTTAAACAAGCTGGCCAACCAAAATGTATTAAGTAATATCAAGAGCTCACAACTTGCTATGCTATTCATAGAAGAGGAAATTACGACAATGAGAATAGTGTATTCCTTACCTAATGTAATTATACTGCTTTACTAACTAATACCTTAGTTAAAAACTTGCATAGCTAGGATTGGTTCATGAAGTCTGAAACATCCTTCCTTTAACCCCTCAAAGTACGCGTTCGGAAGCATTATGGTTCAAGTGATTCATGAAACAAGTCCCTAGATTAAAAATTTGTAATTGGTTGCTAGGTTACGGTTCATTGGTTAAATTCTAAATTTTTGGTCCAAGTTTGAAAGATCATAACTAATTTTATAAAAATCGTATTGAAGTGCTCCAAAATTCTACTCGAATCTCTTTCAATTCTCTATAGGAAAAAAAATATCAAACTAGACTTATCTCAAGCCAATTCATACAGTTTAACCTATGAAAATCACTGTTCATTTAGTCAATTCTGGAACTTCCAATTTTCTTGGCTTAATTGTGGAAATTTGTATCTCTTAGTATACACATCCAATTGAGGTAACTACCTACCATTTTAAAGCTTGAGATGTGTATAATACGTCTACCAAGTTTCATGGCTTAACTCATACATTTGATAGGTCAAACTATAGCTAAAAGCTGACTACTCCAGGACCTACGCTTTATCTATTAGACAATTCCTGCATTAATTATTTTTATTGTTTTGGCATGCATAGCTTGGCCCTATCCTTTCTTACTCATTCTTATACATTTTCATTCATGCCATAAACATTCTAAACAAATACATTGCATTATTGGCATTAATATACATAATTTACCTAATAGGAGAATTATAAATAAATCCTTAACCAATCATTGATGTCAATAATTCTCTACTTCCTTCTCCTTCCTTCTTATGCTCTCCTTTATGCAATTTGACCTAAATAGTTGGTTAGGAAGGGGTGAGATTTAGGAGAATCTCAGTAGTAAACAATAACCACCCAAACATACATGGCAATCATGGCATTTCTAACATGCTTGCAACTTAACATCTTTATAACATAATGACATGTTTAGAAATCATTATGCATCTATCATAAAACACATAGGCCTATGGCACATTTTAAACATATTCAATATCACAACACATGAGTTCATAAAATCATATAACATAGAAACATGTTATACATGCAAGCAAATACCAAACACATAAGAGTAAGGTCAAGTTTGCTACCTTGTGTCTTTAAACTTTCTCTTTACTTCCCCTTGCTTCCTTTGCTACCAACCATTAAGGTTGCTTCCTCAACCTTTGCCATTCATCTTTCTCAATATCTTGTGACCCTAAATGCATTAACACATAATTTTCACTCATTCATTAGAGCCATGGTAATCAACAACATTAATACTTTGTTTTCTTTAATTTGAACTATATTAACTTCTGACTTTTGAGCTTGATTTCCATCTTTTCTAAAATTAATTCCACATGCTATTCCCATACAATTTTATATATAGAATCCATTTCCAAGCTCAAAATAATCAAAATCAAACTCCTTCCCCATGACCCAGCCTTGACTGAATAGTATGTACTTAGGGTCCAAAATTTTCATTTTCAATCCCAATACTTCCAAACTTGTCTTCTCACTTTTACCCCACACAATTTTCCATTTTAAACACATTGGAAACATCAAAATCATCAAAATCCAATCCTAGCCCCAAGAACTAGCTCTGGCCAAAATGTTACTCAAGTTACATAATCATGAAATTCAACCAATTTCAACATAAAGCCACCTAATTCTTGTTTCTTTTAAGCCTTTAAACATGATTCTAACATCAATTTCATCTTTTCCTATCCCTAAAAATTTCATGCAGCATACCCTCCTAGGGTTTCAAGCTCCCAAAAATTATTAAAATCCATAACCAAGCTCAACAACAACAAGGGTAGTGAAAGCTACATCAAAAACCATGAACATACCTTATTTTAGAGCTTGATCTTGTATGGGATCACTTGGCCTTTCTCTCCCCTTCTCCTTTCTCTCTCTAGATTTGATTTTGTAAGAGTTTCCCCATGGTTTCCATGAGGTTAGCATGAAATGAGGGGTGGGGAGGGGATATTTATAGAAAACAAGATTGAATTTTGGTCGTTGATCTTAAAAATATATGGCTTAATCTTGACCGTCCATTTTTCCTTTTCATCTTGTGATGACAAGTGTCTTATGACATCATGCTTATATCATCTTCATGACATCATGCTTACATTATTAAGCCACATGTCTTCAATCCAACCGTACACATGTCCTTTTACTAGAAATCTCCAACATTATCCATGAATTTTGAATTTTATTTAATTACTTCTTCGAGTGGGTACAAGTCACAAAATTGGGCTCTCTTCTAGGCCCAATGTGGGTCCCACACATGGTTTAGGATGGCCCAAAAAGTTGACCTACAAACCAAATCACAATCCCAAACCATTCCGACTCCTTTTCGATTACTATTCACTTGTAACATTTTGTAATTTTTCTAGGCCTACTAAATCCCCCTTTTTATATAATAATCTGATCTGAAACTTTTCAGAATTTTTTTCCACCTCTAGATATTTATTTTGAATTTTTCCCCAATTAGGCCTTTATCGGTAAAACTGCAGGAAATAAATTTCCTAAAATTAATTCCTATACTTCCAAAGCCTAAAACCAATTTTATAAATTTATTCCCACATTTAGATAATTTATTCACATTTTTTCAAATTTATTGAGGCCTCTAACTATTTTAAATAATTATTTTTCTCCAATTTTTCCACTATTTTCCCAAAAACCTCAATTTTCAGAAAATCTCGTGACAAGCTATTTTATACTATTTTCACCTTTTAGGCCTCAATTGAGGTTTTAAAACCTCTAATTCACACCTTACCATTTTTTTGAGAATTTCTTAGAATTTTTTGGCATAATTTCCATTTTTACCCTTACAGTCCGAAACTTTACAAAATTACAATTTTGCCCCTGATTTGGCTTAGCCTGAAATTCACCTCATTGGGACTTCCCACATAACTTTTGGCCTATATTTATCTCTATTTCTCATTTCTGAGCCCTAAGACTTCAACCAAGTTTCTAACTTCCTCTTTTTTCAATCCCAAAAAAATTTTCTTTTTACGATTTAGTCCCTAGGAATCCCTTTATCCTTCTAGAGAATCTTTGAGACCTCTACCAAAAAAAGTTTGGTAGCTTACCTATTTCAAGCTAATTTTAGCACTTCTAGACTCAAAATTCGAGATCTGACAAAGTCACTAATAGGGTCTTATATCAGACAAGTTTCATATTAAGAATAAGAGTTAGAAGTTAACTTTAACTTTTATTAAGTGATGAACTTCTATTTTATAGAGATTTTTGATATTTTATTATAAGATTTTAACACTTTATTTCAATTAAAATGAGTTAATTGGGCCTAATTGGATAATAAGAGATTAATTTCTAATATTTTGATTGACCTTTTGACTAAGATTTAATTTTTTAATTTTCTACATGCAAAATATGTGATACTACATTTTGGTCTCCATGGTAGCATCATAAGGAATCTTAGAGGGAATGGAATCTGATTTCCAGTGGAATGGCAATTCAATGGAGTACTTTATCCAAAGAAATTCAAATTCTTATTCCTGGCATTAATGGACACAAAATTCCATTTCATATTGAATCTAGACATAAAAAGGGACAAATTCATTCGTGAGTTGGGCACTACACTTCTAGATCTAATTCATCATCTCATCTTCTCCACTTTAGATCATTTCTTCACTCTCCCTCATTTTGTCACTTATCCCTCCGCACCTCTGATTCCATATTCCATCTATCACTTTCAGAGTGTGTTTGGCGTAATAGAGGGGATGGGAGGGGAGGGATTTTAATGAAAGGAAAAGAGATGAAAGGAAGGGGAGGAATTTTAATGTTACCTTGTTTGGTTTAGGAAGGAAGGGGACGCAAAATATTTTTGTATAGACAACTTTGCCCTTATATTATGTAAGTTGATTTTTACAAACTTTATAGAGCAATTGATAAAATATAATTATAAATAACATTTAATATATGAGATCAACTTTTTATAATTAGCAAAATTAAATAAATATAATGATAATATATAATTAATAGCTAAAATCTTGTCTAATGAAATAAATATATTTAATTTGAGTATGTTATTTCCCGCTTTCCTCACATCTCTACTTTGCCATCTCACTCATCCAGATTCATCACATCTCTACTTCGCCATCTCACCTTCCGCTTTATCTCTAATCCTCAACTTCCGCCTCTGATTTTCTCCATGGCCGTCGCATCCTTTAGTTCTGAAGCATGAGTGGCTGATTTCTATCGATTCTCCTAGCAACGAAGTTGGACCTGAGTCCTCAAGATGAACAGTGAGTGATTTCATGGATTCTATGCTCTACTTTGATTCCTTTGTTTAGTTGAATGAATGTATTAAAAAATGATTTATAGCTGTAAATCTTTGGAATTTAGGATCTGATTAAGTGCTTTAATGAGACAAATTCGAGAGCAACCTTCAGTTGAAGGATGTGCTTTCTGATTTTGTGTAGAGTTAATCTGTGATTGTTAAGCTAGTCGTTTGATACTCTCTGATTAACTTGATTAATTCTATGAAAATTCATAGTTGTGATTTTTAGTACAAAGTCCAGATTTGCCTTGTTAATGATCTTTAATAAATAGAGTTTATCTTGATCTCTTGATTAATTGGAATGATTCATCTTGATTACTTGCAGTTAATATGAGATTAAGAACGCCATCCAAAGCCAAGACGCCATCCCAAAAAAAAAAAGAGATTAAGAAGGATTTAACAGTGGTTGATCCTAACCAGAAAATTAGCATGAGATAACTCTAATCATCATAAGTGGACTAGGAAGGTTAAGGCAATTTGCTAGGAGAATACCTCATCACGTATAGTTCATTTCAGTGTCATAAAACATTTACTTCCCTGTTTTACTTTGTACTGCCTTTAGACTCATTTTTCACAGAAGGAAAAAATATACAAATACATTTCTCATATTTAATTAACTTGGTAATTAAGTGGATTGTTAGGAATTTTAATTCAACTTAAGGCTCTTTTGAGAGAATGACCTAGGTTAGTGCACCATTGGACTGCATTTTAGCTTAGTTACTTTTGATATTCAAACAACATGATTATCATCAAGCATGACAAAAATTATACATATGTAATACAACAAAAAAATAATATACATATTCAAAAATAGAAATAATAAGAACGTGTTACATGAGGTATGAAATCAACTTCTTGTAACAAACAGAGGAGAAGAGGATTAAGGATGAACAATAATATGATTTCCATATATCAACAAATCTGACATATGTAGACATAGTTTCGAAACACTATAAATTCAAATGACCTTTTTTATGTCATTTCTAATATTTTAACTTAGAAAGTGCGGGTTCAAAGAAGAAAATGAAAAAATAGAGGAAAAAAAGGGAAATTTGAATCAAAGAAGAAAATGGTGAATAGAGCAAGGTAAATACCTTCAATCATTTATTGGGCATGGAAAGTGTGAGCTGTCTACAAGTCTACTTGTGTAAGTTGAAGAACAAATGCAGTCAATCTCGTACAAGAACTACTTCTTCAAACCTATCACATTTAAGAGAACCTTTATGAAACCATCAGCGTCGCTGCTATTTGCTGTATTAGGATTACGAATTAGATAATAGAAAAATGTAGTGAATTCTCCACATAACAATCAAATCTTTCAAATGAAAGGGAGTTATAAAACAATTATGACCCCCCACTAAAATCCTAATCAGCAGAAAACAACCCGATCCTCAAATCGACGAATCATGAATGAAAAATCAAGCTAAATAACTACAGGTTATGTAGAGAAGAAAATAAAGTAGCGATAAGGTAGTAAAGAAGAATAAGAAGAAGTAATGCCTAACAAATGGAAGCCATATGTATTTGTGTGTAATTCTACCACTTTAATTTGTGACAACTAGAAACAACTTTGCTCCATCTTCACCGTTATGTAGGGCTAAGCAAAAAAACTTGCAGCCTACTAAATCCGCTCGTAACCCGAAAATTTTTTACCTGTTTGGGCCTGCCCAAAAGCATATAAAACAGGCTAACTAGTAAAATAAATGAGCGGGCTACAGGCACACCCTCAGGCTGCCCATGCCCACCCATTTATACATATGTTTTTTATTTTTTTTTTAATGTATGAAGTATATTATGATATTTTTTTCCTCACTTATGCAACAATCACTACTAAAAAAGAAGAGTTTTCACAACGCTAATTTACAACGGTTATTAAAAAACACTATAAAAAATATGACAATGGTATTTCTATAACTATAGGCATACTTTTAAAGGTGGTTATTTAGAAAACTGCTGTAAAAAAATATTTTTAACGGCGGTTTTTTAAATAACTGTCATAAAAAGTCTATCAAAATTTTAAAATCCGTCACGTGATAGTTTTAATTTTTTAGAGTCAGAGCTCATCGTCCCCCATTATCGTCCTCACTCGATTTTCTCCCTCCTCCTACCTTTGTCGGCGTTTATCCTTTGGTTCTATCATCTCTACCATGTTCTTCCATCATCATCGCTGTCGTTGTTGCCATCGCTATCACCTCATCCTCTTCATTCTTATTTGTGAGTTTTTCACCTCCATTCTTTCTGTGGATCTCATAGTTTTTGTGGTTTGATATGATTACTTTCTTTGATTAAAAATATGATGTTTAATCTGAGTTTAAAGAGATTTAATTTTTATCAGATCTGAGTTTTTGATTTTATCATATCTGAGTCTTTGATTTTATCTTTATTAAATCTTAGTAGCTTCGATCTGGTGGTTGAAGCTGAAGTTAAGTGGCGCTATTATGGAGGGAAAGAATCTATGTTTGCTCCATCAGAATGCTTTTAACTGGTGAGAGATTATTGGTTAATTCATTTTCAAACCCCTTCCTTTGAGGCTTTGCTTTCTTGTTCTATTCTAATCAATAGGGTGAAACGTAGATTTAAAAAAAAAATTTCACCGTGGTTATTTATATAACCACCGGAAAAGTCACATACCACAGCTCTTTTTAAATAGCCATAAAATCCTCTACATTTTACGTCGATGGCATAGACATCGCTCTCAAAACCGCCATAAAAAGCTTATTTTAACTACTGTTAAATGTTTTTTTTTTTGTAGTAGTGAATAATAACTTTGGTTCAGTGGTAATAGAGTTTTTCCTATTATTAGTTATTGCTCCGATTATTTATATAACATTTAAATTTTAGGAGTAAACAATTAGAAAAGAAACCCTTTCTTTTCCTCAGGTTACCCGTTTGGCCATCCCCCAAATCCTTTCCCATCGCTACCATTTTTCCCCTTCCCTAAATCCTTTTTGGTTTTCTCTGATCTCTTTTTTCCTTGTCTTCCTCCTCCACCTGCTTGTCTCTTCTTTCTCTACTCTCTCACATCGTCATCATCATCTCTCCTCTATCACTGCCAAGCTACCTCAGCCATTGACCTCTGATCTCAACGACGGCAAGGACGACAGCAACCAATTGGTCATTCTCATAGCTTCATCACGGCGTCACCCTCTCGGCATCTCATTCTCACATCTTCTCTCTACGTCCATAACTTTGCTTCCCTCTGCTCACTGCTCTTTGCTCCACCGTGCCTCTGCCTCATGAGTCTCAAACTCGTTCATTTAATTTGAATCTGTTCGGTTGTGTCTGTGTATAAGGTGGTTGTGATTTTTGCTATGAAATTTTTTTTATCCTCCTTAAATCTATCATCTACATTTTTAGTTTTCACATATTGTTCTACCCTTCGTGATCTTGTGATTTTTCTATGAAATTTGGTTCTAATTTCTGACTTTGAAAATTTGGCTTCAATGGTAATGAGCTATGGCCGATGGTTGAAGCTTTGATAAGTTGTTTGGTGATTTGGTAGCCTCTAAGTTGAATAGGATTCAGATTTCTAGCTCTTTTTAAAACAAAAATAAAAATAAAAAAGGCTTTTCCTAGATGGGTTGCCCATAACCCATTTGACCTGCCCATTTACTCTCAGCTCGTTTACTACAGGTTTAAATAGGTTCGTTGCAGGTACGGACTAGCCCATGTCAATATAACTTTAAATGGGCGGGCTATAGGTTAGGGCACAAGTTGCTCAACCCGCCTGTTACTCTGCCCTACCACTATGTGGCCATCATCCTTTCTTAGATGAAGATTATCGAGAGCAATGGTTCACTGAGAACATTAAACGAAGGAATTTGGAGATATATAAGCAGAAGGGAGAATGAACCATCATACGGCCTAAAATAAATGTTAATAATTATAACATACTAAATCGTGAAGGAATAAAACGCATGGGGCATCATATATAGAATCAATTACCCCTTGCCCTTCTTCATCCATTGGTGTAGGGAAGGAATGGTTATAAGAATAATAAATGCTTACAACAAACTAAAAAAAAAACTCAAAGAAATGGACCATGAGTTAGGCGAGAACTAAAAGTCTTTTTGAATTTGAATAGTTACTAATTACTAATGAGTGCCACTCTATTCCTATTTAAAAATAACTTGTACCCCAAGCCTGTAAACCAAGAAATGCATTAAAGAGATAATGTTTTTCCCGTTTACCCTTATTAAAGAAAGGGTATTAAAAATATATTTTATTTCTAATCTTTAACGTAAGAACTAGTTTCACTTTTAGATAGTTTAAAGAGAATGGTGGAAGGACACTCTGAACTTGAAGAACCTGGTGGAACTGATAAAGGCACGATGGCGACACGAGTGTGTAAAAAATTCAAGTCTTGGAAAACAAGAGCTCAAACAGAAAATCAAATGGATGAGAATGAAGGGAAAAATCCATCTTTCAAGGATAAATTAATGGGTCTTGAGTCAGGTTTTGTTTCCAAGGATAGTAGAGGTTGCAGTGTCTTTGATGACGCCTGGAATGATTACATGAATGGCTTGAAGGAGTACTTCTACGATGCTTCTGAGGTGAATAACCATAATGGCCCCAAAGAGGCCAAAGTAGAGGATGATGAGGACTTTCCACCTCTAAAAATCTCAAAGGAGGAGTATGAATTGTGGTGTGCACCATGGAGGAAGTCCCTGATTTTTCATCTACTCGGAAAATTAGTACCGTTGTGGGTAATGAGACAAGGCTTAGAGAGGCTGTGGAAGACTGTCGAACCCTTCACTACTAGAGATATAGATAATGGCTTTTTTGTGATATCTTTTTGATGATGAATCTGATATGGAAGCTATCTATCAAGAAGGACTGTGAATGTTAGGGGACAGATATATTGTTGTCCAATGATGGAGGCCGAATTTTGACCCTTGGGAGGCAGAGACATAGAAGAAGATTGCAGCTTGGGTAAGGATTCCATTGTTACCATTGGAATTTTTCAATTTGGCTAGCCTTCGGAGGATAGGATCTCTCATTGGGAAAACCTTAAAAGTGGACCGTGCTACTTATATAAGTGAAAGGGCCCGATATGCTCGTATATGTGTCGAATTAGATCTAAATAAGCGGCTTAAATCAGGTATCACCATCTTCAGTATGAGGCGGTGTGTTGAATATGAAGGTCTTCATTTGATTTGCTTTTCATGTGGAGTGTACGGTCATCATAAGGATGGTTGTCCTAGGAGAGGAAGGGGGACAGAAGGTAACAACAACTCGCAACATGCAAGCAAGACGCCTCATGGTGAGGAAACGATGCCTATACCGGAATCGGGATCGGGTTTGTCAAAGACAGGTGAAGCTTCTACCCAAGACAATAATCAGAAAGAGAAAGTTGATCAAGCAGAGGTGTCATAAAGTCTGGAGGAGAACGACGGTAATAAAGGACCTCGTGGTGAGAAACATGGCAAAGAGCTTCCTGAACATAGCAAGGCCATCGGTGATTCTTCGACGACCCCATCGACGAAGGTTTTGGTGCTTGGAACTTGGTCTAACAAAGAAGACGAAGTAATTTTGGAAATACCACATGTGGGGGTGAAAAGAATCTGGGTGCAGAGAGAGTCTCACAATTGGATAAGGAAAGAAAATCACACCGTGATGCTTTTTGTACTAATGGAGATGCAGTGAAATTTGAGGCAATGAATAAAAAATTACCATTGCACAAATCTGCTCTTGCCAAAAATAAAGGAAAGGAGTTGACTAAGAATCGCATATGGGTCCCAATAACCCAACCCCACGAAGCTTGGAATTTGGAAAATATCTCAAAAGACAATGATGGGAAGACCACGTCAATTTCTACATGGGTTGGTCCTTCTTTTACAAAGCTTTGTGGGTCCTTTAATAACTTTTTGGATTCTCTAAATCCATTTCAAGTCCTAGCTAATGAAGCATCTTGTGAGCCCATGGACGAGGAAAACAAGATTAATAACAACATTTCCACAAAGGCTAGAAATAATGCTGAAGTGGGTCCTATTACTGAAGCTAATGCGGATGATTCTTCCTCAAATAATTCTTCTTCTCTTCAGGGGTCTATAAGCGAAGAATCCCCTCAACCAAGTGATCAATGAATTGCCTCTTTTGGAATTGCAGGGGCACGGGGTCCCGAGCTCTTCCGGGACTTATAAAAGATCTTCGTAAACGGTATTCTTTTGACTTTATTGCATTAGTTGAAACAAAGGCCAGTGGTGATCAAGCTCAGAAAAGATGCAGAAGTTTGGGTTTCGAACACTCTTGCACTATTGATGCTAATGGTTATAAAGGTGGTATATGGATAGCATGGGATGAAGTTGGACTTAAAGTCAATGTCATTAGTAACTCGGAGCAATATGTACATGTGGAGGTCGTGAAAGGAAGAGGAAAATGGTTCATTACTTTCATCTATGCAAGCCCGAATCCGAACCATCGAAGGAATTTATGGGCTAGCCTTGAGAGTATTCGCCCGGATGATTCATGGCTGTGGGTTATCGGAGGAGACTTTAATGCAACTCTCTCTTATCATGAACGGCGATCAACGGCTCAGCACACTACGTTGTGGATAAGTCTTTCCTTTCTTGGGTAGAAATTATGAACCTTCATGATCTGGGCTACACCGGCCCTTTCTTCACATGGAAAAGAGAAGGATGTGAGAGTCGTATAGACCATGTTCTAGTCAACAACAAATTTATGGAGATCTTTAATGATGCGTCGGTGAGACATTTGCCTTTGTTCAAATCATATCACTAACCGGTTCTCCTTTATATGACGCCAGTGCATGTTCAAACAAGTAGAGATCATCCTTTTCGATTTGTCACTTCTTGGGTACTTCATGATGGCTTCCCAAGACTTGTTAAAGAAGCATGGGATACAAATATGAGCTGGCAAGCTAATGTGCAGACTTTTACGGAGAATGTCAATAAATGGTGTTTTAATGTGTATGGTCATCTTGCAAAAAAAAAAAAGAATCAGATTATGGGACGCTTGGATGGTATTGATAAGAGTTTGAAAAAATTTGGCTCCTTTTCTGATCTTGAAACCCTTCAATGCAAATTATGGTTGGACTTAGAGGACATCCTCATTCAAGAAAATCTTCTTTGGGCTCAAAAGGTGAAGGTTTCTTGGTTCTCCTTGGGTGATAAAAATACAAAATATTCTTACACACGAGCTAATGGGAGGAAAAAAAGAAATAGGATTGAGACTATTCAAAATGACATTGGCGAATGGATTGAGGATCCTGAGGATATTAAAATCTTGGCTACTGAATTTTTTATGAATTTATTTAAAGATGACAATCAAAGCCCATCCTCCATTACTTATCACTTGACGTATCCATCCCTTGACCCGTCGATGATTTCTAATATGGCTACGGACATTGCTACTGAGGAAATTAAATCTTCTATTTTTGATATGGGGGCTCTCAAGTCTCCTGGTCCTGATGGTCTCAACACTCTGTTCTTTTAACATCAATGGAATATCCTCGAGCCTTCTGTTACAAAAGTTGTGAAGTAGTGTTTTGCAAATCCTACAAAAATTAGGGAGCTGAATCATACTTTTATCATCCTCATTCTAAAAAGGGAGTTCCCTGAAACTATTCGAGACTGTCACCCTATTAGTTTATGTAATGTTATTTATAAAATTATCACAAAGATTATTGCTAATCATTTAAAATGCTATTTGCCACAGGTAATCTCCCCAAACCAATGCAGCTTTGTCCCGGGACGAAATAGTACAGATAACATTATTGTGGCACAAGAAGTGATACACTCAATGCGCAATATGAAAGGGGAAAAAAAGCCTATGATAGAACTCCTTGGGAGTTTCTCATCAAATGTCTTCAGGAGATAGGGATCCCCTCTACCTTGTAGGATGTGATTCAAGCTTGTATCTCCTCACCCTTAATGCAAATCCTCTGGGAAGGTAGTCGAGCAAAAGAATTCTTTCCTTCACGTGGCTTGAGACAAGGAGACCCGATGTCCCCATACCTATTTGTGATTTGTATGGAGAAGTTTGCCCAAATTATTCAAGAAGAAGTACTCTCTAAAAGATGGAGACCTATAAAATTAGGTAAGAATGGCCCTCCTATTTCCCATTTATTTTTTGCTGAGGATCTAATGTTATTTGCAGAAGCTACTATGGACCAAGTTAAAGTTGTTAACAACTGCTTAGAAGTATTCTGTTTAGCATCTAGACAACGAGTAAATGCCAGTAAAACCAAGGTCTACTTCTCATTAAATATCAACCATACGAGAACGTCACAAATGAGTGAGGCTCTTGGCTTCTCAAGTACTACCAACCTAGGAAAGTACTTAGGTGTTCCTTTGCACCATGATAGAGTTAACTCAGACACATACCAATTCCTCATTGACAAGGTATGGAACAGATTAAACAATTGGCATGTTTCTAGAACTTCTCTTGCAGGATGTGACAAGCTAATTAAATCAGTCATATATGTTATTCCATCCTATACAATGCAAACAGTGAATTTGCCTATTCCTGTATGTGAAAAAATAGGGAAACACTCGAGATTTCTTATGGGGTTCCTCTGATGAGAAAAGACATATGCACCTGATCTCTTGGGATAAAGTTTGCAGGGATAAATGCCTTGGTGGGCTTGGTATGAGGCATATCCGTCAACAAAATAAAGTATTCATGATGAAACTTGGTTGGGGCTTAGTGAATGACCAGAACTCACTCTGGGCTAAAGTTATTAGAGAGAAGTGTGGTTGTGGCAATGACCTTATGCCTCAGATAAATATTAAGAAGCCTGGCTCCAACACCTGGAGTGACATTAAACAGGTTAGGAACAAAGTGAAAGATGGTATCCAAGTGATTACTGAAAGCCATAGATATGAGCGAGCTCGCTAGAAATGGGAGAAAAGTGGTGTGTTCTCTGTTAGATCCGCATATAAGAGCCTCAATGCTACTGAGCTCATTCCTGCTAGTATTTTGAAAGATGTTTGGAAACTCAGAATTCCCTAAAGGTGCAAAACCTTTGCTTGGTTGATGCTTCACAAACGGCTTATCACTAATGAAGAAAAATATAGGCGACATCTTCATCAAAATGGAGTGTGTTATCACTATAATGACATGTCTGAAAGCATTCTTCACACCCTTAGAGACTGTCCAGCAAGTAAAATGTTTTGGGAGTCGATTATTGAGCCAAAACATAAGCAAGGTTTCTTTGCAGCTTCCATACATGAATGGTTTCGTTTTAATATGAGATTTAATTTGAAGGGACAGTATGGGCATTGGAAGGGGCTAATCATTGTTATATGCTGGCTTATATGGCGAAATAGGAATGAATTTATTCATAAGAATGGCATTGGTGAAATGAACAGTATTCTCAACCATGCTACTGCTATTCCGAACTACATGGCCAATGCTTCTCACAAACTGAATAGCGTTAACTTGGATAAGAATAGGGTGGCTTTGCAAGTATCTCCTAATTCATATATGGAAGGCAGAATTCATGTCAATGTCGATAGTGCTTTTTTGCACAAGAATACTGCTGCAGCAAGTGGAGGAGTTCTGCTAGATAAAAACAGAAATATTATTGAAGGCTTCTCTTCTCATTTAAACACGGGCAATGCCCTTTCTGCCGAATTGTGGGGTTGTCTATTTGGTTTGAAATGTGCTTGGGATAATGGATTCAGAGATGTGATTCTAAGATTGATTCTTATGATGCCATCCAACTGTTGAAGGTTGCTACTCTTGATATGCATGAGGATTGGTCTCTTATAGAAGAGGTGAAGATGATGTTGTCATGGGACTAGAAAGTTGAATGTCAGTTGATTGCTCGAGATGACAATCTAGTGGCGGATGCTTTGGCCAAAAAAGCTCTCAATGATAACCCAGCTTTCTTGATCCTGGGCCCTGATAGTGTCCTTGCTTTTTTAGCCTCTGAAGGCATAGGGTAGTTTTGGTTTTTCTTTCTTTTATTGCTTTCCTTTGTATCAAAAAAAAAATTAAAAATATATTTTATATTTTCTCTCACTTATTTATTCTATTTGTCTATATTTATTAAGTCAACAAGGATAAAATTAGAGAAAAAAATCATTAATTACTCTATAAGTGACCTATATTTAGGAACAAATTTTTTCTCCACAAATAACTTATAAATAATAACAAAATAGCATGGTCATATATACTATACTTTCGTTTTTTTTTTTTTGATGATATAGTACAAAGAAAGTTAAGTGAGAGTACATAAACTAAAACAAGAAAGTAAAGATAAACATTCATAAAGTAGGCCTTGACAAGTAGCTTCTGTCGTCGTTCTTCTCTCCATTAGATCGGTGAGCGATTTTTGATGATTTTTGATGATGATGGAATGATCAGAGGCATTAAGTGCGGAACACTGGGACAAAATAAACCAGATGGCACAACGAAAGCGAAGTAAAACTGCAATTCTCCTCCCTTCCAATGTGCTGCTATGAATCTGAAAGTTCCTGAATTCTTTTCCCTCCCAGTACACGACTATCAAAGAAGAGTAGCCTCCATTAAAACGAGTTTTCCTATACCTACTTACATCTGACAACCAGCAAGTTAGAGGATTAAAAGATCTATTTCTTTCCAAAATATTATTATCAGCAATGGTAATCTCTGTCTTGGAGCTTGTTGAACGAAAAGACCGCCACTAAATAGTAAATAGATAAAACCCCATTTAGCCTTTACTATAATCAATGACAGCATGCAGCAATACTAGAGCCTCTCCAGTGTAGACCTTATTCCTGAAAAACCAGATGGAATAGAGTGTCCAACAAATCTGTTGTCCTATCTCAATGTTTGACTTTATCAGGATATGATGTAGCCATTGATTTATGAGATCATCCTGATTCAAATATTTGGGGTGTAATCCAAAATCCAAACCAAACCAAATGGCCCTGGACCAATGACATTGAAAGAAGAGGTGCTCTCTGGTCTAAGAGAATCAGAACAAATTAAGCATTGTCCTTCAATATTGAAATGGTGATGTCGGAGGCAATCCTTTAATGGTAAATTTAATGGAAAAAGCCAGCTAAAACGCAACCCATGATTACAATATTTTATTGCGTAATACAAGAGAGCAGTTTGTGAGGAGAGCCGCGTATAAGCCTTATAAACTGCTGAGCTTGGTGGAATAGTAATTAAGTTTCTATTGATCCCCCACCGTATGGAACTTTGTCACACCAGTATGTGTGTGTGTCTACATATATATATATATATATATATATATATATATAATCCTGCCTTTGTCCTTTTCTCCATCTAAAAGTTGTCATTTCAAACTCTTTTTATTAAAAAAAAAAAATTAGAAACTCGATGTTGAAACAGATGGGCGTGTTTGGTTCACTCGTGAATGATTTTAATACTACCCTATTCGGTTTGGAAAAAAAAGGGAGGAAAAATATTTTTATATAGACAACTTTACTGTTATTTTATTTTTATGTGATAAGATATTGTTATATGCTCTTTAATATATTTATTAATTTTATTAATTATTTAGAATCACAAAAACATGTTGGCCTTACTTATATGTGATATGTTTTGTTAATTTTAACATGTATCTAATTAATTTTAGTATGATTTTATTGATTTGATTTTATATAATCCTTTTTAAAAAGATGCAATACTTACTACATCATATTAAATGTCATGCGCTATCAGTACTAAGGAAGTAAACACAAACATGCTTGTGGTAAGTTTGATTATAAAATATTTTACTACAAAAAAAACAGAGATTAGTCACAAAATTTAGTGATGAAACTAGAAATTTCTTCCCCGTGCGATGCAAGGAGGACTAAAATATTTGATTAAATTTTAAATTCTAATAAATCATATTATTTGAGATAGCTCAAGATTTATTTTTTATAGAAGTGTGTTTTTTTTATTCCTTTAGATTGTATTTGAATCAAAGATGTGGAATTTAGGGAAAACATATGAAAATTTAAAATTAATTATTTATCTCTCCATTTAAACCCCAATTGACATATTATTTTATGATACTTCTCATTTAATTCAATATATTCAAATCCCAATTAAGATATTATTAAAATTCAAAATTAATTATTGATTTCTTCATTTGAGCCTCCATTAAAATCTCATTTAATAATAATGCTCCTCATTTAATTCAATATACCCAAATCCAATCAAAATATTATTCATATCTTATTATTAATTGAATATATTTGGATCTTATAATATCATACCTAACCCATTTTAAGCGGATCGGGTATTACAAGTTTTCAAGAATATAATTGATTATAATCCATCGTTAATCCCTCACAAATTCCGTCACTAAAATTGGCAATGGAATTTAGTGATGGAAAATTTCCGTCGCTAAATTATAGACGTAATTTCGTCACTAAATTCTGTCACAAGTCCATTGCTAATTCTATTTTAAATGATTAGTGATGAAAATTAGTGATGGAATTTTTTTGTCGCTAATTTTCATCACAATTTTGTCACTAACCCGTCGAGAAAATATAATATAAATATACAATATTTTTTAAACTTATTATTAAAATAAAAATATAATATGTCATAATTTTTAAATAATATATTATATAAAAATTAAAAAATACAAATATTAGAAAAGAAAATTAAAATTAAAATATATAATATTTAAATATTTGAATAAAAATATAAATTATTAGAATTTTTTACTAAAATATAAAAATTTAATTCAAATAAATAATAATATATTAAATTATATAATATATTAAATTATGTATACAATATTTATTATATATATTTGTATTTGTTATTAGAAATATTATATATATATATTTATTTTTGCATAAAGATTTCACAAGTGCTTTTCAGCTTAATTGGCAAAGGTTTCAGCACGCGTACAGGAGGTCTCAGACTCAAACCAACACTTGGTGATGATGTGGACAAGGCAATGACGTGGCGGTTCATAATGATGGACATGTGACAATGACGTCGCCACTGGGATGACGTGGCTGCATGGGAGAGAGGAGGAGTTGAGGTGGCAGCCAATGATAACATGGTGGATCACAATGATGGACACGTGGTGATGATGTGGATGAAAAGATGATGTGGTAACATGGGAGACAGAGAAGTTAGTGAGGTGGCAGCATTTAGAATTTGGCGGATCATAGTGATGGATGTGTGGCGATGATGTGGATGAGGAGATAACATGACGGCATAGGAGAGAGAAGAGAATGTGAGGTGGCAGCCAACGATAAGGTGGTAGTCACAGATATGACAAGTGGCAGCAATCAATGGTTGTCATATGGTATTTTGAATTTACAAAATCAAAAAATTTAGTGATGGATTAGTAATGAAAATTTCTGTCACCGTCACAAATTCTGTCACTATTTTGTGACAAAATTTTTGTGAGATATTGATTACTAATTAGCAATAGATTAGTGATGAAAAATTTCCATCACTAATCCTTTAGTAATCCGTTGCTAATTTTGAATTTCGTTGCTAATTATTTAGTGGCGGTGGAATTTTTAATGAAAAAAATTTCTGTCGCTAACTAAATTCTGTCCCTAATGCATTCTAATTTTGATTAGATACAAAAATTTCGGCACTAAATTATATCACTAATTCGATGTTTTTTGTAGTGTTTGAATTTTTGTTAGTGTAAGCTGTATATCGCGTATGCAACAACAAATGTCAAAACACTTATGTTTGTGTGTGTGGGTACATGCCTTGGAGTATAAATGACAAGTATTTGTAAATGTGAATGCCCAACTACATGAGGAAGCTATATATTTGCCACTAATAAAAGGACACATGAGAGTTTAATATGCAAATTATACTTCTGTCTCAAAATGTAAGCCTGAGTCTCTGAGAAAGGGTAAAAAAGCTGGCCATAGATTACTCCTTCCTCTCCCAGCACTTACTCCACTTTTCTCCCGCCGTCTCCAAGTTAAGCATCAGTGCATGTGCGCCTGCACTCCACCTCAGTCTTCTTACCCGCCGTCATCTCCACCTGCGGGTTCATTCTGCCTGTTCCTTCATGCCTCCGCCTCTGCCTTCTCACCTGCCATGTTTGATCTTCCAAAGCTTCACCTTTCCCCATATCCAGAAATAATTCATGTGCGGCTTCTATCTCCACCATGTTTTTGTAAGATCAAAGCTTCACCTTTTCCCAAAATCTGGGAAGATTCATGTGTGCTTTGAGATTGAAAGTTCTTGAAATCTCAGCCGTCTCAACTACTATGTTTGATCTTCCAAAGCTTCACCTTTCCCCAAATCCAGAAATAATTCATGTGCGGCTTCTATCTCTACCATGTTTTTGCGAGATTAAAGCTTCACCTTTTCCCCAAATCCGGTAAGATTCATACATGCTTTGAGATTGAAAGTTCCTGAAATTTTCATTATTGTTGGCAAAACATTGTAGTTAAAAAATTAAATCTATTATCCAGAAACTATAATCCCCAAATCACGGCTATGTCTTTTGGCTCTTGATTCCAATGCCCAACGATCAATGCATTCCATATGGTTTTTGGGATTAGCATTTGGTCCACTTGAACATTTTTCTTCTCATGTGATGTGCGGTCATCTTTGGAATGTTTAGGGGGGGGGGGAATTATGACTTAAACTATTGATGATTGATCACGATTTTGATTTTCAATCTTTCAAAACAAAATTATGAGTTAAACAATTGATGATTGATTTCAATTTTGATTTTGAATCTTTTTATTTTTCATCCTATCAGCTTAATTTGATCTTTTTGATTTTGATCTTTTATGGATTTTGGTTTGTATTTCAGATTCAGATTTTTGTTCACACCATTATTGTTAATAATCAATCACTAATATATTGTCGTAGCTATTCAAGCTCATCCATTCTTAATCAATCAGATGCATGACTCTTAAACTTTGCTATTCAACCTCACTCGTTTATAATTTAACTTTCGGTTTAATGACTCTTAAAATTTAGGCCCTTCTCAGTTGTAACAGCTGGGTAGAATAATTGTAGCTTCCTCCTTGAATACACAAGATGGACGTACAAAATAATTTAATTCAATTCAATTATTATGTTATGTAATTATATTAATAATTAATTAATAATTAATAATTGATAATTAATTTACAATTGTTTTCTATTTAGTGCTAATTGACATTCATCTCACCCTGTTTAAATATCACAAGATGACTTGACAGTGCAGTTTTGTTAACTTCACATTCAGCATCAGGTAATAATCTCATTTTCCCAAGCTCCACTTCAATTTTAGATTTGTTACATTTTACCAATAGTGATTAAAACAACTGTTGTGCTTTCCTTCTTCAATGGGTGACGAGAAGATCATCATCATAATATGGCTAGCATTATGTAGGACCACATCAAACATATCGATGACAGTAAAAATACATGGGCTATTGTTGCTCGTGTTCTTAGAAATTAGATTGCCTACAAGAAGACTCCACCATACGCTTCCTAGAGGATTAACCTGCTTCTTGTGGATGAGCAGATGAGCTAGAAATTGGCATTGCTTAATTATCTAAGATTTACTACTATTAATTGACCCTGTAGAATTTGTACAGGGTTATAGGATAGAAGGTTTTATAACACAGAGGACTATTTGAGCGTTGCAAAAACAAACCCAAAGAGGGTGGAGTATACCACTTTGAAAATTTTGAGGTTGTTGACAATGGAGATCAATACAAAGTTACAGCACATTCTTGGAGGCTTAAGTTTCATACTACTACATACTATAAGGAATCAGATTTTCCAATTCCTAGCGAGGCATAGAACTTTGTCCCCATAAAAGATATTGCTGAATTTACTGCAAAAAATGAGGGGCTGATTGGTTAGTACTATAGGTTCTGTTTAAGATCCAAATGTTAGCTTTTCACTTCTATTTCAATCATGTGGTAAACAAATTGTATGCAAATGTGATGGGCTTCCTCCAAGGATTTGGCACCTTGTAAGACTACAAGAATGAGTTTGGAACTTCTAAAAGACTAAACCTCACTCTTGCTGACAAAAAGTAAGAACCACTCCGGAGATTTTTTTTTTAATTATTCCATTTTACATGTACACTTAATTTAATTTGAACATGTATATTATAGTGATAATATTTATATATTATATTTTTGTCTACTTTCTGCATCAGTTCATAGAAAGTTAGGTAATATTGTGATTTATTTGTATAAATGTCATATTTTTATGCATATTTGTTTCTAATGTTATGTAAAACTCGCTGTAAAGTCTCTATTAATGTGTTCACCTCAACAAAATTTCTATTTTTCCCCTTCAAAAACATTTTAAAAAAGTCAGATTCCTTATGTGATGTTTAATTTATAGGTGCAAGTCACATAGTATAACAGTCAAAAAGACACTAAAAAGATCATAATTTATAACTGCATACATAAAATTCTTAATCAATCTGAAAATTGGATAGATACAGATGTTAGATATAGAGCATGAGAAAAAGCCTTAATATTCTGTATATGTCATATAAGAATTTAATATATATCTATATATATTTTTAATATGTAAGATTCTGCATATATTTTGAAATAAATGCAAAATATAGTTTTATTTCCATTTGATTAAGTGTTCAAATTTACATATTTTGTATATATTCAATAAGATTTTAATATATATTCTATATATATATATATATTTTTAACATGTAAGATTTGACATATACTTAGAATTATATACAACACATACTTTTATTTGCCTTGGATGC
Organism: Neltuma alba; assembly: GCF_004799145.2. Classification (NCBI taxonomy): domain Eukaryota; kingdom Viridiplantae; phylum Streptophyta; class Magnoliopsida; order Fabales; family Fabaceae; genus Neltuma; species Neltuma alba. The sequence continues at coordinate 54,662 of NW_021635234.1, forward strand.
TATTAGTATCAAGTGCCATTTGTATATATGTGAGAGCCATGTTAAAAAAACCACTAAAATTTAGCATTGAAAATTAAGTGACAGTACTTTTTCAATGGTGAAATTATATATAGAGCATAGGAAAACACCTTAACATTTTGCATATGTTCCATAAGATTTTAATTTATATCTATAAATATATTTTTAATATGTATGATTCTATATATATTTCAAATTAAATGCAAAATATAATTTATAGTCGTAACAAATCAGGAAAGAATGATTTTTATTGACTTGTTAGTAAGACTTATAAGATTCTCAGATATTATATATATTATGTGAGTGTCATTTACTGATTTTTCACGTCGTTTATGCTAAAAGCACTGGATTTTGTCTTTGCTGTGTTTTGAATTGACTGGAGAACATTAAGCCATTCATTTAAAACATTTAATGGGTCCTCTGATGTTTCAAAGACAAGAGCAATTGTCACAGTTGGAATGATAGCACAACTTCATGTAATTAATAACATAGCATCGTTTATTTTATTTTATTTTAAAGTTCTGTATCTTGCATCATTCATCTATCAAATCGGTTCTGCTCGTACTATACAAATTTAAGCGTGTTTCATATTGATCTGTGTTACAAAGCCTGAGGTGAACTTAGCCAGAGATTTGGGACAAATTGGGTGATATTAGTCATTGGATTAACTATGATACATTTGTAATTAACTCTCTAGCCACCAGGTTTTGTCATTTCTCTTCTCTTTACTTAAGTAGCCAAATAGGACTTGCAGTGAGCGCACAATAAATGTGGTGTTATTTGGTACTTGCATAGTCAACACATTTAACAACAAGGGTCATAAACTCCAACCCCCCATTGTTGTCATGGTCAGGTTTGGCAGGCGTAACAAGCCTACATGTAAAGAATTCTGTCTTTAAGACATTCTTAATTTCAATGTTCTTACCCTCTATTTATTAGTAACAATATATGTGTCATTATTAGCATATGGTCACATTACCAATGTGTTCGAAGCAACCAAGGTTTTGTTTAGTCCTAACATTCCAGAGGCTTAAATTCTACTTTAAAGGTTATATTCGATGAAAATATACTTCCCCATTATAAAATTGCTATTCATTAAATTTACTTATCCAAAAAAAAATAATCATCTATATTAATATTATTGCTAGCCTTGATGAAACATCTGGGGGAGCCAACATTTCTCTCAAGTAATAAATACTGATAATAAGCTTTTTGATAATGAGTCCCTATTAACTTTTCCAACAAGGATAAATGTGGCTAAACTGTCCAAAATTAACAAGGCTAGAACATATCTCTATTTATACAAGTGTTCTATTGAGACTTTTTAGAATTGGAATATTTTAAAACATGTTTTATAATACTAAATTTAGATTCTCATATGAAACTGCTGAGGTACATTGCCATTAAGGACCTACTTTTATTTGGGTGAAATATTAAAGGAGCCAAGTTAAACTGTTTGATCCTTAAACATAAAATTATGCATATTCAAATGTAATTTGCCCTCTATTTATTCCTTAGGCACATAATTGTCATCATGAAATATTTATTAACACCATTCTCTCCTTGATAATAGGCATATGGGGTTGTGACCAAGGTTTTTGTTCAGAAAGTGGAGATCACTTATGGCTGAACCTACAATGGATGCGTATGCGATAGTAAACCCTCACATGAAAATGACAAACTTAAATGCAAAAGTTGTAACAATGATGTTTTGGTCACTAAGCCTAAGTATGGTTCTATGTTATTTTCTATCTACACCAAACACACTTGTGCCCCATTTATTTGAAGCCCATTGATGAAAAATGAAAATTAGACTAAACCACTATATCATATCGATTCACATATTTAAGGTCCATTACAAGGTGTTTGATTTGACAGGTAAATGTTCAGTCATATTTTCCAATTGTCTTGGTTCTGATCTCATTGGTTTCTCAGCTAAGGAACTGAAGAAAAAGTTAGCAGAGGTTTGACTCCATCACACTAAATTTCCAGCTTATTGGCCATATTCTAAAATTTTCATTGTTTGTTTCAATTTTAGGAGGAAAGAAAAAGGTTCTTTTCCAGAAGAACTAAGAAATTGTGTGGGTAAAGAAACGCTTATCAAGCTCAGAATCAAAGAAAAAACATCAAGTTTTGAAAAAACAGTATGGGAGTAACCCACTACACTACTGATAAGAAGTTGCTACATGAGTTTACTTACTCTGACATTAAGGCATGAGGACAATTCTCCCTTTATATCTTGCACCTAAATGTTTCAATCTAACATGTTAAAACTACTGTGCACAATTATGTAGGGAAGCCAACTTAACATAATTAATAATGTTGCTCTTGAACAGCCCATAATTGAATCTTCTGTCTCACAGCAACCAACAACATCATTGTCAAGTGGCATAGCAAGTGAGGACAGTGATGTTCCGGTATCTCAGTTGTTTGGCTCTCCAGATTTATTGTCCAAACATTAAAAAAGAAAAAAACACACTGATTCCTTTATTGATGTTGACAAGATGAGATTGTTTGACCACTCAACTCTAAACTCCAACTATATAAAGCCACTGAAGAACATTAAAAAGGAAAAGTGAAGTTCAAGACTAATTTCTGAGCTTTCAATCAACACCATTGTCTATTGCTTATCTTATAGGATTATGACTTGTGGTTTAATAACGTGTTTTGGTGTTTTGATTATGTATTGATGGATTTATGTTTCTATGATTGATTTTCTCTTTCTAATTTAATTTAACAGTTTTAATAAGAGTTTAATTTAATTTAATAGTTAAATTTGTTTAGGAAAACTAGATTGCATTTTGGTCCCACTAATAAATTAAAATAACAAAATAAATAATAATTTAATTAAATATACAAAATTGGATACTGTTCATATCTATCTAATTTATATAATACCCAATAAATTAATTAAATTTTTACAATTTGTTACTATTACTATTACTCATTAATCATTAATTAACAAGTCAGAACATATCATTTTTTAATATATTAACAATAATTAATTAATTAATTAATTAATTAAACTATTAGACTGTTTGTAGATTGTAGATTGTAGTTTCTTATTTGCGTAATAAACTATTTTATTTGAAAAATGATATATTTCACTAATTTGATTAGAAAAAAAAATCCTATTCTTTAAGTCTTTAATATAAACGTCAATAAACTAATTTAAGTATCTCAACAATCTTAGTTAAATTATTAGTTAATATAATACGTTTTTTCCTAAAACAACCCAAGCATCTTCCTTAACTTTCTCTCTATTTTTCCTAATTGAAAAGAAAGATAAAGACTGATTTCTCAGCTCTCTCAGTGGTGACATTGCCAGCTGCAAACATTTGTGTTTCTAAAGACATTCCATTGCAAACATTAGTTACAGGGTATGATTTAATTACAAGGTATCATTTCAGTGTATACAATATGATTTAATTTAACAATTTTATTAACAGGTCAATAGTAAAATTGGCTTACAAAAATCAAATTACATCTTCCTCTATCGAATGCATTAAAATAGCAAATGAATTAAGAAATTCTAATAACAAAGATGCAAAGTATTATGATTTACATATAACTCACGTGAAAACCAAAACTTACAACATTTTCAACTATTGCACATGTTATTCCATATACTCATTAAATTTTTGGAACATTGTTTAATATCAAATTATTTATCAATTTTTTAATCTCTTTATATGTTCTACAGGATATTTGTATAAATTCATCCACTTCAAAATTAATTAATTAATTTGAAATTTATTACTATTTCAATTTAGATTATAGTTAATTAAAGTATAATATAATTTTTTATATCTAATTTCATATTTTCCAAGAATTTTTTAGTTTTCATAAATTCCTAACACTAAATTGAGCAGCGAAATTTATATATGTACCAAATAATATGAAGTTTAGATAAATTCCGAAAACAAAACAAAACTTCCTCCCAGTAAATAGACGTATATTTTACAAAAATGACAAACAAATTAAACCAACAACCAAACGTCTTGTGTTTTGATTGACAATTAACTTATTGCAATGAAGAAGATGGAATGCATTTTCCTATACATGACTGTTACCCTCTTTGAATCGAATATACTTTGTGTACGTGCACCGACAAATGAATTAAACAGTTTGGGAAATCTAGATTTAACAGTTTTAGTAAGAGTCTAATTTAATAGTTAAATTTGTTGGGGAAATCTAGATTTAACAGGTTTAGTAAGAGTCTAATTTAATAGTTAAATTTGTTGGGGGAAATCTAGATTACATTTTGCTCGGACTAATGAATTAAAATAACAAAATCAATAATAATTTAATAAAACATACAAAATTAGATATTGTTCATATCTATCTAATTTATATATCACTCAATAAATTAATTAAATTTTTACAAATCGTTACTATTACTATTACTCATTAATCATTAATTTTATAAGTTGAAATAGATCATTTTTTAATATATTAATTAATAATTAATAATAATTAGTAATTAATTAATAATGTATTTAGTGAAAAAAAACTATTATACTTTTTCTAGATAGCAGATTGTGGTTTCCTATTTGCATAATAAGCTATTTTATTTGAGCAATGCTTATATTTCACTAATCTGATTAGGAAAAAAAAATCCCATTCTTTAAATCCTTAATATAAAACTCAACTAACTAATTTGAGTATATCAATGATCTTAGTTAAATTATTAGCTCATATAATATGTTTTTTTCTCTAAAACAATCCAAGTATCTTCCTTAATTTTTTAGTAAGCATCACTTTTGATTTATCTAGTCATCCTACACATTTCCTCTATTTTTACTCCTCATTAGTTACATTTTCCCATCATCCCTTTAAACACCACCATTAATTACTATGAATAATGAGGGGTGCACCGCAATGATTCCACCGCAATGAACATTCATAAAACCATTTTGCACCTAACGAATGACGATCGTGACCTTCTTATCGCCACCAAAACCCTTTTTTTCACACTGACTCCAACAAGTAAATTATTGAGTAATAGCGTGGATCACATAGATTTTATCTCATAGCTAATAAAACTCAATGAACTAATTTAAGTATGTCAACGATCTTAGTTAAATTATTAGTTAATATAATATGCTTTTTTTCTTGAAAAAACCCAAGCATCTTTCTTAATTATCTCACTCTTTCTCCTAATTGAATTAAAGACCAATTTCTCAACTCTCTCAATGGTGACATTGTCAACTACAAACATTTGGGTTGTTAAAGACATTCTATTGCAAACATTAGTTATAGGGTATGATTTAATTACCTTTAATTTAATAATTTTGTTAATAGGTCAATAGTAAAATTGGCTTACAAAAATTAAATTGCATCTTGCTCTATCGAATGCATTAAAATAGCAAATGAATTAAGAAATTCTAATAACAAAGGTGTAAAGCATTACGATTTACATATAGCTCACGTGAAAACCAAAACTTACAACATTTTCAACTATTGGACATATATTTTATTATGTTATTCCATGCACTCAAAGAGGTCATTACAGCAATTCATTGTAGACGGCTTCGCAATGGTCGAGAATGAGAGGCTTGACTACATAAGGAGACACCAGAGAGAGCTCAAGGTTTACCTATACAAAGGACTCACCAACGCAATAACAAGGGGTGAGACAAATGTGTCTAACATAGGAAAGAGGATAATCCTACCTTCTTTCACCGAAGGTGTTAAATACATGATCCACAACTATCGAGACGTAATGGCCATAGCAAATAGGCAAGATACTTGGACATCTTCTTAACCTTCACCTACAATCTGGCATGGCCTTAAATAATAAGATTCTGCCAAAAACACAAGCTCAGGCCATCTGATCGAGCTGATGTTTTGACAAGGATGTTCAGCCTCAAACTTGCAGCATTGATTAAATGCATTAAGGAGCAAAAAATATTCAGCACAATCAAAGTAGGTGACAATATAACCTCTCTTTAATCACCTCTCCACAAAGTATGCGGGACTTAAACGGTTCGTTTCCAAAAACAATCCAGCACAATATACCATCCTCTCATTGATACAGAACCTATAGTTGCATTATCATATTTACTTCAGTAACTTTAAAATACACCCCTATTGTATGCTGATATGTGGATTTTTAGAAATATATACAATCAAGCTCCAGAAGCAAAGGTTGCTGCATGCACACATCATTCTGTTCATAAAGCCATGTGACAAACCCAAAACACCTAAGGACGTTGACAAAATCATCTCAGCAGAGATACCAAACAAGGACACAGACCTACTGCTATTCGAGCTTGTCACCAATTTCATGATGCATAGACCCTATGGCAGCTCCAATAAAAAATCACCTTGCATGAAAGACAGAAAGTACTCAAAGTACTTCCCTAAAAGTATGCGCTGCACACAACAATAGATGATGAGGGGTACTCCACATACTGTAGGAGGAACAATAGTAGAACGACTGAAGAAAAGAATTCCGTTGGACAACAAATATGTTGTGTCGTACGATGCTCAACTGTTACAACTCTTCCAGGGCAACTTAAATGTTGAAAAGACAGCCCAATTAAGGGCTATCAAGTTTTTGTGCAAATACATTAGCAAGGGCCACAACCGCATCATCGTAGAAATCTACCACAACAATGAGCCCGGTAGTTCATGACATGATTTCAATGAGATATCGTATTACCTTAATTACAGATATGTCTCAGCCTACGAGAGCACATGGCAAATATTCTCTTTTGACATCTACCATAGGTATCCCTCTGTCGAGAGGCTGAGCTTCCATCTCCTAGATCAACAGGCTATTTTTTACATGGCCAATGATGAAATGTCTTCTAATAGACAAGCCATAGGTAAAGGAGTCAATATTCCTTGCATGGCTTGCTAAGAATGTTATTCGTAAGAGCCTTAACATATCATATAGTATTACACTTTCAATAAGCAAAAGAGGAAGTGGAAGCTATGCCAAAGAGGCTTCTCCGTCAGTAGATTAGCTTAAGTATCGCCATTGCAAGGTGAGGCTTACTACCTCTAGGTTATGCTGACTAAGACAAGAGGGCCCCTCTACTACAGAGACATTAGAACAATAGCCAACATCATCTAGTGGGCTACACGCTAGGGTTACTTCAAGACGATCAAGAGTATATCAACATGATAAAAGAGGCGGCCTTCTAGGCTACAGGTCAATACCTTAGGAGATTCTTCATCAGCATACTCTTATGCCATTGCTTGTCTGACCTCACTTTAGTCTGGGAGAAAACAAAGCATCTCATATATAAAGACCTTTTGTACATATCACACCATGACCCAAGGCATCAAGGTAAAATGAACATCACCTAAACTATGTTACACTTACACAATATTCTAGACATACAATCCACGCCCTGCACGCACACCACGTAGTCACCCCCATTAGCGAGATCCATTGTCGTTAGAAGTGCCTAGCTGTGACATCTCTTACTTTTTTTTATTTGCAAAAATAGCAATCATTGACTCAGACAAGAAGAAGGCTGGACTAATTGACATTTAGAGGTTTCTCCTAAAGAATAGCAGGTCACTAGACAACTACCCATTACTGCCAAAACTACGCTCTACCAAATTCTAAGACACAACAAAGAACTTGCTAATCCAGGAACTTAGCTACAACAGGGATGCTAATGCCGCAGACGTCGCAAGATTAGTAGTATCCCTCATATATGAGCAGAGAAAGATATTCCACGAAGTCCTCAATGTGGTCAACGGGACAACTGGTGGGTTCTACTTCATCTTTGGTTACAGGGGCACTGGTATGACCACCCTCTGGAACGCCCTGACCTCAGCTATACGAGCAAACAGTGATGTGGTCATCAACGTCGCATCAAGCAGAATAGCAGATACTCTACTACCTTTAAGAAGGACTGCTTATTCGAGATTTCGATCCCTATCGACATAAATGAAGACTCTACATGTAACAGTAGCCATGGTTCCCCTGTGTCCCATTTGCTATGGTCTACAAAATTAATCATTTGGGACAAGTCGCTGATGATAGAGCACCACTGTGTGGAGGCTATCAATCAAACAATAAAGGATATCATGAGATGTGACCTTCCATTCGGTGGCAAGTGCGTCATCAGGGGATGATTTTAGGCAGATATTACCCATCATACCAAAGGGATTCCATGCAACTATTATAAACGCAGCCATAAACTCATCCACTCTTTGGCTAGTATGCAAGCTATTCAAGCTCATTAAAAACATGTGCCTACAACCGGCACTAGAGGCAATAGACCAGAAAAAAGGTTAGAGAATTCTCCAGATGCTTGCTCAACATTGGCAATGGTACAATTGGACTGCCACATGAGGACATAACGGACATTAAGATCCCGGGCAATATCCTTATCACTGACTCCCTCAACTCTATCCACTCCATAGTCTCATCCACATATCTCGCACTCCACCAGAACATAGAAAGGGTGATTTTAGCCCCCACAACCGAAGTCGTCGACCAGATAAATGATTACATGTTGTCACTCCTCCTTGGAGACTCTGTAGAATATCTTGGCTCTGTCTTTGTCTCTAGTACTCATTAGGACAGCAGTTCATTCCAGGATCTATACTCCACAGAATTCCTCAACACCGTAAACTTCTCCAGGATGTTGCCACACAAGCTCTCTTTAAAGATTGGAGTACCAATCATGCTATTACGAAACATCAACCAACCTGTAGGCCTGTGTAACAAAATAAGGTTGCATATCACATTTTTGGGCAAGAAATTCATTAGGGCGGTCGCATTAAATAGAACAAACAAGGGTGACTAGTTGCTCATTCACCGTATGAACATGAATCCATTAGAGACCACCCTCTTGTTTAAAATGACTAGACGATAGTTCTCGTTCATAATCTTTTTTGCGATGACCACAAACAAGAGTCAGGGCCACTCATTAACCAATATTTGGTTGTACTTGCCTAAGCCAATGTTCACACATGGACAGTTGTATGTTGTATTGTCAAGGGTCAAGAATAAGGACAGTCTCAATATATTGATCTCCAATTCTGATAGCAAACCCACTAATGTTACTTGAAATGTGGTATATATGGAAGTCTTCTAGAATGTGCATTTGGGATGACCTCATTATCATTGTCATAGCTTGCCGTCTTCACACTATTAGAATGAGAACTTCCTTCGTTAAAATTACATAGTACTGTCATGCAACGCATTGTAATCAAATGAGAATAAAATGAGAATTACTTACATTTAAGCAGCTTGAATGACAATCCTTCCCTCTTCACATCCTTAATTACTTTCAAATTAATCAAATAGAATAATGAATACTCAACAAAGAGCCTCTATAAACAATACCCACTCATGCGACACATATAAAGAAGATCCTATAGGGAGGTCTTCCACCAACATTGCTCACAATATGGTCTATTGGGATGTCTTCCATAATGTCTATTCAGAGTGCTTAAGTCACCAACTTCAAGGGATACCTTTCAACTTTGTATTATTAATATGACAACTACCACTATTACATTACATTTGCAATGTCTGACTCCAGAATTAAGTTACATTTATGCACTTTACACAACCAGTTAATCATCCTCACCTGCTATATAACTTACAACTAAAACAAGCACAATAATATGTAACTCACCAAAACAATTACATGCACAACAACCGTCCGTGCAATGCACTAGGGGAACAAACCTAGTTTATGATAATAACTAGATTTAGAGGTGGTAAAATGGATTAGGCCGCCGATTACAGGCCAACCAGCCATGAGCTAGAGCTCATATGGTCCAGTCTTAAAATAACAGCCTCCTAGCGGACTAACATTTAGCTAGTTGGTATGCTACCCCCATTTTCTTAATTTTTTTAAATAATTTTACATGTATATTTTTAAATTTTTAAATTAAATTAAAAAATTTTATTGATTAAATTCTCCTTATTTTTATATTTTTATGTAATTTTATAATTAAATTAATCTAAAAACTTGAAATATAAACATATAATTCATTTTTAATAGTTATTTTATTAATATAAAAATGATAAAACAATAAAGAAAATAAGAAATCAAATTTATAATCAAAATCTCTAACATAATATAAAGCTATATTAAATTGAGTGAGAATGATAAAATATTTCCTTATCAAAATAAAAATAAAAATTATAATTGTTTTTAGAAAAAAAAAAAAGGCTAGCTCGTAGCCGACTGAAAAGATCTATATCAAAATGAGCTCACATTTTGCCAACTCAACCAATCATTTTTTGTGGTTTACGGGTTGAGCCCATGGACATAACCTATATTACCACCTCTAGCTAGAGAAAACTGCAATAGAAAGATGCTAGCAGCAGTCAAGAACTGCCTTTCGTTTGTCTATTGGACATGTGCACAAAGGTTGAGTGCAACAAATGTTGCAGGCACCCATATGAAGATCTCCACTGGCACAATTAACATACCTTGCACCAAACTAAAGGTTTTTAAATACTGTGGATGAAAATGCCACATCACATACCTTTTATGAATGGAGAAAATAACTGAACAAGGGTGGAAGGTATAGATAAGTATTTCAGAATTACATACAAAGATGAACAATGATGACATAACCATAAAACAAACCAGCTACCTAAGTCATTAGATTAATTACATCATAGTTCCATTTCTTATTCTTTAACTTGAATGCTACATGTGTCACAAACATAATCTGAACTTAAAGATTGGGAAACTATAAAGATAAATGAAGAGGAGAACAAACTTAAACACTCATGAAAGGTTGACCAGTGACTGGAGAGAAGGAGAGGTGACTAACAACAATGTGAGGAGAGGTTGCAGTGTGGTTGCTGCTGGAGGAGCTAATGGCGGCAGTGACAATTGAAGGAGGAGAGACAACCAACAACACCATAAGGAGAGGTAACATCTATCACACCATACTTTCAAACCCTTTTATACATGAAATAGAAGTAATTGGAGCCACTTATCAAATCCTTAGGTTGAGAAAATTTAAGTTTGCAAATTTCTTCTTCTCGAGTTAGTATTCACTTGAAACCCCAAAATAGGTCAAAATTTGAAAAATCGTATCTAATTCTAGAAAAATCGAAACAAGGTGATTCTAATTTCTATTTAAAGCTCTTTGTATTCTCTTCTATGAAAAAATAGTCATTGGACAATTATTCTTCAAATTTGAGCCCAATTTTAATTCAAATAGTACTGTTCCTTTGGTCATTTTTCCAAATTTCCAGTATTTTTGCCTAATTTTGGATAGGTATAACTTTTTGTGTAGATATCCAAATTGGATGAAATACTACTAATTTTAAAGCTAAAAATACCAAATCTCATGGACAAACTCAACCATTCGGCTAGATTTTCACGTAGTCCAAATTTGGTCATTTTAAGATTATTTCTATCCCCTAACTACTTTCATAGCTCCTCATACTAACCATATACTCATGCAATTAGGTACCATGACATGTCTTAATATACATATACATCAAAATATCATATAAGGCAATTCATACAAGTCAGATTACAAAACTTTACATGTTTTAAGGGAAAGGTTCATAGCCAAATAATATCACCAAACATGGTATTCCTTCAAGTCATAGCCACCTCCTTTCCTTTTTTTTCTTTGAAGTAATAGCTCCTAGATGTTTTGTTTGAAAATTAGGAGGATAAGATTTCATGAAAATCTTAGTAGCAAAGCATCAAAATTAAAATGTCAACAAGCAAGGTATAACATGATACATGTCACTAGCTATTTCATGCCTCTTCTAAATGCACATGCCTTGGAAAGGTAATAACATGTTTCTCAATAATGCATGTAACATTCACCACTTACTAACCAGAACCAACCATGATAGAAAGGACTAAAACTAGTAAACATACCCTATCATGGTTATTTAAGAGCAATTACATCATTAAGGGGCTAACCATGATAGAAAAGCATTCGACCTTAATTAAGGCTATCATGGTTAGAAAAAGAATAACCTATATTTGTAATCATGGCAAACATGGTTATAAAACAATACGCCTTTGAATGATAAATTATAATAGCAGTTTAGACTTGAGTATCTTAGTCAATACTAGAACAACTAAACTTGCAAAAATTGCCATTGTCATATCATGGATCCATAATAATTTAATCACATGCAATCTAAGGGCCCGGGCCCACTATCAGCACTCTACTCTAATATTCAAACAAAATAAACTAAAGATAGAAGGTATAATATGTTCACTGAGTCAAATGACATAAAAATATGAGAAGGTAAAATAAGTCCCAAATGAATGCAATCCTGATGCGTGGCAATATATGAAAAGATTGCATAAAATAAGGTCCAAAAACTCTACACTGTCAGCTACAGCTATTGAGCCTCAGGAGTCTTCCCCGAAGGTCCCGCTAATGTATTGTTTCCTGAAAATGGTAAAGCAACGGGAGTGAGACAATGTCTCAGTAACTAAATCCCTACATATCACATACCCTAGCATGGGCTAGCGAGGTGTCAGGTAGGATACAAAGAGTTAATAATAGTTGATAAGCATTTATTTAACATTTAAACTCACAATAATCATACAAGACAAATATTTCCACCAATTTCATGTAATTGATACATTTCAAAAGAGATAACATATTTGTCTTTTATTTAAAAGATATAAATATCAATGAATATCCCATGTCATATGCAATTCATGAACCCAAATCCATCCTTATATCCTCCTTATTTCCGCCGACTAGACCCATGGGCTAAGTTCTTTCCATTTGACTAGCAACTCTGACAAGCTCACCACACGAATGATGTGGACTGGCCAAAGACCACAGAGCACTCGGTGGACCATGAGTCCCCCCTCGAAGAACTAGTGGGGTGTCGCAGTCCCTCGAAGAACTAGTGGGACAATAATAGCAGCCAACCATAGAACTCCATATGGAGGCTAATACCACGTGGCAAGTATATAAATCCCAATAACTCCAATTATCTCCTTTCCCCACCCAAAATAGATCCACATGGTTCAAAATAACACATTTATATGTATAATCAACAGAATTTCATAATAACACATCATAATCATGATCACCAATTTCTTGCAATACAAACTATGTCAATCCTTTTTAAAATAGCATCCCACAAGACAGTTCATACAAAACGTAATATACTTTTATAGAATTAGTTATAAAGCCACTCACCAACTTCATACTAGAGCATGCAACAGATAGAAATTTAGTTACCTGGTCTCCTAGCTAACAGTCAACTACAACCAGAGTCCAACCTCGAAAATGCCACAATAGAGTTTATATCTACAAAAAAAATTAAAATATTATCTCTATAGTATTAGAGTAGGCTACTCACAAAATTCTAGTCTCTAACTCCTCCTCTAAAAGCTTTAATTTTACTCAGAACTCTAGCCTAAAAGACATTTCTCTAAGGTTTGGAATGAGAACATATATATATATATGTATATATGATTTAGACTCGATTCCTAAATTTTTCTTACTTAAATATCCTTTACTTATTAGATTATATTATTAGAATTATCAAATTCATAATGTAAATAGACAAACTGTAAATATATAACTTATATTCCATCTTCGAAGGACTTAGACAAATAGACTTAGTATGAACCAGTTTATTCTCACTATAGAAGTTAAACCCTTAATCTAACCGTTGAATTTAATTTCCTATCTATCATGATACTATCCTCCAAATTATAACTCAATCTAACGGTGAATGAACTTCAAAATGCTAATTTACTATTCAGGACTCTATCTGCTAAATCCAAAAGATATAAGTTAAAAACGTACCTAATAAGTTATAACTCGGAGATCAAAATGATGATCCAACCATTGAAATTAACGATTTGGATGTCCCAAATGGGTTGACCAAATTTCAGTCTGATCCAACGATTAATAAACTCAAAACTAGCACTTTTCTAAGACTACCTCAAATATGTGCGAAAATTATTTACTCACTTCAAGCTCCACTCACTATCTCCTATATATAGGCTCCTCAAACTCCTTCACTCTAAAAGATTAGTCGATGTGGGACTTCTATATCATGGTATAATTTTCTAGAATATCATCCACACACACACAATTACACACAAAAACATTATTAAAATAATAATAATAATACTTTGCCTATATCTAACTTTTTTTTTAAACTTAATACAAAAATATATGTATTTATAAATTTAATTAAATACTAGATAAAAAAAATAAGGATGTTACAGCCACCTCCTTTCCTTTTTTTTCTTTGAAGCAATAGCTCCTAGATGGTTTGTTTGAACATTAGGAGGATAAGATTTCATGAAAATCTTAGTAGCAAAGCATCAAAATTACAATGTCAACAAGCAAGGTATAACATGATACATGTCACTAGCTATTTCATGCCTCTTCTAAATGCACATGCCTTGGAAAGGTAATAACATGTTTTCTCAATAATCAAACTCAAGATTGCACATAGCTAAGGCAATTTATGTATGGAGTTAAACATATCATCACATAACTATTTCAACCATATCATGGTATAGCAAAACATAGCATACACATAGCCAATATACAATGCAAGTTAACATTGAAATTATAAATGCTTGCTACCTCTTGATGAGTTTAACCTCTTGCCTTCAAGTTTTCTCCTTGCTAATTCTCCTCCTCCTTTGATGCAAAGCCTATTTGTAAAATAATAGGGTATCACACATTACTAACTTATCAAATTTAAACTATCAACATAATCCTTAACCCATTTTCCTTTGATTTTTGGGTTATTGTTTCTAGTTTTTATTCATTTAATCCTTTGATCTTTTTTGATATAATTTTTCATGTAGATTCTATATTTCAAGTTAGATTTATCAAAATTCAATCCCTTCCTAGAAAACCATGCTTGGCCAAAACATAGGGTTAGGAATTCCAAAATTCTATTTTCAATTCTAGTACTTTTAAATATCCTTTCTTAGTGTTTCCGTACACCATTTTATCATTTAAACACAATAGAAGCATCAAATCAATCTGAATCAAATTCTAACCCCTATTTTTCCTTTTAGCCGAAACACATATATAGGGTTGAGGGTTGGATTTTCTTTCAAAAATCAATCATAACTATCAATTCCTACTCCTTTCTATTACTTACACATTGTTCCAATTTCCTAACTATCTTTTCCTCTTTTTCCCCCCAAAATTTGGGCAGCATTTTCCCTTAAGGAAAAGCCACCAAACCAACATAAAACCCATGTCAAAACAGCCCTAAACAATTCCAATTCACAAGTCCTAACCAAAGTCAAATAGTTCACAAGGGAATGGAAGCTTACCTCGGCAGAAGTTTGGTCTTGTTTGGGCTTTTGCTCACTAGAATCCTTTCTCTCTCTTGAAATTTAGGAGCAAAACATTCCCTCCATAAAAAAGCCTCTCTTAGCCTAAAATGTGAAGGGATGAAGGGGGTATTTATAGTGCTCCTTTTAACTCTTAACCCTTGGAGTTGCATAAAATTACAGGGGTATGTGGGAAAATTTTAATCCTCCATTTAACTCTTCATTGCACATGGACAAATCTTAGACTAGGAGACTTATAATCTTGTCATGTAAGAGGGTGATGTCGTGATGCTATGTCATCCAAGATTAATTAGTTTAATCTTAGGTTAACCTCCTTAATCCTCTTGATCAACTTCATTAATCATCTTCTAAAAACGAGATATTTATTTTATTTTTCTTTAATTCTTTTCCATATTCCAATGGCAAGATGGCATGAAAATGGCCAGAAAAATTTGGAAAAAAAATCCACTTCCCTAGGTATCCTGTCGTTCCCTTGAATCCTAGTGCGTGGTTGGACCAATTTTGCCTATATCTTGTCTAATCCAGTGTCTCCAAAAATTCATCTCAGTACACCAATAACCTCCTTTTAATGTAAGAAATTTTCATGATTTTTTTCAGAATTTATTTCACCCTATATCTCTTTAAATTTCAATTCTTTCAAAATCAATGTTCTGCTAACAAAAATTAAGCTTTAAGTATTATTAAAGCTAACCTCTCTACCTTCTAAGGTTAGAAATTTTTTTATAAATTATAATAATTTTCTAAATAACTTTCTCCCATTTTTTCTGGAGTTATTGAGGCCTTTAGGTATTTTAAATAATTAATTTTGGCTGCCTTTACTTGGTGTAGCCAAAAATACCTGGAAATATAGAAAATTTTGTTTTAAATCATTTTCCTCTTGTTAACACCTATGGGGCCTCAAGTACTATTCTAGACTCTTAATTCTATTTTTCATTATTTTTGGGAGATTTTTGGAAATTTCTATCCTAGCTTCCCATCGAGCTCTTTCTTTATATGATATTTTAAAAATACCAGTGTGGACATTACCCAAGTTTCAGTTAAAATGTTGTGTCATCTATGTCCCTTCTACGCCAATTTGCCTTCAGTCTATTTTATTTTCCTCGTTATCAGGGTTAACATCATTAGCATGTGACAACATTCCACCCACTACTACAAAAATGGGCTTATTCAAAGGTTATTTTTTGCTATATTTGCCCGTTCTGAACCATCAAATAATAAGGCGTCATATATGATAACAATTTTGAGCTATCAAAAATTTAGAGATTATTTAACCATTTTTTGTTAATAACTATCAAATAAGATCATGTTATTTGACGATTTTTGGCCAATAAATGTGAAATTAAGTCACCTAAAAATTGTCAAATATTGTGGCCTAATTATTTTTTACTATACATAATTTTTTTTTTTATTTTCGTTTACTTTTTACTGTTAATATTTGTTATAACACACAATATAATAATTGAATAATAACAAGAGAATAATAATAAATAAAAATATATTATAAAATTCAAAATCTATTATGTTACACGTAAACATCATATAATTTAAAACAAATTAATCGTTTAAGCACTCCCATAAAACATTGTCTTACGAATTTTTTTAAGTCTAAATGTAAGGTTTCAAACTTGCATACAAATGTTTTGAATTCTAAAAGAAATTCTCCTATACGGAGAGAGAGCCTTCGTCCTCTTCCTCTAGCATTTGCCCTTTGTGTTTTAGGTAAGGTTTCAAACTTTGAAACTCTCTACTCAAAATTACTCCTATTTATTAAACTCTTCTCATAAAAATTGTTTTAATCAACAAGATCTATCTAATTGTCGTAGCTTTGTGGTGTTTGAGTTTATTGATAGGTGACCATAAAATTGTAAAACTAAATTAGTGGATGATTTCTATTGAGTTAGTTTTATTTACTGGTTAACTTGAGAATTTAAAATAATTATTTTAACTAAAAAGCTTATCATTTATGAGAAATATGATACTTGTACTATTGAATTTTAAGGTTAAATAAATGAAAAATAAAAAGTATTAAAATAACAAAGAAAGTTGTAGATGTAAAGAAAAAACGAATGAAAAGTTTAAAAAAATGCAACCCACTCCCGCATAAGTGGGGGAATGATTTCAAAATCACATCCCACCTCACATATTTTCCCGCACAAGAGAAAGAGAAAGAGAGAGCTTTTGTCTTGTTAAGAGAAAACTTGAGTTTCTTATCAAAAAAAAAAAAAAGAAAACTTGAGTTTAGGCCTTTAGGGATTGTAGTAAGTATTGAGACTAGTTGATATATAACTATAACATTGTAAAGGTAAATTAGTAGATAATTTTTATAAGGTTAGTTTTATTAGTGGGTTGATTTGAGAATTTAAAATAATTATTTTAATTAAAAAGCTTATCATTTGTGAAAAATATGGTATTTGTACTATGAAACTTTGAATTAAATAATTTACTTATGTATATTTAAAGTACTATTAAATTTTTAATGATTTAGTATTGGGATTTAAACTTGAAATAAGATTTTAGAATTTCAAATATAATTTTGAGTTTGAATTTTGGGAATATTTATTAAGTAAATAATCTGAAGGTTGATTGAGGATCCAATGAAAATTTGAATATTTAGAAAAGATACAAATTATCGCGGAAATGCTTAATTATAGACCATGAGATATTTGAGAATTTACAAGGAAAATGTATAGACCAAAAAATAAAAACATAAAAATTATATAATTCTGCTTGCAATTGCCCTACAAAAATTTAGTAAAATAATAACTTCGTTACACTTAATATTTTATATAATTATTGTAGATATGCACCAACTAATGTGGTGGCCCAGGGCAATTTGTGACGCTTGCTGAATGGAGTTCTGGGTTGAAATCCATGTAAAATTACGACAGTGCCTTTTTAGAGAGAATTAAAAAGAAAAAG
Organism: Neltuma alba; assembly: GCF_004799145.2. Classification (NCBI taxonomy): domain Eukaryota; kingdom Viridiplantae; phylum Streptophyta; class Magnoliopsida; order Fabales; family Fabaceae; genus Neltuma; species Neltuma alba. The sequence goes on from NW_021635234.1 coordinate 72,874, forward strand.
AAAAACACACAACCACCCTTCGCCTCTGAAAAAATCTCTAGCGCCTTAATCCGGCGGCCAGCGTTCTCCTTTGTTCTCCCTGCCGTTGCTGGCGCGTGTTCCGTGCTCATCTCCATCGCCTTCGACCCAGTTTCTTTTTCCCTTGCGGTGCTCTGTATGTGCGATCGTGCTTCCTTCTTGGTTCTTCAATGTCGGACTCGCATCTTTGTCTCGTAGCTTTGTTTCTGCTAGTGAAGTTTGGATTCAATTGTTCAATTTCTCATTTCTTCTACATAGGTTCACTCTAAGGTATGCCCTACCATTTTTTTTTCTCTCAATGTTGTTTTCTGTTGGTGTTGAAGTTTGATAATTGAAGCTACTAGACTAAAACGGATATTGGTAGAGAAGAAAGAATTTTATTCTATTTTGCTTTAAGGGAAAATTTTGACAAGAAGCTGGTTTTAGGAAACAAAGTGAGTCGGGTGCTGTTTATTTGTGATTTTAAGATGAATCTTGTTAATAAACTTCACTTAAAATCTGGTCAGTCTAGTTGGATACTTTAAAGCTGTATAGTTGATTTTATTCTATGAATTATGGCGTTTGTTTTGTGTCCTGATATTGGGTTGCACACAAGGCCTTTGATGGAATGACTGAGAGAAATTATAGGAGTTATTGTATGAATTATGAGGAACTAATATTGCCCATTTAAAATCTTTATGCGTCCTACACAGATCTTATGGAAGGCATCTTCTTCCCTTTACGAGGTAGTAATTAGGAGTTTAAGATTTTATGATTATGGATGCAACGACAAGCGAAGATTTGGCAAGAATTTATCTGAGCCAAGTTTGAGATCATGAATGGTTATAATCTATCTTGGGTTACTGGAAATTGTTGTTAATTTGACTTAGTGAAGGTTTGTAGAGTAAGGGAATTGCTTTAAGGTGTTGTGAGTAGATTGCAACTTATGGATTTACGGGAAAGCTCATTGAAAATAATGAACTATTAGAAAATTATTCAGATGATAATTCAAAGATTAAAGTTGCTGCAACTCTGTGGGAATATAAGCCTAAGGAGGTGTAGATGTTGGATGAATGTATTTAGTTGTTGTGGTGGTCAAGCTTGGATTACTAAATTAAATCTCAAGGCATATATATAACGGAATTTTGAGAAAATTTTTTCTTTATGCTTGATTGGGTTGTTGTTGGAATTACTCGTTAGTAATGGTACATGTATGCTATTTTTTTGTGTGTGTGTGTTGATTAAATTACTGCGGCATTTCGCATTGGAAAAATGTTGACAGTAAGATTTTCATTTCTATCTTTCTAAACTGTTAGAGATTTTGTTTGGCAAGTTACTAAAGTGGAAAAGAATATATATATATATTTATATATATTACAAGCGGATAGATAGGAGAGTGTTATTGGTTGGAAATCAACATATCGGGTAAATGGAAGTCATCCCATTTAAATTACAAGCAAATTTTCTCCGATCAAATAATTTATATTTACATTTTAATTAATTATAATGTATCAAAATACATTTCTGATTTATGATATATATCATTTTTTTTATTTGAAACACTTTAATTTTGATGAACACCCAATGCTTCTTGAAAGGATATATCCATTGTTTATTCAAAACAAAAGGTTTACTTATGAATATGTGTTCTTCTGCATTTTGTTTTTAATGAAAGCTTATGCTTGGGATTTGGAATGAAATTGTTTTTTTTTTCCCTCAATATGTTATTTGAAAACTCTCATGTTGAAATCATTTCTTATAAAATATTTTGAGGTTTCATTATTAGGAAAAGATTCTTTCAGTTTGCTGAAGGTAAACCGATCATCAGTGAGGCACACACAGTCACACAATTTCTTCCTCCTCCATCCGCTGCCACCCACCCTGGTGGAGGGACATGATATCCACAGCTCCGTGGACTTCAGGTTTGTCAATCCTATGCTTTCGTTTTCTTCATGTCTCTTCTTCCTTCATCGTTTTTGTCCATCATTGTCATCCCTCTTGCTCCAGCTTTCAAGTTTTAGCCATCCCTGACTCATGGAGTGTATGGGCGCGAGTTTGATTGGTCTTATTTTGCATTTTTCTCATCAACTGCACAGAGAAAAGGCTCTGTTCTTGGGCTTGAAGAATGTTGGTTAAGAAGTAACTGAAACACACAAAATGATGCCCCAATGCTCTATTTCATCAAAGATAATTTTGCCTTTTCAGTTCCAGAGCTTGAATGGTCTCCAACAGCTTGCCCAAACATGTCATTTCAAGGTAGATCTACTCCAGTTCCAGCTTCAGCAATCCCCATTATTGCTGATTCTCAGATTTTCAATTCATATTTTATACCGAGATTTTGCATCATTTTCCTCTTCTTATATGCATTTTCTACCTGACTTCGTCCTTCTGAAAATTCGTTTTTGCAGTCGCATGATTATGTTGCAAGCTGTTCACATGACAGATTTTTGTTTTTTACTTGCAGGCTTGGTTCTTAGATCAATTTGGAGTTCTCCATGATGGAAAACAGCCTTATCCTGGTGCAATTGCAACGTGTATAGTTCTCCTTGTCAGCATGGATCTATTATCTAATAGCATGCCTTATTGACGTAGTTCTAATGTTTCCATCATTTTAATTTTTCTTAGTAGAATCTCTGGCAAAGAGTGGTGGAAAGATGGTTATCATAAGCAATTCCTCAAGACGTTCATCAGTAACAATGGAAAAACTCAGGAGTCTTGGTTTTGACACCTCTCTCTTTGTAGGAGCCATCACTAGCGGAGAACTCACCCATCAATACTTACAAAGGTTGAGCAAGATAAATATCTGTGATAGGCAAACACCTATTATATTTCAAAAAGTTTGTTACTGATGGTGCTGTATTTTTATAAATAAGAAAATTGTTGCAATTTTATTTTCCACATCCTCTGTTATGGATGTGGTATTGGAGGAGTGGGATATAGTAGGCCAATGGACCGTGACACTAAGCCCCACAATGAGTATCATTACTTCTTGGACCTGTGCAGCAGATGCTGTAAGAATGTGGCTTGGGATAAGTGTGAACCACGACTAACTGCTAAATGTTAAGTTTGTTTTCAGCTTTATTTATGTTAGCGGAAGCGTTACTTATTCAAGTCTAGTTAGTTCTATGTTTGGTCAGCCGGGTGTCTTTGGTAGCACATTTTGAAAACCTTGTAAGTTTTCCATTGAGAAGAGAATAGAATAAGGGATGGAAAAAATCGCTTAGCAGTCTGTGGAGTGAGCTCCTGCTTGAAGGAGATTAGTTCCCCATACTGTTTAGTATTTCTGTTCCAAATAGATGTATATAACATTTTCGCAAGGAAGAAAAAGCACATGACACGTGTAATTTGCTTCTGTTATAATGCATCATGACATGCACTGCTTATCCTTTTATTTTATAATTCTCTTTCTTAATCCATAATACCTTTTTAGTGAGATTACTTTGATTCTCTATATCAATTAGTGGCTTGAAGTTAGTTAATGACTCTTTCATGGTTTGGTTTGGCTGAATGAGCCCACTCTAACCATCTCTGTAAATTATTTTCAAATACTGTAGTTTCATTTTAATGTTTTTCTTTTTTCAATCCATGTTTATTTGGCTTTTGTATGAATGATGACATGCTTAATTACATTCAATCTGCTCTTTTACTGGACCATCCACTTCCTTTTGATGGTGAGAATTTTATGAAATCCGTAGCAATTTATGCTCACGGGTCCCTCTTCTACCATATTGTTCTTGTGTTTATATATAATTTGTTTTTCTCTTATGTGTTGTGCATTTTACTTTGAATAGGAGGGACGATCCTTGGTTTGCAGGATTGGGAAGGTCTTGTATTCATCTGACCTGGAAAGACCGGGGAGCAATATCTCTTGAGGTAAGTAAAGCCGCAGTACTTTTTAGCTCGAATTTTTAAATTCACAATGTCCAGTTGATGCTTCTTAAACTCTAAAGGGCGTGTTTGGGAGTTGGGAGAAGGGAAGGGAAGAAATCTAAAGAAATTGGAAGGAGGTAGAAGAGGAATGAATAATTCAATTATAATCTCCCTTCCTCGATATTAGAAGAGAAAGAGTTTCATTGAAATTTTCTATTCCCCTCCGTTATTTATCATCCCAGTATACCATAAATTGTCTTATGCGGTATTACTTTTAGTGATGATTAAAGCATTGGACGTCTGGACTATTGAAGAGTAATCAGTTTCATACGACGAGTATTGAAGTCAATTAGGTTGATTGCCTGCTAGGGTTCATTTTGTCTGTTTAATTGAAGGTGTCCACTGTAAATTCTAAGGGATAATAGAATTAAGGAATGTAAAATGGGCCAAGCTGTAGATTTACTAATGTGTAAGGTCTCTAGTCTTATACAAGGGAATTGCTTCTTTGGTTATGACCTAAAACTAATTTGGTGAAGATAGGTTTGAATAAATGTGCTAGGAAAAGGCAAGGGTTAAGAGAAAATTTAAAGTTGGTCATCTTGGGCATAAAGAAAATGAGAAGTGTTTTCTCTTTTAGGGCCTAGACTTGCAGGTTGTGGAGAATGTAAAAGATGCTGACTTTGTTTTGGCTCATGGCACTGAAGCCTTGGGGACTCCCTCTGGGGATGCACGTCCTATGAGTCTTCAAGACCTTGAAAGAATATTGGAGCTTTGTGTTTCCAAAAGAATTCCTATGGTGGTAGCTAATCCAGATTATGTCACCGTTGAGGCAAGAGACTTGCGTGTGATGCCTGGTGAATATGTTTTACTTCTTATAACTGTGTTGATAAGCTTTAGACCTAATCACAAGTTACTTTCAAGCTCTTTTATCCAAAATTGCAGCAGAGAAGTTTGTTTTATAGATAATATGGCTTTCAGATTTCAAGCGACATGTATAATAGTTGTAGTTCATGTATTGTTTGGTTCCTTTTCTTTATTCCAGTTTCACCATTTACTGATGCTAGTTTGTAACCTCTGAAATTTTAAGGCACCCTAGCAGCCAAGTACGAAGAGATCAATGGTGAAGTCAAATGGATGGGCAAACCTGCTAAGGTAAGGGGATAACTTCTGCTTGGTTTCATTACCGTTGTCTGTCTAGATTGCAATGATTCTGACACAAGTTGATCGCATTTTTCAGCATAAATCAGCTTGTCATTATTTTTCTTATGATAATATCAGTATAGTATTCTAGGCCAACATTACTCGTCTAAATATTTAGCAACTAGTTTTGTCATTGAAGGATCACCAAGTCAACAACATGTCTTGTCTCACGTGTGCACAACTAGTCTGCAATCCTTACATGCATATATTAATTTTAATTTTTTATCTCAAGATAAATCGCATCTCATAAATTTGGTTTAAACAATATTTCAGGGGATAGAAATAGCCAAGCTGGTAATTCAATGGATTTTGCTTATCTGAGCTGTTTTCAGCTTAAATTTCATATTCAATCATCATTCACTGATAGTATATCTTACTCTTTGTTCTTCTTTATAAGGTCTTGGCAACTACTTTCCTAAAATTGAAGAAATTAGTTAAATATATATTTATAATCTCTCAAAACTACCATTTGATTGGGCATAGTTCATTAGAGAGGGGAGATGGAAGACTTCTGTTAAAATGAATTATAAATGTTCCATTAAATTTGGTAAAAAGATCTTGTAACAGAGACTAATGGTTTAGGGTTTTATATTGATCCTTATACCATGTCTAGCCTGATAATACAAGTGTGTGTGAATTATGACAATTGGCATTTTGTCAGATAATCTACGAATCAGCCATGGCCATGACTGGCACAGATTTTTCTGAGTGCATAGCAGTGGGGGACTCTCTAAATCATGATATCAAGGGTGCTAATGCAGCTGGAATGAAGTCTGTTTTTATCACTTGTGGGATTCATGCAACCGAACTTGGACTTGAAAGATATGGTGAAGCTGCGGACTTATTGTCTGTGCAATCGCTTGCAATGAAACACAATGCTCTTCCATCTTACGTGTTGCCTGGATTCAAATGGTAGGATCCTTTTGCCCGTAAGCTGAACAACTGTTCCATTTATTATGTGATATATATATTTATTATAGTAATTTTTAGGATTTGAATTGAATGATTCTTTAGCTACTCAGTTGATGTGACGTTGATCATTCAGAAATGGTAGTCTAGATTTAATATTCATAGAGACTGGCAAGTTAATCTTATGTATACAGAGATGAACTAACTATTGCCGATAGGTTAGCTAAGTTGGCTCACAGGATGGATGGGAATTTCTTGCTCTTAGATCAACCTCCGTCTCTCAATCAAGAGGCGGACGTTGATGAAGAATAGGTTTTTAATTCTTGGTTGTACTCGTTTCTGTTGTTAGTTCTAATGAAGTTTTCAGGTTTTATTCCAAAAAAAAAAAAACAGAGAGAGATAGAGAAATGTTGAGCCTGATGAAGGAGAATTGATAGGATTTGGCAAGCAGTGGATTAATTTTATGTGATTCTATAGAAGAATTAAATTTAGAGAAAATTCCAGCAAAATGACATTTGAAATTTGAAATTTCAAAAACATCACACCAACACCAGCGGCCAGCCCTTACCAGTAGCAATCGAGGGATGGTGGTGACTGGTGACTATTTTTCCACATTAACAATATTTTTATTAAGCTTACAACTTCATTAATGTCATTAACAATTTTTTTGACAATTTGAACCCTTGAAAAAAAAAATTGAAGTAAAGGGTTTTCTTAAAATTTATTTACTCGGCTATTCATGGTGTGTAGTGTCAGTTTTAACAATTTTTTTAAATCAATTTTAACGCTCAGAAAAAATCAAAGTAAATAACTAGATGAAGAGGTCAAGTGGGTTGGCATTTATGAATAGGGGAAGAAACAGGCTGGTTTGTTAAAAGCTTGTGGTTTAGTCTGTATTTGGTCTAGTTTGTTTCAAAATAAAAAAAGACTTGAGTCTTTTTGAAGGCGTATTAAGTCTAATTGGTCACGCGAAAGCCTACTAAGCTTGTCAGTTCAGGCTTGGCTTGTTTATTTATGTTTATTTTTATTTTTATTGTGCACTTATATCTACTCTTATTTCAAATTTTAATATATACTTATAACATGTTTTCAATAATATTATCCATAATTAAAATTTAAATAAAAGATAATAATAAAGTATAATTATTATGTAGTATGTATATTTTACTTTTTTAACTAGCCTCTATATTTTTTACTATGCATTTTAAAAATTTTAAAATTACAAGTTTTTTTAACAAACTCAAATCAAGTCAGGCTTTTATATATGCTAGGCTTAGTCTAAAAAAAAACAAGCCTATAATAGGTCACAGACTGGACTCAGGCCAGTTGTTACTAAATATGCTTGGTTTATTTTCATTGCTATTTAGTTTTTTTTTTTCCACCACTAGAAAGAAGGTTTTTTTACACTCGTTAAAATTGGCTTTTTAAATCAAAACTAGGGTCGATGTGGAAACAGGTTTGGGTAAAAAATTTGGTACTTTTTGAACCGCTTGCATAACCTGTATAAAAAATAAAACAAAAAAATTATAAAAATAAAAAACCTATGATTTTAAATCGCCATTTTTTTTTAAATTTCATCAACAATAACAATAAAGTCTTATCCCATTAGGTGGGGACGACTACATAGATCGCACGACGCTATTGCGTTTTATCCAAAACTAAATCTTTGGATAGATTGTTAAATGAAAGATCTCTCTCATAAATTCATTAAGTGTTGTCTTCGGTCTTCTTCTACTCCTTTTTAGAAGACTCCATATTGTTTGCCCAACTCTTCTTACCGGTGCGTACCAAGGCATTCTTTGCATATGACCAAACCATCTCGTTTTCTACAATTTTCTCATCAATAGTAGCCACTCTAACTTTTCCTCTTATATGTTTATTACGGATCTTGTCTTTTCTTGTATGACCATACATCCATCTCAACATTCTCATCTCAGCAACTGCCACTTTATGTTCATGTTGTCCTTTTAAAGCCCAACACTCGTTGCCATATAGCATTACCGGTCTTATAGCAGCGTTATAAAACTTCCTCTTGACCTTATTTGGTACTTTCCTATCGCAGATAACTCCTGTCGCTTTTCTCCATTTAAAACACCCAGCTTGAATTCTATGATTAACATCTCCATCAATTTTCTCATCTTTTTGTATAATTGATTCCAAATATTTAAACTTTTCCACTTGTTGAATGACCTAGTCTCCCAATCTGACTTCCGACTCTGTACTAACTTGTCTCTTATCAAAACTACAATGCATATATTTCGTCTTGCTTCTACTCAAACGGAAACCCTTTGATTCCAAGGTTCTTCTCCATGTCTCAAGTTTAGCGATAATCTCTTCTTTTAACTCAGCCAATAGAACTATATCATTAGCAAAAAGCATGTACTTTGGGATTTCTTTTTTGATATGCTCAATTAGAACATCGAGGACTAGGTTAAACAAATAAGGGCTTAGAGATGATCCCTGATGTAAGCCAATCCTTATAGGGAAGTCCTTTGTCTCATTGCCTGGTGTTCTAACACTAGTTGTGACCCCCTCATACATATCTTGTATGATTTTAATATAAGTGACATGCACCCCTTTCTTCTCCAAGGCTCTCTAGAGCACTTCTCTAGGTACACAGTCCTAAGCTTTTTCCAAATCAATAAAAATCATATGCAAGTCTCTTTTATGGCTTCGATACTTTTCCATTAAGCCCCTTAGTAAATAGATCGCTTCTGTTGTTAAATTTCCTGGCATGAGCCCAAATTGGTTTTTAGAAATACAAGTCTCTAATCTCAACCTATGTTCCATCACCTTCTCCTATAATTTCATGATATGGCTCATGAGTTTAATCCCTCTGTAACTAGCACAGTTCTGAATATCTTTTTTATTTTTGTAAATAGGTACTAAAGTACTTTTCCTCCAATCATCTGGCATTTTCTTGGAGCGCAAAATCTCATTAAATAACTTAGTAAGCCGCAGCACCCCACCTTCACCCAAACATTTTCAAATTTCAACATTAATACCATCAGGTTCAACTGCTTTATTATTTTCCATTTTCTTGAGAGCTTCCTTAACTTCACCAACTTGAATTCTTCGATAAAAAGCAAAATTATGTTCCTCTTCTCCAATTGTCAAATCTTCAAGCTCATAAGTCGGTCCTTCGCTCCCATAATTAAATAGCTTAGAAAAGTAGGCTTCCCAACGATCCTTAATATCACCATCAATAACCAAAACTCTATCTGCTTCATTCTTTATACATCTTATTTGGTCTCAATCTCTTGTTTTTTTTTCTTTATTCTTCGCATTCTTGTAGATCTTGCATTCCTCAGCCTTAGTCTCTAGATCCTTATAAAACTCCTCAAAAGCTTTAGTAAGAGCTTCTCTTGCTGCTCTTAGTCTCTTTTTTAGCTACACAGTACCTTTCCCAATTTTCAACATTATTACACAAATGTAACGCTTTAAAACACTCTCGTTTATGCCTAATTTTCTCTTGCATGTTCTCGTTCCACCACCACGTCTCTTTATCTCGCCAACCTTGACCTTTCAATTCACCCAAGATTGCTTTGGCAACCTTCTGGACCTTTTTAGTCATTTCTATCCACATAAGATTAGCATTTCCTTAGCTCCTAAACCCCTTCATTTAAAAGCGTCCTTTTGAAAATCTCTCACTTCTCTCTCTTTAACTGCCACCATTTGACCCTTGGGGTTAACACTTGTTGGCACTTTTGTTTTATACACTTAATACGCACATCAAGGACCAGTACTCTATGTTGTGCTGTCACGCCATCTCCAGGAATCACTTTACAATTTGTCCAGAGTTTTCTATCAGGATTCCTTACCTAAAAGAAATCGATTTGCGACCTATGGGTTCCACTCGTGTAAGTGATTAAATGCTCATCCTGCTTCTTAAAACAGGTGTTAACAATCTTGAGGTTGTACGCGAGGGAGAAATCAATAATAGCTTGCCCTTTATTATTACACACTCCAAAACCCATACCATTGTGAGCCCTAGCATATTATCCCGCGTCTTTACTAACATGTCTATTAAGATCACCGCCAATAAAAATCTTTTCCATGGTTGGTATACATTGAATCAAACCCTCCATATCCGTCCAAAATTTCTCCTTAAGATGGTCTTTCGTTCCTACTTGAGGTGGATAAGCACTAATCACATTGATAATATCCCTCCCCACAATTATTCTTAAAGAAATGATTTTGCCTTCTATCCTTTTGACTTCCACCACATTCTGTTTCCATTCATTATCAATGATAATACCAGCTCCATTCCTTGTGCCTACCTTTCCCATATACCAAGGTTTAAATCCATTAGTAAATTCGAAGGCCTTCTGTCCAACGTATTTAGTTTCTTGTAGGCACAAAATATTAATCTTCCTTTTGGCCATTACTTCCATCACCTCCCTTGATTTATCATATAGTGTCCCAATGTTCCAAGTGCCAAACCTGATATTGCTTTGATGAACTAACTTCTTTAGCCGCCTCTGTCCATAAGAGTGTGGTAGCCCTTGCTTATTTAACACTACATTCGGACGACAATACAGCAACTCTTACTCACTTCTCATTGTACTCAAGCCATACAGTGCATCACTTCCGGGCAACAACCTAGCAGTAGCACAATTTCTTGGTTGATCTATGTCATAAAAGATTCGACAGAGTTTTATGTTGGCTGTCGAGGGCCTAACACAACTCTCCTCCTTTGCCCAAGCTTGGGATTGGCTATGCAACATAGGCAGAGTTGCTAAATTTGGAAAAATCTAAGAAAAAATGTGGATATTGTCACACCTTACTTATATAGTACCTTAGCAGTCATTTAGAACCATTCCAAACCACTTTGGATGGTCTTAAACTTAAAAATTTCAATTTGGACGTTAATTTTTGGGAAATTACTGTTCACTGTCCAGTTTTCAGATTACAGGTCCAACTTTGAAAAATCATAACTAATTCTAGAAAAATCGTATGGAGGTGTTCCAAAATTCTACGGAAAGCTCTTTCAATGCTCTTTAAGGAAAAATATCAACTGAACTCATCCTCATGGAAAACGTACAGTTTATTGGATTAAGATTACTATCCGTTTGGTAAAATCTGGACTTTTCAGATTCTGTGCCTTAACTTTGAAAATTCATATCTCTTCGTATACACATCCAAATGAGGTGATTTACCACTCATTTTGAAGCTTGGGATGTGAAATATAGGTCTACCAAATCTCGTGATTTAACTCATTCATTTGATAGGTCAAACTGAAGCTCAAAACTAACTGCTTCAGGACCTACGTTTTATCCTTTAATATCTCCTTACTTTAATTCTTTTTATTTCTTTGACATACATAGCATGGGCTTAATCTTTCTCATTCATACTCATATACTTTCATTCATGCCATAAACATCCTAAGCATATACATTGAAGTAATGGCATTCATAACATAATTTACAGCATAGGAGAATTATACATTGAATATTAATATCATTCATTTGCCTTAATAATTCTCCACTTCTTCTCCTTGCTTCTCATGCCATTAGTGCCCATCATTGATTGACCTAAATGGTTGGTTAGGAAGGGGGTGAGATTCGGGGGAATCTCAGTAGCAAACAATACCATATTAATCATGCTAAATGGATGCTCATGCACTACACGCAACTTGTTTATTCTCTTGTTAATTAGTGACATACTAGCATGCTCAAAGCTAACTTCTTGATGCATGGCCATGGAGACATAATCTACTCATCATGAATAGCAATCACAGCAGCTAAAACATGTCACAATAACATTCAATAACATGTACACGGCAACACACAAGCATACAACATCAAGCAATGACAATAGGTAAGTTCACTACCTTGCACCTCAAGCCTTCCTCTTACTTTTCCTTTGACTCCCTTGACTTTCCAACCATGTTAGCTTTCGGTCAACATCATCAAACATCCTCTTGGATGTTCCAAAGGTCCTAAACATAGTCATAATGATCATACAATCTATTAGGACCACTAGATTACATAAAGTTCAAAGCTAGCTCTCTTGAACCTCAACCTTTCTCTTAGTCTTAGGGTTTTCTTTCTAGCTTTTCTAACATAAATCTTATCATTTTACATCCTTATGATCTATTTCCTGTCAATTAGGACCACTTTAGATGGCTTTAGATTCAAGAATACCAAATCTGGAAATTTTGGTTCGCGGTACTGTTCACGCAGAATCTCCAGAATTTTTGATCAACTTTCAAAATTCATAATTAAATCTAGAAAAATCCAAATTGAGTGCTTCCAAGTCTCACTGAAAGCTAATTAAGTTAAATTTAAAGGAAAAATATTTTCAGGAACTAATTCTACGCCGAACAGTACCAGAATTGTACGGAACTCGACACCCTTCCAAAAGCTTAACACTGTTTCCAGATTTCAATCTCTAACTTCGAAAAATTACCATAAATCGTACACATATCCAAATGAAGTGTTCTACCCATGGATTTAAAGCTCACAGAGTGTACTACAAGCATACCAAATTTCAGAATCAGATTTGAACAGTAACTAATTCGAAATAGGTATCAAATCAGATGCTACAACCACCACATACCTTGATCTTGAAGCTTGAACTTTGTTCCTTCTTCTTGGCCTTCACCCCTACGTTTTTCTCTCTAAATTTTGGCAGAGTTTCCCCTCTTAAACTCATGTTGGCTGAAAATATGAAGGGGAAGAGGCTCTATTTATAGCAAAAAAGTTGGCTTGAATGGACCAAAATGCCCTTGGTGGCTAATAGAAAGGGTAAGGGCAAATTTGGAAGTTCAAGTGGACTTTTGCATCATCATTGCATCATCTTATTACATCATGTTTACCTCAACCTTCTAGAAGATGCCAAGTGTCATGAAAGTGGTGGAGGAGATGGGAGATTAGATCCTAGCCGTTGGATCAAACTTGTTTCATAAGCTTCGTCCGAATTTACTTGGCCCACGTTTCTCCGGCTTTCTTTATGGCCTTTCGGAGCTCAGAAAATTGTTCTGTCTGCTTTATAAATTCCTTTTAATTCTAGAGAATATCTATGAATTTTCTTAGGCCATAACACTTCCTTTAAACCTTGCATAAAAATTCATTTACCAAAATGCCCTTTTATCGGCAAAACCGGCTCTTTAATTTATTAAAGCCACTCCACTGGTCTTTTGGTTGCGGGACTAATTTTATAAATTAGTACAACCTTTCAACCATTTAACCTCATTTTTGTATACATTTTTGAGGTCTCTTGCTATTTTAAATAATTACCTCACATGGTATACTTTTTACCGGTAATAACCTTATAAATTCTGTTGAAGCTGCCTCAGGGGTATTTTCATCTTTTCTCTTCATAGAAGAGCCTTAGAATATTATTTCCCATTTTCTAGGATTTTCTTGGAATTCTCTTCGTACTCTTCCATTTTTACCCCTGTTGGTCATAACTTTCAGAATTTACAGTTTAGTCCCTGGTTGGACTTAACTTCATATAATCCTCTCTTTGAGGCTTCTAACTCAACCTTTGGCCTATATCTAGTCTCTTTTCTCTCTCTGGGCCTTCGAGACTTTACTGGAGCCTCTAACTTTATTACACTTTAGCCCCTTGAAACTTTTACTTTGCAGTTTAGTCCCTGAAACTACTTTGACTTCCTTTCTCATCTTTGGGACTTCTGCTAAAAAGGGGTCTGATAGCCTATCTAATTCAGGCTATTATTGGTACTTCTAGGCCTAAAACTTTGGATGTTACAGATATCATAAACATTGCAACGAATAAATAATAATACAACAAATAAGAAATAACATAGGGGTAGAAAAAATTAGATCTAATGAGATGGTAAACAAATTATTAGCCAAGTTTGCTATAAACTAAAAATAGTTTATGCATAAACTTAGAACAAATATGGTGACGATAAAGACGAGTATAGATATAGGTAAATATGAGCATCTGGAATACAACACAACGAGAGTTTGAAATAGCACGAATCTAGATGTGATAAACATAGATCTTGGTGCCATGAGCATTGATCTGGATGGACAAGTACAGATTTGGATGCGGTGAGCACAAATCTGTACGTAGTAATCACGAAGAAGTCAATGAACTTGAAGAATATGACTAAGACAGAGAAGATGATGCATTATAGAGGAGGTAAGCATGAAGGAGACGCTACAACACAAAGAGGAGCATAGTGAATTTTCACTTAAAAGTTGTTAAAACACATTCAAGAGGTGTTAATTCTTTATGTAGTTTTCAAATAAGGGGTACTTTTATCTTCTTGATTGAATTCCTAATTCCAATTTAGATTTCTATACTTTTCTAGAATTACCCATATTGGCGCACCTATTGGGGGATTTCATATTTTCAAAGTTCTTTATTGTAATTTTCCCAAAAGAGAAGCACATACAGCATCTAGTTAATGTGATTTCATATTTTCAAAGTTTTTATTGTAATTTTCCTAAAAGAGAAGCACGTGCAGCATCCAGTTAATGTTTACGAACTTGGACTATTTCACCATTTATGATCATATGGTAATAATATAACATCCTAAATTTTAGGTTTAGAAGTACTAACATGAGTTTTGGTAAGAGTTTCAGAAGTTCCTATGAAGGACAAAAGGATTCTCAAGGACCAAACTACAAAATAAGAGTTTTTTAAAACCACGAAACAAGCAAGTTACAGACTTCAATGAAACCTCTAGGGCTCGAGTATGGGAATTGGAGATGATTAAGGGCCAAAGATTGTGTTGAGAACCCCAATGAAATGATTGCTGAGGCTAAACTAGAGTAGGGACCTAATTATAAATTCAAAAAGTTTTGGGCTAGAAAGGAAAATAATGGAAAGTATGCCTGAAAATTTTAGAAAAATTTCAAAGAGAAAATGGAAAATGAGGTTTTAAGACTTGTATGGGGTTAAAAATGATGAAAATAGACCTAGAGTAAATTAATGAAATTCCCAGAGTTTTGGCTAATTATAAATATTAGCCAAAATTGAATTATTTAAAATATGTGGAAGCCTCAGATAATTGGTGATAAATAGGAAATAGATACTTGAGGATATATCGTAGGTTTTAAAAATGATTTTGTCCTAAGAAAGTGAAGAGGTTGGCTTTAATAGAATTTAAAGCCTATTTATATATTATCTAAGGAAAATCAAAATAAACAGTTTTTGGGTTGACTTTGGACCTGAGAAAAATAAAAAAAAATTCCTGGTGATAAAAAGATAGTATTGGTACCTAGAGACAGATTTTTGGAGTCATGAACTGATAGAGAGAATTCGGTCAAGTTTATTCTAAAATAAATATTATTAAATGTTTCAAATGGAAAAAAAAAAAAGAGGAAAGAGCATCCCTCTTTCTGTATGCATGTTATATAATCCTATATAAGGATATTTGTGATGAAAAAAGGGTGTTAGAACATGTTCCAGGGTCACTGAGTAAGTCAGGATCCCAAAAAGCACCTGATATGACATAAAATTATAAAATAGGTGGAGAAATAGTTAAGGATAAGAGGAAGCACGAATTTCTCCCTATTTTCCTTCCTATTTTAATGCAAAAATAATGAGGAGAACATGGATGGAATAATGCCAATTTTTAAGTGTGACGACCGCTCTGTCAAAACCCATTTAGATTAAATCAAACAGTTTATTCGAAAGATTAACCATGATAGAAAAGATGAAACCTTAAATTTATAAAATCACTATCATGGTTAAAAGAAATCAACTTATATTACGAGCAAACTCAATCATTAACTTAAGCTTTGACTTTTAAAATCCAGAAATATCATTCAACTACTAGCCCAAACCAAACTCATACTTTCAAACCTATGAATGAATAAATCATTTTAATATAAGCTATGGAGTCTATCAGCCAAAAGTCAACACTCTAAAAGAGTGTTACTTGCAGAGTCTTAGTAGTATCTGGCCTTCTCACGACCCTCTCATGTCATATAGTAATAATTAAAAGTATTAATTTACAACATTAGAGTAGATGAGTCATATGTGGCATTATATAACAAATCAACACATATAACAAAAGTCGGGAGGCTATACAAGCTATAACAGCACACTATGCCTCCGGACCTTTCCTATGGGCCACCACCTGAACTAGCACCTGAAGATAGTAGAAACCATGGGGTGAGACAAATCCCTCAATAACCAACTTTCCAACTCATTACACACACTAACACATGCTCGTGAGGTGTCAAGTGTGACAGTTATTAATTCTCGAGAAATATAGATATATCCATAGAAATATAATTTCAATCATCCAAACCCTCACTATGGGGGCTAACACACAAGCCACATAAGTCTATCTCTCACTATAGGGGATCACTCAGACATATAGACCTATCCCTCACTGTAGGGATGAATAAGAAGCTACAAAGGCCTATCTCTCACTATGGGGGACGAAGGAAACCAATCAATATGCACCAATGGCAGCCTTACCATGTGGTAGAACAGGATTTAACTCAAAATCCAAATAACAACCAATCATTGACAATATAACGAGAAATATCTCAATCTTTTCTCAACATATATCCATAAGATATAAATCACATATTTTTCCTAATGACTCAATCACAATGCCAAACGTCCCACGAGACAAATTTTCATAGATAAAAAAGGTATAATATATCTACTCGAGTTCTAAATAACACACCATTATTCTAAAATAGCAAAAATACTCACAAACAACATATTGGCACATATAGCCTCACCAAAGCAATAAAAAGAATTACCACAAGGTCAATTCTTTACTCAACCAATAATTAATCTGCACAATTAATATAACCACATATCAATATAAGCTAATTAATTAATTAAGCTTATATACATTAGCCAAATTTCTAATTTAATTTATTTTTTATTCTAAATTCCTGCAACTCTTATAACCCAAAATTAAGTATTTTAGAAATAACTTAAAATTTTCTGACAAGTCAAATTATTTATTTACAACCCTTGAGTTATTTGCTTTAAAAAGAATTTTCCAAAATTTTCAAATATGAAATTATTATATTCTAAATTCTAAAAATCCCATTTAAAATTTAAACCTCAAAATCAAACCATAAAAAATTCAATAGTATCTCAAATATTTATAAATAAATAACCTAATCAAAATTTTAATGGTATAACTATCATATATATATTTCCATAAATAATAATTTTTTTTAGCTAAAATAATTATTTTAAAACTTTCAGTCATCCAATGAATAAAGCTAAACTGATTAAAATCTCAATACTATGTCAAACAACCTAAATAAATTATTTAAATTAAATTTAGTCGGTAAAAATATAATATAAATCATATATAACAGATTTTTCAACTGGAAAATTTAATTTAAGTATTAAAAACCAATAAATGGATAAATATAAACCGATTAAAGTTAACAACTCATTTATCTCTAAATTTCTATGATCATCTTTTATCAAAATTCAATAATTACTCTATACCTAAATCTCAAAATTTTCTCTAAGTACTATAGTAATATTGTCATTAGGAAGCCTAAAATATATACGAATTATTCATGAAGAAATTTGATGAAAAGAAATAATTTTATGTACCTAAATTATTTTTAAAGCTTGCCCTCTCCTTCACTAATCTTCTCCTATCTCTCTCTCATGCACTATTTCTCTTCTCGTTCTCTCCGCATATGCCTCATCTTCTACGTCCCCTCTCTATTTTATTCTTTAGTTTTCCAACCACTCTCTCCCATGTTTTCTTCTTGCATTAAGTGCCTCTCCCCCAAAGTCTTCTACGCCTCAACTTTCCACCGAATTTAGTGGAAAGCTACTTCTCTTTTTTTTTAATATTAAAATATTATTATTTTATTATAAAATATTATTTTTTAATAAATCCTAAAATAAAATTTAGGATATTACATTAAAGGCTATGTTTGAAAGAAATAGACTTATTTAATAAAATATTATGTTTTACCACATGTGATTAGGTGGCACAACACATGGGAAGTGTTCAAGCAAGGTGGCTTAGGATTTGTACACTTTACAAGAGGCTCAAGCCACAAGACCCTTGTAATTTCAAGCAACTTAGAGGGTGAAATCATAACCAAATGTTTATAAATACCCCTCCCCCAGAAGAGCACATTTTAGGCCAAATAGAGAGCTTAAGGGGGGGAAAGTTTTGTTACCTTAGAAGAAAGAGGAAGAAGAAGAAAGGGCAAGGATCAAGAAACAGCCATGGTATATAGTATGATTCCAGCTCTTGATTCTAGTGTTACTTGTATTTTTGAGCTTGGTTTTAAGTTCTACGGAATTTGAAAGCATTAAAGCCCTAAGAGGAGGTGCTGCACAAAATTGATAAAGCAAGAATGAGGAAATTGATGTTAGAACTATCTTTAAAGTTGGTTGAAATCAACTGCCCCTCACTCTTTATAATTTTTTGCCATAGCTAGGGTTTGAGTTAGGATTGGATTTTGATGATTTTGATGCTTCCATTGTGTTTGGAATGAAAAATTGTACGAGATAAAAGTTAGAAAGCAAGCTTGGAAGTATTGAAATTGAAAATTTTGCTCTAAAAACCTTAAGTATTCGACCATCCCTAGATGAAGGGGAAGGGGTTGGATTTTGTTTAATTTAATCTTAAAAATAGATTTTACATGCAAAATTATGTAAGAATAGCATGTGAAATTAATTTTAGAAAGATTGAAAATCAAGCTCAAAAGTGAGAAGTCAATGTGATTTAAAGAGAGCAAAGTGTTGATAGTGATAGTGATTACGACTCTAATGAGTGAATGACATTGTGTGCTAATGTATTTAGGACCATGAGACATTAAGGAAGACAAATGCAAAGGTTTGACAAGCAACTTGAATGGCTAGAGGCAAAAGAAGCAAGAGGAAGCAAAGAGAAAGCTTAATGACACAAGATAGTGAACTTGCCCTTATTATGTACTTGATTTGTATGCTTGAGTGTTGATTTTATTTGATAATGATTTAGAATATGAAAGATTGAATGTTGTTCTATTTCTTGTATGTTTCATAGCCACGGGTGAATGAAACATTGAACATTAGAGCATTTCATTTTTTAAGCATGAAAGCATAAGACCAAGCATATCATATACTTAGCTTTTGTCTTTTGTGTGTGTGTATATATATGGGGAGTAGTTGCTACTGAGATTCTCCTAAATTTCACCCTTCCTTAACCAACCCTAATTGGTGTTAATGAGCAAGCAAAAAAATGCATGAAGTGGAAGGAAAAAAAAAGAATTGAGAAAATATAATATATTACATTATGTAATTTTTGTGTCAATATATATATATGGATGGTGTTAATAATATTATGTAAATTTAAATGATGATGATCGCATAGATAATGGAACATGTTAATGCGTGATAATGAATTATGCAATATTGGAATGATTGCATGCAAGAAAAATAAATATTTATGCATTATTAATGCAAGTAAAGGGGATAAATTATCGCTAAATGAGCCATAAGTACATTACATAGTGAAAATAAGACAAACGATTGAATTCACCCATAAAATTCAGTATGGTTAAAGCACACATCCTAAGCTTTAAAATAAGTAGTAGATTACCTAAAATGGATATGTATGCTAAGAGGTATGACTACTTAAAATTAGGACAGAGAAACTGGAAAGTGTAATTTTTACCAAATAAATAGTAAACTTTTAAGAATTAACTGTATGAATTAGAAAGGGTTAAGTTTAGATTTATATTTTTTTCTTATAGAGAATTATAAAAATTTTAAATAGAGATTTAAGTAACCTCAATACGATTTTGTTTTATAATTAGTTATGAATTTTTAAAATTAGATAAAAAAATCTGGAATTTACTAATGAATAGTAACTCGAGAAATTAAATGCATTTTTAATCTATGGGTTTGTTTGATGATCCGCTTGAACAGTAACGCTTCCAGATGTGTGCCAAAAGGTAGGGCTGAGCAAAACCTGCAACCCGATTGCCCCGCCATAACCCATAGAAATTGGGCTCGTTTAAGCCCTCCTAAAAGAGAAAATAAACGACCGGGTTCATGAATTAAATGGGTGAGCTACGAGTACAGGCCCAGGCTACTCGTACCCACCCTTTTTTTTTTGCAAAAAAATTTTCTAACAAAGAGAGAGATTAGAGATCTGTCTTAGTTAGGGGCTTAGGGCAAACCAAACAAAAGTCCACTTACTCACTAGGTCAAGGCTGTCCATTCAGTGTTCTATCTCAGTGTCTACACAGGCCACAGCTCACCCTGTATCGCCCCTCTCAGTCTAGTTCTGTTGATGTGCTCAGACCTCAGTGGCAATGCTCACTGGCCAGTTGGTTGCTGCTCAATGTCTCTTGTCGATTGCGAATCCCCTCTCTATCTCCCCTTGTGATCACAAGTTTGTGATTCTCGGCCTCTCCCTTTCCCCTCGCCATCATGAAGTCCCTCTCCCTCTCTGCCTGCAAAGAGCTGATCAGGCGATTAGTCGAAAATGCTTATGGCCACTAGCCCCTTTCCCAGTGAAGCCCCTCAACCTCAATCTCAGGGTCGTAGCTCCCAGCTCAATCTCTTAGTCTCTTATGCAGGGTCATCGCTCCTAGCTCGATCTCATAGCTCCCAGCAATAAGTTTCCACTTTCAAATCTTTCACTTCATTTTACTCTTGTTAGGTCTCTCCTCCTTGGTCGACATTTATATACTTGGATTTGCTGAATTGCTGACATTTATGTCTGATTGCTGGGTTGCTGGTGAACACTGAACATTGCTTTGCTTTCTAGTTTAGTTTTGCTTCAACTCCTCTGTTTTCATTCTACTGGACTTCTTCTAGTGAGTTACTTCCTACCCATTTTGAGATGCTTCTATTGTGGAATTATTTATCAAGTTTGATTGCAATAAAACTACATTTCATATCTTCTTTTCTTTTCCTTTTTGGTTATGTTCTCTTGTATTTCGAGATGCTTTTGTTCCTCAATTATCTTCATCCTACTTCATTGTAATAAAAAAATTTTATTATGTTTTTGTTTTAGGAAAATTGGGAAAGCACTACTACAGAAAAAGCTAATTGCAGTGCTTTTTTTTTTTAGCATTTTCAAAATGCTGCATTTAAACCTGCTACAAAAGATATTAAGAATAAGCTGTAGCGCTTTTGAAGCTACATAATTTTTTTTATTTTTTTAATATGGTAACTTCCTGTAGCGCTTTTCTGAGAAAGCGCTATAAGAAGTTCATCTCCTGTAGTGCTTTTTCAGGAAAGTACTACAAGAAGTGCATCTCTGGTAGTGCTTTTCTGAGAAAGCACTACAAGAAGTGCGTCTTCTATAGCGCTTTCTTAGAAAAGCGCTACAGAATATAACTATAATTTCTGTGCCGCTTTCTTAAGAAAACGTTACAAAAGTATTTTTTGTTTAAAAAAATTAATTGATATTCTGCAGTATTTTTTTAAAAATACTATAGAATATATGTCATCAATTTTTCATGGCCCATAACAATAAAGATCATATTTGCTAGCATATTATTCTACCTAAAATAGAAAATAAAAAATTATAACTATCACATACTTTCACATTTAACTGATGATAATTAATCATATCTCACTAATTAATTTTCCAACATATCTCAAGTTTTCATTAGTGAATAATTTTGTAAAATCTAACCAACTAAAATAAAAAATATTAAGCAACGTAAAACAATTATTACTAACAAACTTAAATTTGTAAGCTTTTAAAATAATATTAGCTTAAAAAATAAAAGTACTTACAATGTATTATAAATTGAGATGAACTAATATTGAGTGCCCTGCAAAATAATAAGTAAACTAAAAATAAATGAATAATTTTACAAAATCTAACCAACTAAAGTAAAAAATATTAAGCAAGTTAAAATATTTATTACTAACAAACTTAAATTTGTAAGCTTTTAATAGCTTAAAAAAATAAAAATACTTACAATGTATTATAGATTGAACTGAACTATATTGAGTGTCCTGTAAAAAAAAATAAAAATAAAAAGAGAGTGGGGACGGGGAAGAGAGGTGAGGACAAAGGGTACAGAAATCTACAATTGAGCAGAACTATATTGAATGCCCTGTAATAAATAAATAAAGTAAAAAGAGAATAGGGAGGGAGAAGAGGGGTGAGGACAAAGGGAATAGAAATGGAGATTGAGAAAGGTGAGTTCAGGAAGGGGGCAGGAAGGGGAAGTTGGGATAGGGACAAGTTAAAGGGAGTTGGGAAAGGAAAGGGGTGGGGACGGGAAGGGGTGGGAATGAGGCAGAAAAAATGGTGTAGGGACGGGAAATGGGTAGGAATAAGGAAGGGGAAAATGGGGTGGGACAATGGGTGGGATGAAAAGAAGGACCATGGTATGAAAAGTAGAGGTGGGGAGGGAAAATGAGAGGTGGAATGCTTGGTGAAAAAGAGGTGAGTGTGGAGATAGGAGGGAGCTGTGTGGAAATGGGGAGCAAGAAAAAATGGTGAAGATGAGTATTGAAAGCGGTGAGGTGTGATTGCGTAGGGGGATAAAAGAGAGGGAAAACAAAAAAAAGGAGGGAAATTTTTTAAAAAATTTACGGCACTTGCTGTAGCGCTTTCTCAAGCAAGCAAAGGAGACCTTCTATAGCACTTTCTTGAAAAAGCGCTACAACAAATGGATTACTATGTTTTTCTTTTTTAAAAAAAAGACCTTATGTAGCGCTTTCATAGCAAGTGAGATACAACATATGTAACTTTTTTTTTTTTCAAAAAAAGACTTTTTGTAGCTTTTTCTTGAAAAAGTGCTACAAGAAGCCCCATACTAACTGTAGCCTTTCTTAGAAAAGTGATACAAAATATTTTTTTATTTTTAATAAATTAAGAGTGTTAGCTGTAATGTCTTATTTAATAAATGCTACAAAACAGGCGCTACAAATCAAATATTTTGTAATAGTGAAGTATGATTGTTTTTGTTTTTCCTACTACTAGTTTTGTTAAATTTGATTTGAATTGAAAAGGAAATTGAGGAATGGCACAAAGTCAGTAAGAAAATGTGAAAGTTAAAACTATTGTAGGGAAAAATGTGGAAGTTCTAAATAGAAACCCAGATATCAACACGAATTGTTGTGGCTTGCGTATGCTGCGCCACGCATAGCCCTCTTTTGACAAAAATGACACGCACGCATTCAAACGCTCAAGTAATAATCTATAAACTAGTAAAGCTTTGGATGTGTGTGTGAGTGGATGGAAGTTTACCACCAAATTAAATTTCATTGGTCACATTGTAGGCATGAAATTAAACTTCTGAACATTCGCATGAATTCACATTGTAACCCTATAATAGCTAGTCTAATTAGTAGCTGAGATGACATGACTCTCCACTCATCCACTTGGGTTAATTTTGCTATATGGATCTAAGAAAAATCAAAATCAATCAAATTATAGATTATACATAGATGTGAGGAGACAATTATGAGCATAATAATTTTTTATTTTTATATTCATAATAAATAAATTTTATTCTATCATTTTATTTGTTTTAAACAAAGGAGCTAATCCTTATAATTAACAAAACTGTGAGAACCCACCAATAAAAACAAAAAAATTATAGAAACTGAATTAAAAGTCTGGTAAAATTGTAGGAACGAGCGGATTAATTTTTTTCTTTTATTGAGATAAGTGAAAAGATAGAAATAAATAGCAAATGAAAAGGCTGGGCTTTAATTTAGCTTTTATGACTGATTTGTTACATACTCCTCCGGTCCTTAATATAGAACCCATTTAACTAATTTGATTAGATTAAGAAAATTAGGTAAGTTAGTTAATTATAAAAATTATGACATGTTTTTCCTAAAATATCATAATCATTTTTCTTAATACCCCTCTCTATCTTCTACTTGATTATAGTTAATGGAGTATCCATAGGAGTAATTTAGAGAAAATTGATAAATATGAGAAATAGGTCTTATATTTAAAACCAAAACCAACTTAACAATTGGGTCCTATATTAAGGACCGGAAGAGTATTAAACTTAATTACTTAGTTTACAGATGACCCGGTCAGAATTGTCATAAATATCTCCTATTGTTTCTCCACTAAATATCTCCGAATATTCCTCCATTTATTAACGTTTTAGTTCCTAAACTTCCTCTCTCTTATTTCGTTTTCTTGTTACCCGTGACAAAGTTATCGCAACAGGACCAAAATGACAAATCTCTGTGGCTTGAAGGGAGAAGCAAAGCCATTCTTCACTCTTTTCTAAGCCATGATAGGACTTATTTTTCACCTTTCGCCTGGGAAATACCATGGTGCCCACAAAAGAACGATTTTGGATTCTCTCCACTACCTTTCCATCCTCTTCCCCTCTACTACCCTTCTTTTCTCTTCACAACTATTAGATCAAAATTCTAATGGTCCAGATTTAATATCTTATAAAAATAATGTTATTAAAAAAATAAATAAATAAATTTAAACTGTTAAAATCTGGTCTAAACAGTTTACAATTGTAATAAAAAAAATTTGCTCTATAATAATAGTTTGTAGTTATGAACTGTTCAGATTAGATTTTAACAGTTTAAATTTATTTATCTATTTTTTATCATAATATTTATTTTTATAAAATGTTATGAAATATTAAATCTGGACCATTGGAGTTTTGATTTAATGGTTGTGAAGAGAAAAAGAGGGTGGTGGAGGAGAAGAGGATGGGAAGGGTAGTGGAGAGAATCCAATTCCGTCAGAAAGAGAGAGGCTTTGCCGCTTTGCTTCTTATCCTGATACTGTCTTCTCCATCATTTCTGGGCCTCGTTGCTAATTAGGAATCGGATATTCGATTCTTTTCTTAACTTCCTCGGGAAACTTTGCTTTCTCTCTCTCTCTCTCTTTTTTCTTTTTTTTTTTAATTCCTCCCCCCACTTTGCTGACGTAAAAGCCTACTGGCGACAGCTGGAGGCTCCGTGGAGCAATCTTTACTAGGTAAATTAATAGTGGATTCAAACATTTTTCCTTTTTCTCTCTCTCTTGCTCATGAGCTTTCTGGATTGATGGTTTGCCTTGAGGGAATTGGATTCTCTCCACTACCCTTCCCATCCTTTTTCCCTCCACCACCCTTCTTTTCTCTTCACAACCATTGAATCAAAACTCCAATAGTCCAAATTTAATATTTTATAACATTTTATAAAAATAAATATTATGATAAAAAATAGATAAATAAATTTAAACTGTTAAAATCTAATCTGAACAGTTCATAACTACAAACTGTTATTATAGAGCAAATTTTTTTTAATTTTTTTTATTACAATTGTAAACTGTTCAAACCAGATTTTAACAGTTTAAATTTATTTATTTATTTTTTCAATAATATTATTTTTATAAGATGTTAAATATGAACCATTGGAATTTTGATTCAATAATTGTGAAGAGAAAAGAAAGGTAGTGGAGGGAAAGAGAATGGGAAGGTAGTGGAGAGAATCCAACCCCTCAAAGAACATGACCCAACTGATAAACTCTAACCTTGTTTGACCCCAGTTACATAATATTCTTATCCAGCATATTCCTCTGTCCCTTTACAGGATTGAGGCGTTCCTGTTCCACATTTGAGAGAACCAAACTTAAATGCAGAACCATACGCAAAGAGGACATTATTGTTACACAAGCCTGCCAAGCACCTGAGAACGAGGACGGAGAGATCTGAAGCTACCTCCATTAATGCTACGCCTTCGTCTCGGACCTGGCCGGGGCTGACCCAGGTTTCTTATCTTTGTAACAGTTCGCTTTGAATCATCAGCAATGCTGGCTTCAATGATTTGCAGTGTTAAAATAGTCTGCCATGCATCAGAAACTGTTCATGTGGATACTAAATCACCCGGTGAAGTGAACCCAGATATGTTCAACAACGGCACAGGTCGCCGGAGAGGTGAGTATAATATCTTAATTTATTTCATTTTATTCCCAGAATAGTTGTTTTATTTGCTTTTCTTAATAAGAAAATAAAAGGGTGAGTATGTAATTTTATTTCTGATTTTATATTTTTGGTGCCCCAACAGCAAGACTAGGAATAAAATTGCACAAAAAAACAAGTCAAAAAGTAAAATTACAAGGAGAAAAAAAGATTATAGGTAAAATTTTACCACCAAAAACATTAGATGTTAGGTGCACTTGAGAAATAAAATATAAGGTAAAATTATTTTCCAAAATAAAATGCCTTTCTGTTTTTAGGCCAGCACTCTATATCGGAGAGAAATTAATCTCTGCCGTTTGTCCTCTATATGGGAGTCTGGATGATGGTGGTCAGACTTCATAGGATATCCTTTTCAAATAAAAGGTGAAAAAAAAAATGATTAAATTTGAGATGGTAAAACTCTTCCACCACCCTGTGATCCGGTGACGTGGAAGAATACTATACGGAGGTTCCTGAAATTGAAGATAAGCCACTGCTATCTTCTCTGGTCGTAGAAGCATGCTCGAATGGAACATTAGATTCCTTCTCCCGCCGCAAGAGAACCGTGACAATTGCCCAACCCTTGAAATTCCAAAAACTTTCGTATGTTTCTGGCCTCAAAGGATACTTTTTCAGTTCTTCCGAGAATTCCACATATCCTTCAAAGGAATTTACCAACACATTAATTTGCATTAATTTTTTTTGATAAAGTAATTTGCAGTGATCTTCCTAGATATTCCTCTACTACCAAAAAATAGCAATTAACCGCGAAATTGCTGTTTTTATAGTTCTAGATGACGCTAGTTGTAACATCTACCTTGTTATCCATATACTTGCAAATTTCATCACTATTCATTTTTTTTTTTAAATCATAGATGACACTAGTTGTAATGCGTATCCTACGACCTACACACTTATCATATTACCACTTCTACTCTTTAACATGAAAGCTAGTTGAGAATTGAATTTAGTTTTAAATACAAGATTTTAATATATTTTGTTCCCTAAACTTGTAATTATTCTCTAAAGTATCTCTATTAATTACACATGTCAAGGGGTTTCCATATAAAGATAGTTATAATTGAAAGGTACTTTAGAAAAATCAACTTATATTTGATACAAATAACTAGCTTAACTAATTTTTTTAATTTAATCAAATTAGTCATAATTGCAGGTAGTATTTCACATGTAATCATAGCAAATTTTAAGAGTGTGTGTGAAATAAAAATTAAGAGGACAAGTGGTTGCTCTTAAGGGAATTTTAAGGGCGTATGAGATAAAATTAGGTTTAAGTTACTGATGCAAGCTTTTAAAATTTATAAATTTTAAACGCAATTCTCTATCTCATTATCTTACTTTTCCTATTATTGTTACTACTTTAAATCCTATTAAATATGAAACCATGAAACTGATTCCGAAATAATTTTTAGCACCATTTGAAATATTCTAAAAGTTAAACCAGAATTTTTTTTGTTTGCTATTATTATTTTGTTTTCACTTTACTATTATCATTGTTATTATCATTCATAAAAATCTTATTGAGTAAAACTAAATTAGATACAGTGCAAACAGAGTTGTTATTGAGGTGAATCAATTTTTGCTAATAATTAATTAATTTATTTTAGGCAATACATGAAGAATTGTTGTCATCACTTTCAAGTTTTAGGACTTCAATTTTACCCAAGTATGAATTATCAAGAAAAGTTAGGAATAAGGTGCTTAAATACCCTAAAAATATACACGATAGAGCACTCAACACCTGAAATTTTTTTTTTTGCTCTTATATGCTTTGAAAGTTTATTTTCATAGAAAAAATACATAGGCTATTAACTGCTATTGATTGTTAAATTATACGGTTTGACTGGTACCTTTAATGATCAAACTTAACGGTTGATAATGGTTCAAAATAGAAATGCTACGAAATAAAACTTCTAAGGCATGTAAGAGTAAAAAAAACTTTTAGGTGCTGGGTGTTTCTTCATGTTTATTTTCAAGGTATTCAAACACCTTATCCCTGAAAGTTATTATTGAGGAATTAATTTTTATTAACAACTTATTTATTTTAGGCAATACTTGAAAAATTATTATCATTCACTTTTACATTTTAAGACTTTAATTTTATTCAGGTGTGAACTATTAATAAAAGTTGTTATTAGAAAATTATTTTTTGTTAATAGCTTATTTGTTTTAGGCAATACCTGAAGAATTGTTGTCATGATCCACTTTTAAGTTTTAAGACTTTAATTTTACCCAAGTGTGAGTATTACCAATAAATTAAAGTTCTTACTAAGGAATCAATTTTTGTTAATGGCTAATTCATTTTAAGTAATACCTGAAATTGTTATCAATCACTTTCATGTTTTAAGATTTTAATTTACCTAAGTAGAAACTGTTAATAAAAGTTGTTATTAAGGAATCAACCTTTGTTAATAGCTTTACTCACTTTAGGTAGTACTTGAAGAATTATTACCACCCACTTTTAAGTTTTAGAATTTTAATTTTACCCAAATATGAACTGTCAATAATAAAAGTTGTTATTGATGAATCAATTTTTGTTAATAGCTTATTTGTTCTAAACAATATCTAAAAAATTATTGTCATTCACTCTCATTTTTAAAGGTCAATAGTGTCTTTTACCAATATTTAATACTTCTCTAATCTTTAATATAAGACCCATTTAACTAATTTGATTAAATTAAGAAAGTTAGGTAAGTTAGTTAATTATAAGATCTATTTTTCTTAAAACACCATAATAATCTTTCTTAATACCTCATCTCCCTCTTTTACTTGATTACGATTGATGGGAGTATCTATAGGGGTAATTTAGAGAAAATTAATAAATATAAAAAATAGATTTTATATTTAGGACAAAAACTAACTCAATAATTAGGTCATATATTAAGGACCGGAGGAGTATTACATATTGGTCCATCTACCTTGATATAGCATTATGCAAATTTAGCTCCATAACTTGTCTTTTATATATTTTAGATGTTTTCCCAAAAGAAATTTCAAATATTTTAAGATTTAAATCTTCTTTATATACAATTTATCAATATTCAATTTGCTCTTAAATACGCATATTGATCATTTTGGGTTATCTTCCATTGCAATATATGTTAATAAATGTTTATTATTTCTTTCTTAATTACTTTTAAATCTCTGATTTCTTTAATCTTTTATAATTATTTTGAATAATAATATTTTAGTTCCTTCTTATTCCATCCTATGTCTTACTCTTTTGATGATACTAAAGTTTCAGCCTACATATATCCTCCTAGAACATCTGTTGCACGCCCTGCCCCCAATTCAATTCGTAGCTATTAGAATATTCGTTTTGCAAGTTTGATCTTCTTCCATCTTGTTTTATTATTTAAACCAGTTCCATGCATGAGCCGTGATTTGAAATCTTGTTCAATAGTCTCGGATGTTCTAATCATCAATCCTTTTGTGAACCAATCAATTCAAGCACAATGAGAAGGAGCTTGAAAATGAATGAGATCAACTGATTCTTCCCTCTAATTGTTAACCTAGAAAATGCTCTCGAATTGCGGTGTTCATCTTTATGTTCATCACACTGTTGGAAATGAATCGCTCAAACTCACATATTGTTCAACACCGAACAAATACACCATTGAGAGAGAAGGAGAGTTTCATGATAAAGAAACTCAACATACGTAGGAGAGCGTTTTGAGAGAGCATGTCGTATATATTCCCTCATATATAACTCCTTAGAACATAAGTAATTGTCTTCTTTGACAAGCTGTTGATTCCTCAGTGATTGCAGTCTACAGAGGGTGCATGTCAATGTCAATCTAAGGAGGTAGTCAAAATGCATATGTATGATTTAAAGTCGAAATTAATTACATCTAATTATAAATACATTTAATAATATTTTTATAAGTTCGTGGAAGTTATTTATAAATAAAATTTTAAATTAATTTTAGCTTTGATATTTTTCATTTTCACAAGTATTAATATTAATAACTGTTTTAAATTTTGAAGATTGAAATAGACAGTTAAATTGATATTGACTAAAGTATATTCTGTAGTTCTTCAATTTTTCATCAAATTTTAATTTAGTTATTTGTGTTTATAAAATTTACTTTTAATTTACTAATCTTAATATTGTTGGTCTCATTCAATGAAAGATGCTGACTCAATAAATTTAAATGGTAAGTCAGCAATTTAATGTTAACAAAACATGTTCGAACTTTTAATTCTATAATATAATATAATCATTTTTATATTTTAAAATTTAGGCATGTCTTGTCAGCATTTAATTTCAAAATTACCATTTAAAGTTATTGAGTCAACATTTTCCAATAAATGAGACTAATATTAATAAAATTAAGGGATTAAAATTACACTCTATAGAATTAAATTAAAATTTGATATAAATTTAAATCACCAAATAACATATAATTGGGTTATTGATAGTTGGGTTAAGGTGCGCCTAACACCCTGAACTATTTTTCCAGGTGCGCCCAGTGTCCCAAAATAATTTTCAATGCATCTAGTGTCCCAAACTAATTAAAACAGTGCATCTATACCCCAGGCTAACAGAAAAGATAAGCTTGACCGTTACCTTGCTGACTCAGTCGAAGGTTAACCGAAAAATCCTATGTGGCAGACATGCAGGCGTTTGATGTGTATTATTTTGACGAGTTAAGATGCGCCTAGTACCCCGAACTATTTTTCCAAGTGCGCTCAGTGTCCTAAAGTAATTTTTGGTGCATCTAGTGTCCCAACCTAATTAAAACAGTACGTCCATGCATATCCAAGGCTAACAGAAAAGTCTTGTTTGACTGTTATCTTGCTGATTCAGCTGAAAGTTGACTGAAAAATCCTACATGACAGGCGCGCAGGTGTCTGATGTGTATTATTTTGATTAAAGCTTTTGAGACGAGCCCAGTGGCAGCGGTTGTTTTCTCGGGAGGTGACGACGATGTCGACAGAGTGACCAAGGAGAAGTTTACTGTGTTCTACGAGGAGGAAAGCAAATGCGAGTCGGATGAGGAGTTGACAGAGATGAAGGCAGAAAGTGTGCTATGACGGCGGTTGTGGTTTCAAATCGGAGTGATGGAAAAAATGGGATAAAATGTTAAAGACGAAGATGGGATTGAATGGGTGGTACATGTACCCGTATTTAAGAGGGTGGATCGGTCATCTTTCATTTTTTTTTTTAAGTTTAAAAGGCAGAAGATAAATGTTAGAAGATGAGAAAATAAATTGAATTTTCAGTCAAAATAATACACATCAAACACCTGTGTGTCCACTTGTAGGATTTTTCGTTCAACCTTTAGTTGAGTCAACAAGGTAACAGTCAAACGAGACTTTTTTGTTAACTTGGGATGTGGACACACAGTTTTAATTAGTTTGGGACATTAGATATACCAAAAAATCCTTTAAGACACTGAACGCACCTGAAAAAATAGTTCAGGGTGCTAGACGCACCTTAACCCGTCAAAATAATACACATCAAACGCCTACGTGTCTGTCATGTAGGATTTTTAGATCAACCTTCGGCTGAGTCAACAAGGTAATGGTCAAACTTAACTTTTCTATTAGCTGGGATATGGATACACTGTTTTAATTAGTTTGGGATATTAGATGCACTGAAAATTAGTTTAGGACACTGGACACACCTGGAAAAAAATAGTTTGAGGTGCTGGGCGTACATTAACCCTTGTTGGTGTTTAAGGTTAGGTCCCAGAGATTAAAAAGTCTATTCTCTTCAAACCTAAGTATAAATATATTTACTAAGGGGGTTGGGTTTAGGAGAAAAAGTTTGTCCTTCACAATATGGCCAACCAAGGTTTCAATCCCTGCTGAGAGAGGTGCTCACATTTAGTACCTGATAGTGTCTCGAATAGAATTATCTCCAATAGGAAG
Organism: Neltuma alba; assembly: GCF_004799145.2. Classification (NCBI taxonomy): domain Eukaryota; kingdom Viridiplantae; phylum Streptophyta; class Magnoliopsida; order Fabales; family Fabaceae; genus Neltuma; species Neltuma alba. The sequence goes on from NW_021635234.1 coordinate 104,568, forward strand.
ATATCTATACTTTAGTAAAAAATAAATATAAATATATAATTTTTTGCCAACGCTAAATATAAACATATTTGAATTTGAATAAGATATTAACGTATTTTGTTAAAATAAAATGGGAGAAATTAATTATCGGTTATTACTAATTACCTTCCCTAAATTTACTTGGCCGAAAGAACAGTGTGTGCACAGCGTCCATTTGTTGTTTACTATTTTTTGACTATTTTCCAATTTGATGGTAATAATAGTTGGCCCAAAAAAAAAAAAAAAGGAAATTTGATGGTAATCTCAGCCCAATCAATTCTTGTGGCCTCCGCATATTGCTTTACGCCCGCCGCTCTTTTCAAAAGGATGACTCCCAACACATACAGACGCACAAGTACTAATCCATAAAATAAAGCTTGGGATCATCGTTGTATATATAGTGATGGATGAAATTGATTCTTCAACCCATATCTTCAAATCCAGACCTTGCTCTCCCTCTCTTCTTCTTCTCCCTTCATCGTCGGACTTGTGTCTTCTTTCTCATTCGCATTCAGATTTTGATTCTAAGCTTCTTTCTGTTGCCCAATCCTTTCGGTTTACGTGAGTCCAGTAGCAATGAGTTCGCCTTCTAAGACGCTGAGGAAGCTGCAGGTGGTGTCCCCTGTTCCCGCGGATATTGACATCGCTAACTCGGTTGAACCTGTTCATATTGCTGAGATTGCCAAGGATCTTAATCTTAGTCCCAATCACTATGACCTGTACGGCAAGCATAAGGCGAAGGTAAATATATTTACTTCATTAATTGTTGATGATGGAGAATTTGGGGATTTTAGGTTGGTTTTTTGATTTCTCTGAACATGACTACTAACGAGGATTTATTTGTTTTATCTTATGATAGCAGTAGATTTGGTATATTGGATAGATACCGATATGGTATGCTTTTTTGCAACTTTTTGACTTAGCTCAACATTAATTTGGGGCTTAGGTTTTGTTGTCCGTTCTTGATGAACTACAAACATCGCAAGATGGATACTATGTTGTGGTTGGAGGTATTACTCCAACTCCTCTTGGAGAAGGCAAGTCTACTACTACAGTTGGCCTCTGTCAAGCTTTGGGTGCTTTTCTTGACAAGAAGGTAATCTTCTGTATGTTTCTGCTTCCACATTTTTGGCATTATGACACTTCTTTACTTTATGATGAATTTTAAGGACTCATCTGCATATAATTCAGTGCGAATGATGGAGAAATGAAAAAAATAAGTGATTTTGTGAATAGAAAATGATTTTTATGTTCCTGATTTTTTTTTTTAAAAGTCTCTTCATTGTTTATGGTATATAGCTTTTTTTCCTTTTTTACATTATTTGCCCTGTACCCCCTAGATTTAGAGAAATGATTAAATTTTGCAGCAAAGACTGATTCCGAATAATGATGTCTGCCACCTGTGGCTTGCAGGAATGTTGCCTTTATAATTATTAATGTTTACTTGTGTAAATATTTAATACTGGCATTTTTTGGATACCCTAAAATCTGTACCGAGTACATGCCCCTTCCTCCTTTTGTTTCTCTTTACAGGAATTCTTCTAAATTTTTAAATGATAGTTGATTACTATTCTAAATATTTCTGGAGGAAGAATTGTATGTGCACGGCTTAACACACTTGCATCCCTGACAGACCTTGGATGAACTGAAGATTTTATCATGGCTTTATTGGCTGTGACTTGAGTGAATATGTGTTTTGAGAATAATTTTTGTCATAATATTCCTTGTACATTATCCAAAGGACACTAATATTTTTCAATCTCTTCTGGAAGAATTTTCCTGCATTTTCTTTATCTTTCTTAATGTAACAAGTGACTGGATGTAGGAGTTGTTTTTCTTTCATTATTTATCAGCTTGATATTCTTACTCTGTCGTAGCAAGTCACACATTTCATGGCATGTATTATTTTGGTCATTAGTAATCTGTTAATAATTCTCTATCATATGTCAATATTATGCTGGGCACATGTTGAATTCATCTCTGTTTTTTGAGTTAGGTCATCACTTGCCTTCGTCAACCATCACAAGGACCTACTTTTGGGATCAAAGGAGGAGCAGCTGGTGGTGGTTATAGCCAAGTAATTCCTATGGATGAGTTCAATCTTCATCTAACAGGAGATATACATGCAATAACAGCAGCAAACAATCTACTAGCTGCTGCAATTGATACCCGGATTTTCCATGAGGCAACACAGTCGGACAAGGCTCTTTTCAACAGATTATGTCCTCCAAATAAAGAAGGGAAAAGGAAGTTTAGTGATATCATGTTCAGGCGTCTTAAAAAACTTGGTATTTCCAAGACCCAGCCAGAGGATCTCACACCAAAAGAAGTAACTAAATTTGCTAGGCTTGATATTGACCCAAATTCTATTACATGGAGGAGAGTAATGGACGTTAATGACCGGTTTTTAAGAAAAATTAGCATTGGCCAGGGACCTGACGAGAAAGGAATGGTAAGAGAAACAGGATTTGATATATCAGTTGCCAGTGAGATAATGGCTGTTTTGGCCCTCACAACATCCTTGGCTGACATGCGAGAGAGGCTTGGAAAAATGGTGATTGGAAATAGCAAGAATGGTGACCCAATAACTGCTGATGATCTGGGCGTTGGAGGTGCTTTAACAGTGTTAATGAAAGATGCCATTAACCCTACTCTTATGCAGACTTTGGAAGGGACCCCTGTTCTGGTTCATGCAGGACCATTTGCAAATATTGCTCATGGGAATTCTTCTATCGTGGCTGATAAGATTGCACTAAAGCTGGTGGGTCCAGGAGGATTTGTAGTTACAGAAGCAGGTTTTGGTTCAGATATTGGAACTGAAAAGTTTATGAACATTAAGTGTCGATACAGTGGTTTGACACCTCAATGTGCTATCATTGTGGCAACAATAAGGGCTCTAAAAATGCATGGTGGAGGGCCTGAAGTTGTTGCTGGAAAGCCTCTTGACCATGCATATTTGGCTGAAAATGTTTCTCTGGTTGAGGCTGGCTGCGTGAATCTGGCGAGGCATATATCAAATACAAAAGCATATGGTGTTAATGTCGTTGTTGCTATCAACAAGTTTTCAACTGACACTGAAGCTGAATTAAACGCAGTTAGAAATGCTTCTTTGGCTGCTGGGGCTTACGATGCTGTAATTTGTACTCATCATGCCCATGGTGGTAATGGAGCGGTAAAATTTTGCTTTGAAGGCATTATATTTGAGCTAAAGAATAAAGCTACACCCGTCATTTACCCTGATACGTAATATTCTTAAATTTAACAGTCAATATAAATGCTAAATGAATATGACAACCAATTGATTGCTTACTGTTAATAATTTAGTGGAATAACAACCAAATTTAAGTGATAAGCTTCATTGATTGTTATCTAGTGGTTTCCTTACTTCTTAAGTTGCTTCTGCAGCCTGATAACTACTGAACTTGTCACTTACTGACCACAATATCTGAGTCAGGAAAAAAGAAAGAAAAGATGTGGCATATTTAAGAGTTGACATTTTTATTGGACAACCATTTTATTGCCAGAAGTAGTGGCACATAGTTTTCTTTACTAAATGCACGCAACATAATATGGTATCATTCTGCCAGTTATGGATTGTATTGCTTATTGAAGTTATTATGACATGATTCAGGTTGACCTGGGTCTTGCAGTTCAGCAAGCCTGTGAAAATGCGGCAAGCTCATTGAAGTTCCTATATTCTTTAGATTCAAGTATCAAAGAGAAAATAGAGGCAATAGCAAAATCATATGGTGCTAGTGGTGTTGAGTACTCAGAGCAGGTAGATCCCTCTTACCTTAGTTTTACAGCTAGCTCATATATATTTATTTGACAAATCAGGTGCCTAATGTTTTAGGGAGAATTGTTGTGAGGTCCCAAAGAAGGAAGATAATTACTAAAAAGTTCCAACGACAAGTGAGTAGCTGAAACTTCTTGTCATTTTTTTACTCTGGAACTTGTCATTACAAACTACTCAATTTTTATGGGACCTTTTTGTAAATATGCTCCTTCCTTGGAACCTTACTGCAATTCTCCTTGCTACTAACCAAACCAGATTAGGGCAGTTTCTTTTTCTTTTTGCGAAAGAATAATTTATTGAGAGATTTATGATGCAAGGCAAAAGAATTATGAATTAAATTATGAGCAAATGTAACGTGAGATAAGAGAGATACAAAATGTCTCAAAAGATGAACATATTCTCACATTAAGAAATATCTTTTTAACTCAATGCACATCATGAAAAGCTTAGTATTTTCATGCCTTCGGAGTAGCTGGCCTACCGTTGTCAATTCACTAACTTTAAAGTGAACCATTGAAAACATCTAAACCTGGTATTTAATATTCTGTAAAATCCCTCACTATGCTCTATCTGATCTAATATATGGAGGGTGGTCTGTTTTCCGTAGTAGCATGCACACCATATCAACTCCTAGTTTGGACTCTAACCCTGATGACGAAATTTTGTGCTATCATCTGTGTGCCTACATTTTTGTATTCATCTCAAATGGAAAGCCTTTGTTCCTTTCGAGTTTTCGACTGTCCATTGTATTCAACCCTAATGGAAACTGCTAGCAGCAGAGAGGGGAATATTCATTCAACAAAAATGAAATCAAGGCAGGTTACAGAGCATATATTTCCACAGCCACGTCATACCTGATATTCCCTCTCTATAACTAATTCTAGAAGCAGAACGTACCTCTTTTCAGTAGCAAATTACTTTAAGACCCTTTACTAGCTAAATACATATATCAGAAAGCCTTTGTTCCTTTCAAGCTTTCGACTGTTTGGTTTTATATTTTAAAATTTTGTAAATTATTTTTAAAAATTGCAATTAGGTTTTTAACTTTTTTAAGTGTTAAGGATTTATAAGTATTAAACTTAAGTTAATCTGCCGTTAGATCTCACCAGCCCGACCAATTATGTACTATCTTTATATTCCCTCCGGTCCATTTTATATGACCTTGTTAACTACCACTAAATTTGACGTAATGAGTTGAAGTTAGTTACATGTCGAAAGTTAGCTCATTGAGGGAGGATGAAAACATCAATAATTAAGCTAGAAATGAAGGGAAAAAAAGGGTATTGTCGAAAATGAGTCATAAACGTTTCAATAAATTTTGTAAATGGTCTTGTATTCAAAACCAATGGATAAGGTCTTATTAAAAAGGGCAGGAGGGAGTACCTTAAATATCTATGATTCATGCCAACATAGGGATCTAAAGTAGATGGTGGAGTGAAATATATTCACATGTGCAGCATGCGATCGAACCATATTTCCGAAAACATTGGTTTGTTGGCATGGACTATGCATTTTGAAATTGTGAAGATGTTATATAGTTGGCCAGAACGAGACTTCCTAATCAACAACATATCTAAGGATTGGGTTGTTGACAGAGTACGATGGCGTCGTGTGATTCATGTAGCCGACCCCACCTAGTGGGATAAAGCTTGTTGTTTGTTTGTTTGTTATATAGTTGGCCACAACATCAGCAAAATTTAAGTGTGTCCAGGGAATTCGGACAATAGGGATTAAGATAAAAATGATCAAATCTATAGGAATCCACTTACAAATTTAAAGGTATAAAAGCCTAATTGAAAGTTTTGCCTGATATTCTAGGACGTACAGAATAATTTAATCTAAAAGAAAAACAAAGGGAAAAGTGAACTCTTAATTCTGATGGATATTTTGGTTGTCTGACCAGGCTGACAAGCAGATTCAAATGTATACCAACCAAGGGTTTTCGAATCTCCCAATCTGCATGGCCAAGACCCAGTATTCTTTCTCACATAATGCTGTGGCGAAGGGAGCACCAAGTGGATTTATCTTGCCCATAAGGGATGTGAGAGCCAGTATTGGAGCTGGATTCATATATCCCTTGGTTGGAACGATGAGTACAATGCCAGGGCTTCCAACGAGACCTTGCTTCTATGACATCGATCTGGATACGTCAACAGGAAAAGTTATTGGTCTCTCTTAAATTTTGAGTGCTGCTCCCTACTAATAAAAATGCGGTCATGTGCAATTGCTAATCACGTAGACCCTTCTCAGTGTTCAGTTTCTGATATTTTGTTGCATATTGCCTTTTTGGAAACGATAAGTCCAAAATTATGAACATCAGAACCATATATCTTTTGTATCTGTGTATGACATTTGATGTGTCAAGTGTATTGGAATTGTGAGTTTTGGTGATTAAATCCCTGGCGGCCTGGCCTACATCTTAATGATCACAGCCTAGACATCCATTAATTTCATTGGGCGCGAAAGTTGCTTTCTCCCTTGTTGGCCACATCCAAGGAGGGCTAGGTATTGTTTTGTAACAGGGGGAACAAATACATAACAAGCTTTCCGCATCTGATTGTGTGCTGGAATGAAGAGGAAAAGACATGGGATGGGGTGTTATTGTTAAAATACTTGATAAATTTTTAAATTTGTTGTTAAATTATTGAGTAGTTCTCCCTGCATTTTATCCTAATTTGGTGCACTTTCATTCTATTTTGAGAACATATACTTAAATTCAAATTCTTAATTCCATTAAGAATCTTTTAAATAATTAAAATTTACATTGAAATTGTTTTGAAGAATATATAATTTTTATTTTAATTAATTTCAGAATTATTTCTATTTGGGAAAACGACAATTGCAGATCTTGTGATTGTGAAACATTAATGTGAAACATTAATGATAATTGAAGACCTTTAATTATTGAAATTTCATGGAAAGACTATGGTTTTTATTTGCAATTAAAAATAAAAAAAACTAGTAAAAATAACTAATACAAAATAACCATAAAAATCATCAAATAAAGATAAAAGACTTTAAATGGTGCCTCTGAATATTTGACTATGTTAAAAAACTAATTATATATTTTCATTTTTCCTTTTCTTTCAAAACAAAATTCATTAAATAAGGAAAAAACTAATGGTCAAATATGTCATTTTTAGTCTACTTTAGTTATATTTGTCTATCTCCTGTTGAGCTCTTTTATTTATTTTTTATTTTTTTAAGATTATTTATAGGGTGCTAATATGATTGAATTTTTTTTTTACATTATTAATGATATTTTAAATATTAGTTGTTATTATCTTTTTAAAATTGAATTTTATAATATGGTCTGATTTATTTGGTTTTGAACAATGATTTGAACTTCAAAAATAAGCTAATTTAGAGATTAGATAATGATTTGATTTATATTATATGTGTTAGTATTTTTAACCATATATATATATATTTGATAATAGAGTATTCTTATACTTATATAACTTATGATTCTATAACTTGAATTAGAAATTTATGAGTTTTCATAGTAATATATCTCAAGTTAAAGTAAAATAATAATAAACTACAAAACTTGAAAGTGAAATTTATTTGAAGAATAAAACTTTCAAATTTTTGTCATAAAAAAAAAAAGCCAATACAATTCAATATTGTTGATATTGAAGGTAGTGATGAAAATAATGTTGATGATGTTGCTATTGTTTGGTGTTTAATTAGTTTGTGTTTTTCATAATTTTAGGATATGCTTGATTTGGATTCATTTTAGAAAATTGCATAACAATTTAGCATTTTTCTACTAATATTAATGACTTATAGTGTAAATTTTAGAAGATCTATTACTTTACTTTTATCCATATCAAAATATGTTAAAAAAATGTTAAAAAAAAGTTTAAACAGACTTATACCGTCTGTATAAGGGCCAAGCTTTGAAAAATAGTTAGTTTTCTAAACATGGGCCTAACCGAGTTTGGCCCGTTTAAGCCCATGGCTTGTGAAGGGCCAGCCCGTTCCTATTGCTACGGGCAAATATGCTTTTTATTGCTTGGAATTAGAGTCTCAAACATAGGAGTTGCCTTCTTTTCAGATCTCTACCTGTGAAGATTTTCATCAAATTTTTATTTTCCATTTTTAGTCAGATTGTATAAATAGGCTTTAAATTCTCTCAGATCCAACCTCTTCACTTTATGGGAATGAAATCATTTTTAAACTTGCAATAATTTCTCAAGTATTGATTTTTCATTTTTTTTTAATTAGCTGAGGCCTTCTTGTATTTTAAATAATTCAATTTTGGCTAATATTCATAATTAGTCAAAACCTAAGGAATTTCATTAATTTGTTCTAGGGATGTTTTTGTCATTTTCAACCTCATATGCCTCAAAACCTCATTTGTCATTTTTGGGGAATATTTTTAGAATTTTTCTAAAATTCTGAGGCATACTTTCCATCGGTACCCTTTCCAATCCAAAACCTTTCAAAATTACAATTACGTTCCTACCAAAGTTTAGCATAAAGAATCATCTCTTTAAAGGTTCTAGCATGACTTTTAGCGCTTAATCATCTCCAATTCCCATACTCGAGCCCTCGAGACTCCATCAGAGTTTTTAACTTGCCTATCTCATTGTTCTGAAAAACTTTTACTTTGCAGTTTGGTCCCTAAAAATCCTTTTACGCTTCTAGGGAACTTCTGAAACTCTTGTCAAAAAGGTCTAATAGTTTGCCTATTTCAGGCTAATTCTAATATTTCTAGGCTTAAAATTTGAGATATTACAATTCTTTCTCTTTGAAAAAAACTTTCGTTCTCGAAATTTCAAGGTTAAACCTCTATTCTCAACCTTAGCCTTTCAATTATACATTATACTAAACGACCATGTTTCGATCCTTTAGTCTAAACTTTCATATCATATTGTAACATGTCTTTCTAGTATTTTCATGAGTAGGACCATTTGCTTTTAAGCATTTCGTCTTTGCTTGTCACATTCTTTCAACTATTTGGGTACACTTACTTAGGATAGTGCCTTGACAGTGTACTTATTTCATGGTATTTTATTACCATTATGTTTTGAGTTTCTCTTACTCTGCCTTCATTAGGTCTTTTTTGCTTACACTATCATTTTCATCTTTACTTTAAAGGCCTATCTCCTTTCCTTCATATTCTCATTTCATGCTTAGCTTGCCTGTCTTACTTTTCTTTGTTGACTAGAATGCAATCGAACTCGGTCCAATCAACAACAAAGGTATCTAGCGACTACTCAAGGGTACTTTCTTTGTACTAGTTGATCACTGGAGGAGGTTATCATATCTTAGACTCATCTCTAGTCATTGTCTTCCCTAAAAAGTACTATACTTTTACCTTTATAGCTCGGAAATTTACTTAGACTTAGTCTACTGTGACCCTGGGTGCTACTGCACCCTCTATCAAGCCTCTCAATAACTTTCTTTAGGCTAGCTCTACTATGATCTCAAGAGCTATTTTCCTTAGGTTGGCTCCACTATAATCTCAAGAGCTACTGCACTCTACTGTCAACCTCTTTAGGATCCACTACGACCCTTGAATACTGTAAACCATCCAAGTCGTGTTCCACTCTTTGAGAGCCTTTAGACCACAGAATTGAGTTATAAAATAAGTCACCTCCACTCAACTGGTAACTTGACTGGTCATTTCCCAAGACTGATCATAGATGCTAGTATTGCCGACTCAATCCTTTCTGTCAATTTGGAATCATTATCTTTATGCATTTTCTTAACTCTTAGTTTCTAGCTTTCTCAGCCCACTTTCCTTTCATTGCGCCTCTTTAATCTCTAGACACTAGCTTATCTTTATGGCTAACTAACTTGTTATCACATTCATGTCAATTTGTCTCGCCTTAAGGAATTCTCTTTTCATTTTACTATCCTCACTGTCTCTTATTGATTCCAAATGATATAGGGAGAGGACTTATGAATGTACCTTCTAACTTTCTTTAGTACTCTATTAGACTCAAGGGATATCTTATTGCTAGGTCACTTTTGGCTAGATTTGCTCTCATTAGGATAAGGTCGACTCTGTGTGTCTTGTCTCAGCTGCTGTTACTCTTTCTTGTTGGAGGATGTATTGCTTGTTTCATAGCAACATCTACTCAACTACTTTTCCTACCCTTAATGGAGGACATATTACTTTTACTGGCACGATGTCAACTCTATCATTCTAGGAGGATGCATTGTTTTATTGATAGCATTGTTAATTCCATTATAGCTGTTTCTCATTCTTTCCTTCAGAGGACAACTCGCTCTTGGTAGAGTAGCGTCAACTCTTGATTTGGAATACCACTTCCCAATTTTTAGAGGAATACTATGGTCAAGGCTTTCCTCTTACTTGATCTCTGTCATGGTACATTCTTCATATGTCACATCCCTATTAGGGGAAGCCTCTCTACTTGACTTATTCAATTACTTTGGTAGTGACATTCATCTATAGGAATTCCATCTCTTATATTTCTCACTGGCTTGGTGCTATGGTCACACTTCTTATATATACCTTAGGGACATAAAGGGATACTTTCTAGTGCCAAATGTTACTGTACATCTAGGCATCATTGGTAATATTTAGATTGCACAAATATTTTCATCATTAAATCTATAACATAATCAATCCATGTTTATTTATAATATGTATTTCACAACAATAAAATGCATCATGCAGCCTATCTTATATCATCATCCATCCTTATTCTGCTGACTGGAGTTATAAGTTAACACATAGTTTAATCAAAACTAATCTATTTAATTGGATTGTCCAAAGCTCACCAGTACTTGAGATATACTCGGCCAAAAGTATAAAACTCAAGTCTAGACTATGATTTTCCTCCTTAAAAGAATAAAGATAAGGAGGTTGTCACATGTCCCACAACTCTAGTCCAATCCCAGCCAAAGGAAAACATAGAAGAAGGGGCTTTAACAAGTGCCATACATTGTGCACTGAATAATAGCATACCACGTGGTAGTTAATCAATATATCAATCTCCATCTGACCTTAGCCCATCACAGAATGCATAGTCATGACAAGTAATGGTATAACAGAATATTTCAACCAAGATACTGTTATTCCATAATAGAAAAAGAATCAAAATCCAACACAATTCATCAATAGTACAATTTTTTTCCCCTTTGAATTCATTAAACTATCCAAATATCTAATTATTACGCTAAAAACAATTAATTAAGAAACTTAATATTTATCCTATATAAACACACATATAGACACACACACATTTCATACTAAAGTAATTAATTTGCAAGACATGTAATGACAATAACATCCACAAACAATTATATATGGAAGAAATTTCAGAGTTACCTCCTACTCCTTAGCTTACAAGTGATCACACAAAGTTACTCCCAAGCTCTCAAAGATAGTCTAAAAAATCACAATTGCAAGTATCTAGTAATATATAACTTAGGTATTCTAAAATTATTTAAAAGCCATCCAAAAGTCACTCATAATCTCAAAACTACCCTCTAGATAAAGGAAACACTTATTACATCCATATGTTGTGTGCATTTGGCAATAAAATGTTGAGGACAGTTATGCATGGCAATTCTTATTATACTAGAATGAGAGATAAAAGGCTTGATGGATGCAGGAACTATTATTCAAGTAGAAATTATAGAGAAAGTTGAGGAAGAGGATAAAAATAAGGATTAAAACCACTGTACACACATAGATAATATTATAATAAATCCAAAGTTAAAACAATAAAGAGAAGTGAATTAAAAACAAAATAAATGGCTGTTTCTATAAATCTGAAGGAGCTATAGTAGAAAGGTACAAGAAATGAATTTAATATGTATGTGTGTATGGACACGTGGGAGGATGGAAGGCTAAGGTAGGAGTAAATAAATAAAATGGAAGTAGATTGATAGGGGGTAGGTAAGATTTCTTTTTATTTTTATTTTTTGAAATAAAAAGTGTATGTATAATACATAGCACCCACATACAGACGGGAGAAAAAATGAGTTATGATCTAGGAACACACCCATGAGCTTGATGAAAAGACATAAAAGAGTAATATATATATATATATATATATATATAAAAGAAAAGAAGAATGGAGGTGGGTCAAGAATTGTATATACAAAACACACACACTTCGATTGGTAAATTTGATGCAAGACAGAAGCATTGACAAGACACAACACAAAAGTACAAAATAATAATTCATGATAGGCAAAAGAATGAATAGTGAAAATTTTGGTGAGATTGAGATGAAGAGAACGCCAAACAAGAAAAAGGAAGGAGATGAGAGATACTTGATAGAGGTGTGTATATATATATATATATATATAGTGATGGTGAAGAGCAAAGAGTGTGTAAGGGGGAAAGAAGAATTTATAGGAGGAAGGTTTAGGGTTAGGGTTGTACCTTTCATCTGATTATAAAATAATATAATAATCTATTTTCTTCCTAACTAATATAGTAACAATAATGAATCTTTTTTTTTTCCACGCATACCTGATAAAATTATTTTATGAAAATATTCCCTTTTCACACATCTCCTATATGTTTATTTTCTTTAATACTTATTTTATTATTTATAATTATAATTATATTATTTTGGTGGAATAATAATTTATTATCATCTTTTATTTTTTTATCATCTTTCCTAAATCATTTTATTCTTTAATTATATATCCTAAATCATAATTAACACTTAATCCCAAAATAAATAAATTGAGGATGTTACAATTGTCCCTTTTAAAAAAGAATTTTGTTCTCAAAATTCGACGCACATGCTACCACACATACCTATATGAACAAGTGAGGGTACTCTTGTCTCATCTTTTCTTCGTCTTTCAAGTGGCGTCACCAAGAGCTATTCCTTTCAAAACAACCTTTACAAGTTTGATGGTCTTATTTCTTAATTGTTTTATCTCTAACATCCACAATCTTTTTCGGTTCAAATTTATATGTCATGTTATCCCTGAGTTCAATCTCTTCAAGCTCGATAACAGGAGAAGGATGTGGCTGGTACTTATTCAATTTTGATACATGAAATACATTATGAATGTTAGCTAACTATGGAGGTAAAGCAATTCTATAAGCAACTAGCCCCACTCTCTCCATAATCTCATAGGGACCTATGAAGCTAGGAGTAAGCTTTTTTGCTTAGATTGATCTTTTAATGCCTATCATCAGTGTGACTCTTAGAAAAACATGGTCCCCCACCAAAAATTCCAACGGCTGCCTTCTTCGATCTGCATAACTCTTTTGTCTGCTCTAGGCAGTAAGTAGTTTTTGCTGAATCATTTAATCTTCTAAATAATGTGATCTACCAAATATGATATAATATTATTTGGTATCCCATGTAACCTGATGATCTCCTTCACATATATCTCTACTAACTTTTTAAGGGGATAATCCACCTTGATGGCTAGAAAGTTAGCCGATTTAGTCAATCTATCAATAATTACCCATATAGTATCATGCCTAGATCTAATTCTTGGAAGAACCATGATAAAATCTGTTATCCCACTTCCATTTTGGAATGTTTGGATTCTGCAACAAGCTCGGGGGCTCCTGGTGTTCAACTTTGACCTTTTGGCAAGTTAGACAGCAAGAGACAAACTCAGTTACCTCTTTCTTTATACCCAACCACCACTAATTTTGTTTCAAATCATGATACATCTTGGTTGATCTAGGGTGAATAGTATATTTACTTCGGTGAGCTTTATCAAGCAATAACTTCCTTAATTCTCCGTCATTAGGGAGACACATCCTTTCTTTTTACTTTAGTATTCCATCTTCACCAACATCAAAGTTTGACTCTTTTCCTTGTTCAACCTCTTCTTTAGCTCCCAATAGATACTCACCCTCCATTAGGCCATTTTAATTTCCTTCCACACTTTACTATCAATGGTTAGTACTTCCATAGTAGTGATTAAACCAGACATGATATCAATCGGCATACTTTGCACCTCTTGCAACAATTTCTACTCTTGAACCATCATCTAGGCTGTATGGATAGACTTTCTACTTAAGACATCTGCTATAACATTTGCCTTTCCTTGGTAGTACTGTAACTCATAATCATAATCCTTTAGGAACTCTATCCACATTCTCTGTCTCATGTTAAGTTTTTTTTGATCAAACAAGTACTTCAAACTTTTATAATCGCTAAAAATCTTAAACTATGACCCATAGAGATGGTGTCCCTAAATTTTTAATGCGAACACAACTGCTGCTAACTCTAAATCATAAGTAGGATAGTTCCCCTCATGTGGTCTTAACTGTTAGGAGGCATAAGCAACTACTCATCCATTCTGTATTAATACCCACCCTAGACCTTTTTTGGATGCATCAATATACAATATGAAAGCTTGAGAAGTGTCTAGGATCACAAGTACTAGTGCAATAGTCAACTTAGTTTTCAAATTTTGAAAGGCTGCCTCACATCTCTCATTCCAAACAAATGGCCAGTCCTTCTTAGTTAATCGAGTTAAGGGTATGGCTACTTATGAAAAGCTTTTAATGAATCTCATGTAATAGCCTGCTAAACCCCAAAAGCTTATGATTTTGGTGATAGTTTATGGTCTGTCCCATTTCAATACCGCATCAATCTTACCAGGGTCTATCGATACTCCTTTAATTGATACATGACTCAGGAATTTTACTTCCTTGAGCCAAAACTCACACTTAGACAACTTTCCATAAAGTTTATGTTCCCTTAATACCTGTAACATTACTCTGAGATGCTCCTTATGCTCTTTTTGATTCTTAAAGTTGAGAAGGATGTCATCAATAAATACTACTACAAATTTATCCAACCAAGGCCTGAAAATTCTATTATGTAGTCTGTAAAGACAACTATGGCATTTGTTAACCTAAAAGGCATAACAAGGAATTCATAATGTCTATATCTAGTTCTGAATGCAGTTTTCGAGATATCCTCAACTCTAACCCTTAATTGGTGGTATACTGACCTCAGATCAATCTTAGAGACAATGGATGTTCTAGTCAATTGGTCTAGTAGATCATCGATCCTAGGCAAAGGATATTTGTTCTTTATGGTTGCCTTATTTAGTTCGCGGTAGTTAATGCATAACCTCATGCTCCCATCCTTCTTCTTCACAAAAAACATAAGTGAGCCCCAAGGGGATACACTAGGCTTATGAAGCCCTTTTCCATCAATTCCTCAATCTATTTCTCTAATTTTGCTAATTCTGATGGAGACATCTAATAAGGCGCTACAGAAATAGGCTCCGTACCAGGTGCAAGATTGATAGAGAACTCAACTTCTCTCTTCAGCAAATTCATTCATCATTGTAATTTTGCCTAGCCCTTGTTTAAATTCAGCTTGAACAGAGAAAAACACTATATACACTTGGTAGCCCTTTCGAATGCACCTTTTAACCTGCACCGAAGATAATAGTTGTGGCCTACTAGAACTCACTAAAGGGGCCGGTAGAGAAATGGTTTTTCTTTTGTAATCAAGAATGGCATTATTTTCTGACAACCAATTCATTCCTGCAATTAGATCAATACCCTTTATGGGTATATAAACAAGGTCTATAATGGAAGTTCTATTATCAAATTCAATTATACAATTCAAACAAGCCTTAGAAGTTTCTACTAAGACTCCTGCTGGGGTAGAAACAACCATATCAAAAGGCAATTTAAACATATATAGTTTCAAACGAGACATGCAACCATCAGATATAAATAAGTGTGTTGCATTAGAATCAAACAAAGCTTCAATTTTAAATCCTTGAAGTTTGAGAATACCTTTAATCAAATTCAGTGTAGCATGAACCTCCTACGATGATAGCGCAAACACTCTACGTAGAATTGTAGCTCTAGTATCATTAGCCCCTTGTGAGCCATCCTCACAAAATCTAGAAATGTGGCCCACTTTCCTGCACTTGAAGTAGGTCATACAACTCCCTGAATGTACCCTTCCATACTGTCACATCCCAATGTTTAGGCCTAAAAGCCCATGAAGTAGTCTTAATAAGGTAGGCTACCAGGCCCCTTGAGTAGAAATCTTAGAAATATCATGAAGAGAGAGAATGGTATTTTTAGCCAAGAAACCACTAACAGCTTTGCCTTGGGAATTGAGAAAGCTTCAGGGGCTAAAGTGTAATTAAAGTTAGAGTTCCAGTAAAGTCTAGAGGGCTTAGAAAGAGAAAAGAGATTAGATATCAGCCTAAAGTTGAGGTGCAGGCCTTAAAGTGATGACTTATGAGGTTGAGCCTAAGTAGGGACAAAACCATAATTTCAGAAAGTTATAGACTTATAGAGATAATTATTGAAAGTACACAAAAAATTTTAGAAAATCCCAAAAAAGAAGAAATGTGTATAGATGCCTTTTGATGAAGATAAATGATGAAAATACCCCTACAGTAGTTTTAATGGAATTTTCAATAATTATGGAGGATTGACTAATTAAGAAAAATTGGTCAAAAATTAATTATTGAAAATATTTCAGAGCCTCAAAAAAATTGAGGAAAAATAGGGATCATGTATGGGAATTATATGATAGTGTATAAGTGATTTTATTCCCAAATTACCCATAAAAAATTATAAAGAAATTTAAGGGCTAATTAAGCCAAATTGGTGTTTTTATTTGGAAAATTTCAAATAAATACTTTTAAGGATAATTAGATTTTGAGAAAATTCACAAGGTATCCTTAGGAATTATAAGAGATTATTAAATAGAAAGAAGCTCCTTAAATGTTCAGAAATTCTAGAAATGTCTTCCCGTGTAAAGAAATTACTATGAAAAGTAAAATAATTTTCTTCTTTACCATTGATAGAAAATTGTGATGATAACAAAGGAGGGCATTTTGAGAAGAAAAAAATAATAATAATGTGTTATGGATTTGAGAGAAAATAATTATAATGGTTAGGATATTGTAGTTATGGAATAGAATTTGTTTTCAGGGAAAAATGTATTGATAAAGTAAAAAGCACACTCTTGACTTCTACTTGGCTAAAAATGTGCCACTTGTCAAGCTACGAAGGAGGAGAATTTTGAATGCCACTTATCAAGCCAAGAATGAAGAGGATTTTGACTTTAAAATTCAATTTAATTTGGATTTAATTTAAGGATGGCAATTAGTTCAACAAGGTATAAGATGTTGACACTTAAGTATGGTAATTAGCTTGAACTTGGATGGCAAATAAAAATAACATAACATATGCTCAAGGAGCATGATAGAGCTTTCATGACTCACTCCATTGGTGCCTTCCTTTGCTTCCTACTAGATCCCTCACCTGAAAATGTTAAAGGAAGGGATAAGATCTAGCATCTCAATAACAACTGAAATTTCTAACACATAAGTCAAAACATTTATATAATATCGAAACTAATTTTTATAAATATATGTGCATATAAATAAATAACAAATGCTTAGATTGTACAAATATTTTCCTCATTAAATCAATAAAATAATCAATATGTATTTATTTATAACATGCATTTCACAACAATAAAATACATTATGTAGCCTCCTCTATATCACTATCCATCCTTATTCTACTGACTGGAACAATAGGCTAACATATAGTCTAATCAAAACCAATCCATTTAACTGGATTGTCCCAAGTTCACCAGTACTTGAGATATACCCGAACAAAGTTATATAGCTCAAGTTTGGACTATGGCTCTCCTCCTTAAAAGAACAAAGCTAAGGAGGTGTCATATGTCCTACAACTCTAGTGCAATCTTGGCCAAAGAAAAACATAGGAGATGGGGCGCCAATAAGCACCATCCACTATGCACCAAGTGATGGCATACCACGTGATAGTTAATCAACATATCAATCTCCATCTGACCTCAACCCATCACAGAATGCATATGCCATAAGAAGTAACGGTATAATAGAATATTTCAACTAAGATACTATTATTCCACAACAGATTATTAATCGAAAGTACAATTTTTTTTCCTTTGAATTCATCATAACTATCCAAATATATAATTATTATGCTAAAAACAATTAATTGAGAAGCTCAATATTCATCCTATATAAACATACACACACACACACCCATATTTCATACTAAAGTAATTAATTTGCAAGATATGTAACAACGATAACATCCACAAATAATTGTATATGGAAGAAATTTCAGAGTTACCTGCTACTCCCTAGCTTATGAATAATCACACAAAATTACTTCCAAGCTCTTAAAAAGAGTCTACAAAATTACAATTGCAAGTATCTATTAATATATAACTTGAGTATTCTAAAATTAATTAAAAGCCATCCTAAAGTCACTCATAATCTTACAACTACCCTCTGGATAAAAAACACACTTATTACATGTATATGTTGTGTGCATGTAGCTATAAAGTGTTAAGGACAATTACGCATGGCAATTCCTATTATACTAGAATGAGAGATAAAAGGCTTGATAGATGCAGCAATTATTATTCAGGCAGGAATTATGAAGAAAGGTCAACAAGTGAGAAGTTGAGGAAGAGGATAAAAATAAGGATTAAAACAACAGTATGCACATAGATAATATTATAATAATTCCAAAGTGAAACAAATCAAGGGAAGTGAATTAAAAAGAAAATAAATGATCGTTTCCACAAATTTGAAAGGAGCTATGGCAGAAAGGTACGATAAATGAATTTAATATATGTGTGTGTAAGGACACGTGGGAGGATGGAAGGCTAAGGTAGGAGTAAATAAATAAAATGGAAGTAGATTGATGGGGTACGGGAGATTTCTTTTTCTTTTTATTTTTTTGAAATAAAAAAAGTGTGTGTATAATACATAGCACCCACGCACATGGGAGGAAAAAAATGAGTTATTGATCTAGGAACACACACATAAGCCCAATGAAAAACATAAAAAAAAGTAAAAGATATATATAGAGGAATGGAGGTGGGGTCAAGAATTGTATATATAAAACAAACACACTTCAATTGGCATATCTGATGGGAGACAGAAGTATTGACAAGAGACAACACAAAAGTATAAAATAAGAACTCATGATAGGCAGAAGAATGAACAGTAAAAATTTTGACGAGATTAAGATGATGAGAACACTGAACAAGAAAAAGGAAGGAGATGAGAGATACTTGAGAGAGGGGGGGGGGGAGAGAGAGAGTGATGGCTAAGAGCAAGGAATGTGTAAGTGGAAAAAAGGAATTTATAAGAGGAAGGTTTAGGGCTAGGGTTTTACTTTTTATCTGATTATAAAATAATATAATAATATTTTTTTTCCTAACTAATATAGTTACAATAATGAATCTTTTTCTTTTTCACACATACCTAATACGATTATTTTTATGAAAATATTCCCCTTTCACATGCTCTTTATATGTTTATTTTCTTTATTACTTGTAATTATAATTGTTTTGGTAAAATAATAATTTATTATCATCTTTAATGTTTTTTAACATCCTTCCTAAATCATTTTATTCTTTAATTATATATCCTAAATCATAATTAACACTTAATTCCAAAATAAATAAATTGAGGATGTTACACAATTCATTCCTCTCTTGAGAGGAAGTCTTTCAAATCGAACTGATAGTTACCTCTTTCATAACACTTCCTCATTATCATCTCATCATCATCATCCCTTTCTATCTATAGCTCACTAAGAACTTACCATTATCTCTGGATACTCCTTAGCCCATATTTCCTAAAACATCCTTTCTTAAAAAGCCCATATTTCCTGAAACATCCTTTCTTAAACCCCTTTTAGTGTGTATTTGGAAGTGTTATGATTAAAGTGCATCACGAAACACGTCATATCCTACCAAATTTGACCCCGGGAATGTGAATAATAAAATAGACATAGGGTTAAAGTGGTAAAAAATAGACTCAGAGGTGAAACAACTTTTGAGTTAAGATATGACTATTGTCTAGACTGATATTTTTGAAATTATCCGTTAGTAAAGGCAAAATGGAAAAATTGGAGAAGAATTTTAGAAAATTTTTGAAAAATACTAAAAAGGTAAATTAGAGGTTTGGAAACCTATTTGAGGCCTTGGAAGTGGAAATAGCATAAAAATAGACTATCACAGAGTTTTCTATAAACAAAGGTTTTTGGAAAAAAAAAATAGTGAGAAATTAGCCCAAAATAATTATTTTAAATATGTAGAGGCCTCAATAATTATAGAAAAAATATGAAAAAATATTTAAGGATTTATTTGAGTTTATAAAATTATTTTCAAGTCTTGAAAATGCAGGAATTAATTTTAAACTATTTATTACCAAAATTTTGTTAATAAAGCTTGATTTTGGAGAACAATCAAAATAAATAGTTAGAGGTTAAGATAAATTTTAAAAATTTTTAGAGAGCTTTTCTATATTAAAAGGGAAATTTCGATAGAGAGAAATGAATTTTGAAAATAATAACCGAAATAGTGAATTTTGGTTAGAAATTGATATTTGTGATTAGGCCACACTCCTTCCTCCTTTCTAATTAGTTTTAGGCTTCATTTTAGGCCAAGATAGCCCAAAAATTTCGTGCAGCCATGGCCCCTCATGTAAAGAGGATTTAAGCCCAATTTAAGCCCAAAATTAAAAAAACACAAGAAGAAGAAGGGACACTTGGCTTGATCTGAAACTTGGGGTTATGAAAAGGGACACATGTCCCCTTATGTGGTAGATGATGGCACCATCTTAAAGGGGAGAAGATCAAATTCTGAGCTCTATAAATACTCCCTAAATGATGTAAAATTCTGCCAAAATTAGAAAAATGAGGGAAAATTCTGTTCAACCAAAATCTTACCCTTAAACAGTACCTAAAACTTCCCAAATCAAAGGAAAATTATCAAGCTTCAGGTAAGGATCCATTAAGATATGTCTAAGCTTGATTTTGGTTAGATTTAAGGGTTACTTTGGTTGAAGTCTCATGACAGAACCGAAGCCTCTCTGCTATGATATTTTGGTCACCATGAGAATGAATTTGGAAAGGATAGAAACCATGAATATGAGCTTGGAATTGCATGTTTAATTGACGTTTGGATTGAATTTTGGAAGAAAATCAAAGTTAGGTTTTAAAAAAACCCTATTCGGCCACTATGTAATTTTGGGGTTAGAGATTATTTCAATATGATTTAATGATTCTAATGGGTTTAGAAGGTGTTTTTCTCTAGGGAAACACCAAGAAAATGTGTTTAAAGTTATTGAAATCAAAAATAGAAATTTTCTACACCTAAGATATACTATTGAGGAAGGAGTGTGATTTTGTTAAATCTGATATGTTATTTGGATTCTATATGAAAAATTGTGTAGAAATGACCCAATAAATTAGTTGAAAAAAAGAAAAAATAATTATGTCAAAAATCAAGGAAAAATGCATTTATATAAGTTTACTGTTGAGTAAAAGTGTTATTGCTTGGATTATTCGTAATTTGAAATGTGTTTATGTTTAGATTGATAGGCATTGTGCAAGAAAACAAAGAGGAGCAAAAAATCTCTAAAGAGGCTGAATTATATACTTGCACAAGAGGTTACTTTGAACTCATAATTTGATTGCTTTCTTGTTTGTTTAAATGTGTATGTATTATTTGATTTATGTTGCCATGATGTGATTGAGTAAATTATGTGATTATGTATGGAATTCTATGTTGAATACGTCTTACCAATATTTTATGAGGAATGGCATAATGGCTTGATTGATTGTTCTGTTTCCATGACAAGTGGTATGCACATCAAATGTTGTATAATGATGTTAATCTCACGATCACATGTCACATTTTTACATAGCATGATTAGCATGATAATTATGATTTATTTCCATTGAGATTTCTATGAAGTCTCATTTCATTATGTCTAAATATTTATCAACTAGGAGTTGGACCAAGCAAAAACAAAGGAAAGGAGATCACTTTGGGAGATAATTAGTTGTTATGCTTCTTGGAACAATGTTTGTGATTATTATGAATTATGGGGAATTATGTGGATTTATGTATTAATAACCAAAGTTAATATGCATGTGAATATTTGACCAAGGAATCGTGTTTAAACTTGTGATTTGTAATTGGAATGGTTGTAGGGAAGGAAAAGAAAAGAAAATTACCAAGATTGCACAAAAAGGGGATAAAAGTTGACTTTTAAGGGCAAAGTTTGACCACATGAAATTCTATCCAAATGGATGCGAATTTAGCTGAAATTTGGCAGGCTTATAGATCATATTTTTAGCTTTAAAAAATGTGGTATATTATTAAATTTTGAGTTTTGTGAAAAGAGTTATGCCTTTTCAAAACTGGGTATAAATTCTGAAAAATTAAAAAATGACCATATGAATAGCACCACTTTGCAAAAATTCTGGGATGAATTGGTGAGCTTTGGATACTAGTGAATATATTTTATCTAAAGATGATGTTAAGAGCTTTAATTAAAACTTAGAACCACCTCATTTTGATTTTTCTAGAATTAGTTATGATTTTTTAAAATTTGGCCGTTGATTAGGGTTACATGAATAGTAATCCGAATTTATGAAATTTTAAAGTTCAAATTTTTCTAATTTAAGGCCATAAAAAATGATTCCAAATGGTTCCAAATGAGATATAATATAGTCTCAAAGTAAGGTGTGATAAAACAAGCCTGTGGATTGAAAACTTATAAGTTAATTCTTGGGTTATTGTTCACAGGTTAATTCTAGATTTTTGATCTAATTTTGAAAAATCATAACTAATTCTACAAGTCATATTGAGGTAGTTCAAAATTCTATATGAAGCTCTTTCAAATCTCTACGGGAAAAAAATATAAAACTAGATTTAATCCTTGCCAATTCATACAGTTTATTTGTTGAAATTTACTGTTCATTTGGTAAAAACTGTATTTTTTAGTTTCTCTACCCTAACTTTGATCAAGCAATACTCTTGGCACACACATCCATTTTATGTGATCTACCACTTGTTATAAAGCTTAGGATATGTACTTTAAGTGGGATGTATACTTTAAGCATACCAAATTTCATGGGCAAATTCATTCATCTGTATACCTTTAACTTTGTCACCATTTTGTGACTCAATTTGGGGTAACTTATCCCCCTACATTGAATTAATAAATTTTAATGAATTCCTTCAGTACATAATTCTATTCCCATACATTATCATAGTTAGTTATACATACCATCATCATTATTTAACATCATATAACATTAATGGCATGTTTATATTATACGTTAACATACAAATTATACAATACAATGTAATGCATTTCTTAAATTCTTTTCCTCTCTCCTTGCTTCACTTCTTGATTTCTTCTGTCATGCTCTATGCACCTATTATGGTTGGTTATGGGAGGGTGAGATTTGGAAGAATCTTAGTATCAAATATTACTATTTATGCATGTAAGATGGATACAAGTGTATGACATGCTTACTTGATCTAACTCATGCTTACTTATATCACATTCTCGTGTTCAATGTTTCACATTAACATGCATGGCCATGGAAAACATAAAAAGAAACAGAGCATTCATCTCATATAGTCATCAAACAACATAGTACATATCAACGCACAAGCATACACATCAAGCACACAAGAAAGGTAAGTTTATTACCTTCTGTCCTTAAGCTTTCTTCTTGCTTCCTTTATTTTCCAACCACCAAGATTGCTTGAACAATCTTGCCATTCCCCTTTCTTGGTGTCTCATGGCCCTAGATTCATAATACACATTAATAACAAATCTATTAAGACTATGAAAAACTATTAACCATCTTAACTCTTAAAACTTGTTCCTCTTTAACTTTAAATTTCACTTTCCTTTTCATAGCCTTTAAAATCATCCCCTTAGTCTTTTTGTACACAATTTTTCATGAGGAATCCAAATATAAGCTTGGATTTAACAAAATTAAACTCCTTTCCCCATTTCTTGCATTGGCTGAATTGATGTACTTAGGGCCCAAAAATTTCATTTTCAATTCTAATGCTTCCAAACTTATTTTCTCACTTTTACTCTACACAATTTTTCATTCTAAACTCATTGGAAGCATCAAAATCATCAAAATCCAACCCTAAGGCACAAAATTTAGCTTAGCTAAATGGTCTCCTCAAGTTACACAATCATGAAATTCAATCAATTTCAACATAAAACCACTTGATTCTTGTTTCTTTCAAGCCTTTAAACATTATTCTAACATCAATGTCATCTCCCCCTATACTTAGGAATTTCGTGCAACATATCCCCTAGGGTTTCAAGCTCTTAAAAACCATTAAAATCCATAATGAAACTAAGAAATAACAAGGGCATTGAAAACTACATCAAAAATCATGAACATACCTTGTTTTAGAGCTTGATCTTGTATGGAGTTACTTGGTCTTTCTCTTCTCCTTCCTCTTTCTCTCTCTAAAGTTCATTTTGCAAGAGTTTTCCCATGGTTTTTATGAGCTTGGATGAAAATGAGGGGAGGGGAGGGGTATTTATAGACTTTATGGACAAATCCTAACCATTGATCTTGAAATTACAGGATTAAATCTTGGCCATTCATTTTGCCTCTTTATCTTGTGATGACATGTGTCCTCATGATATCATGCTTACAACATCTTGATAACCTCATGCTTAAATCATCAAGCCACGTGTCCTTAATCTCACGTGTCGTTCATCCAACTGTACATGTATCGCTCATCCAACCATGCACGTATCTCTCACATGTCCCTTCATCATTATGGTATTAGAATAGTGAGAAAATTAATGGAAAATTCATGCAAAATATAGCCTCTAGACATTCCTCCGCCTATCTTGTTATTCTGCACCATATCGAGTACTTTTTTCAAGTCTTGGCTTACTCAAGACTACTGGGACATGTTCTGACACCATTTTCTCATCTTAAATAAGTTTACATGGCATTATATAATATGCCTAAAGAGGAAGTGATGCTCTTCCCTTGTTCTTCTGTTAAAACAATTAATAATATTTATTTCGGAGTAAACTTGACCAAATTCTTTTTACTGGTCCACGACTTTGAGAATATGTCTTTGGGTATCAATGTTATTTATTCATTATAGGGAATTTCTTCAATTTTTCTTTAGTCAAAAGTCAACTTCTCGACAGTTTACTATGACTTTTTCCAGATAGTGTATAAATAGGCTTTGAATTCTATTAAAACCAACCTGTTCGCTTTCTAGGGACTGAATTATTTTTAAAACCTATGATAATTCCTCAAGTATTTTTTTTCATTTTTGTCCAATTATCTGAGGCATCCCTATATTTTAAATAATTCAATTTCCACTAATATTCAAAATTAGTCAAAATACTGAGAATTCCACAAATCCTTTCTAAGGGTATTTTTATCATTTTTAGCCTCATATAGGCCTCTAGACGTCATTCCTATTTTTTTGAAATCTTTCTAAAGTATTCAGGCTTACTTTCTATCATCATCCTTTTCGGCCTGAAACTTTACAAAAATTATGATTTTGCTCCTAGTTTGGCTTAACCCCATAATTCACCTTATTGAGGCCTCTTGCATAACCTTTGGCCAACTTTCACCTCTATTTCTCATTCTTGGGCCTCAAAACTTTACCAGAGTCTCTAACTCCCTCTTTTCTCAATCATAGAAAACTTTTGCTTTACAATTTGGGCCCTGGTAATGCCTATATCCTTTCAAAGAACTTTTGGGACTCCCACCACAAGGGGTTTGGTAATCTGCCCATTTTAGGCTAATTCTGATACTTCTAGACCAAAAATTCAGGATATTATATTTTTCCTAGAGATCTTACCTCAATCTCTTAGCCTCAATTAGACCACATTCTAGTAACTTGTTACTCGCTAAGATAGGGGCTTCTCCCACACCGGGCATTGTTTGAACTCGTACTTTATTTAAACCTTTGCCAAAACTTTTGCTCTGATACTAAAATGAAACATCATTTTATTTATCCTCTTTTGTACATGTTCAAAAGTGTTATAGTTCAAGCAGATTATGAAATAAGCCTGTAGATTAAAAACTTAAAATTTGATTTTCTAGTTACTATTTACTAGTAAATTCCATATTTTTAGTTTCATTTTGAACATTCATAACTAATTATAAAAAAAATCATATTGAGATGATTCAAGTCTCCATTTAAATATTTTTTATTTATCTATAAGGGAAAAAAATACTTATTGGTTCATTTCTTTATCCATTTAGTATAGGAAATTATGTGAAATTGTACTGTTCATTTAGTCAAACAGTACTTTTTAGCTTTTTTGCCCTAATTTTAGGCAATCATATCTCTTTACGCACACATCTATTTCATGTGATCCACCACTTATTTTAATGCTTGGGATACTAATTGCTCAAAAAGCTTTAAGGGCAAGGTCATTCATTTACTTCACTTTTGCTCTATCTTAATTTTACTGCATATTAAGAGCCATTTATTCCTTTTACTTTGAATTAACATATCATAATTATTTCTTGCATACTTATAATCATTCTAACATTACATAATTTATTCTTATGCATTAACATGATCCATCATCCTTAGCCACCATCATCATTTAACATTATATAATACCATTAGCATTATCTATATATATATCTACCCAAAAATTGCATAATGTAATATAACATATTTCTTCTTTTCTTCTCTTCTTCTATTTACTTCCACTTCATGTATCCTCTTGCTTGCTCATTAACACCTAGTAGGGTTGAATAAGAGAGGGTGAGATAGACAAATCTCAATAGTAAACATTATCCGATATGCATGCAAGATAAATGCTAGGTGGATGACATGCTTGGCACATGCTCTTATACTTCTATTAAAAAAAGACATGCTTTCATGCTTAATGTTTCATTCACACATGGCCATGGAAGATGCAAGAAATAAAGCAACATTTAATCATTCACATTTCAAATCATCATCAAGCAACATTAACACACAAGCATATATATCAAGCGCATAATAAGAATAAGTTCACTACCTTATATGATTAAACTTTCTCCTTGTTCCCCTTACCTCCAACCATCAAAATTTCTTGGACAACCTTGCTATTCTTCTTTCTTGATATCTAATGGTCCTTAATTCATATTACAAGTCAATGGCCAACTCATTAGGACCATGACAATCACTAACCATTCTTAACTCTCAAACTTATTCCCCTTTAACCCTTTTAACCTTAACTTTTAACCTTTAATTTCAAATTCCATTCCCCCATAATTTTACATGTATAATCCATTTTCAAGCTCAAAATCATCAAAATATAACTTCTTCTACATGAACAAGCCTTGGCCAAACATGTAGGGTTTTAGGGTATAAAATTCCATTTCCAATTCTAATGTTTCTAAACTTACTTTCTCACATGCACCCCACACAATTTTTCATTTAAAACATATTAGAAGTATCAAAATTATCAAAATTTCAACCTTAATTATCCCTCAGTTGGCAAAAATTCTCATGAAATTAAGGGAAGTTTGATTCTTTCTAATTTCATCACAAACCCACTTGATTCTTACTCTTTTCTTCCTCTTAATCATTAATCTAATATCAATCAATCCTTTCTATGGTTTAAACTCAATTGGACAGTATATCATTTTAGGGTTTCATGCCTCTAAATCTCATCAAAAACCATAGCCAAGCTTTGCACGACATAGAGCAACTTAAGCTACATTAAAAACTATGATCTTATCTTGTCTTGAAGCTTATATTTGCCTAAGAATTCAAACTCTTCTCCTTTTTCTCTCTAAAATTTTGTGCTCCCTTTGCTCTTTCTCTCTTAGCCATCTAAACATACAAATGGGAGGAAGAAATGGGTATTTATAAGGCTCTATTTACTATTTACTTTGGATTAATGCAAGTTGCCTTTATCATTTTACCATAACACATGTCTCTTGATTAAACTATGTACTCCGTGATCCTTCCAAATATCCAATTGCCATGCCATGTGTCCCGCTTCTAATTTTTTCCATGTATTCTTAATCAAGTTGAAGAGTAGTTTAAAACCCAAGGTAATTTCTTTTCAATTTTTCCCTTAACAAATTATATAATTCCAACCTTGTCCTCTTCATCAAGTTAGTATTAAAATAGGGAGGAATCTGTGCTTCCTCTCACTCTTCGCTATGCCTCCACCTATTTAACTATTTTATACAATAGTGGGTACTTTTTCAGGTGTTGACTTACTCAGTAGCACTATGGCATATTTTGGCACCCTTTTTTTTTTATCACAAATAATTTCACATGGCATATATATGCATGTACATGAAAGAGATGCTTTCCTCTTTGTCTCTCCATTAAACATTTAATAATATTTATTTTGGAGTAAACTTGATCGAATTCTTTCTACCGGTTCGTAACTCCAAATATCTGTCCTAGGGTACAAATATTAGCTTTTCGTCACAAAAAATTTCTCTAATTTTTCATAGGTCAAAAGTTAACCCATAGATGGTTTATTTTGACTTTTTCTGGATAATATATAAATAGACTTTAAATTTTGTTAAAGCCAATTTCTTCGCTTCCTGAGGACAAAATTATTTTTAAAACCTAAAATAATTCTTCAAGGATTTATTTTCCATTTTTCTCTAATTATCATAGGCTTCCTCATATTTTAAATAATTTAATTTTGGCTAATATTCATAATTAGCCTAAACCCTAGGAATTCATTAATTTGCTCCAGGAATATTTTCATCATTTTGAACCTCATACGGGCTTCAAAACCATATTTCTCATTTTTTGGTAATTTTTTTAAATTTTTCTAAAATGTTTGGGCATACTTTCCATCGGTACCCTTTCTGGCCTAAAACCTTTCAAAATTACAATTAGATCTCCGCTAGGGTTTAGCCTCAAGAATCGTCCCTTTGAGACTTCTAGCATGTCCTTTGGCCCTTAATCTTCTTCAATTCCCATACTCAAGGCCTCGAGACTCTATCAGAGTCTCTAACTTGCTTGTCTCATGGTTCTAGAAGACTTTTATTTTGAAAGTTTGGTCACTGAAAATCTTCTTACCCTTCCAAGAAACTTCCTAAACTTTTGTCAAAAGCTATTTAATAGCTTGCCCATTTTAGGATAATTCTGGTATTTTTGGGTCCAAATTGAGATATTATAGTAGGCTTGCTGTCACACCTTACTTTGTTACCTCGTTTCACATCAAGTGGGAGCATTTAGAATCATTTCTCAAGTCATTAAGTTGGAGAAATTTGAATTTTTAAATTTCTTTTCTCAAGTTACTATTCATTGCAACCTTAATTTCTCCCAACTTTGAAAAATTATAATTAATTCTAAAAACATCAAAACGACATGGTTCCAAGTCCTATTCAAAGCTTGTAGTGAGCTCTTTAAGGAAAATACATTCAGAGTATGAATCCAGCTCATGTGTGCCTAGTTTTCACATTAAGATATATTGTTCATTTGGTTACTTTTCTAATTTTTTAGAATTTATACCCAATTTTAGAAGAGCATTACTTTTTGTATAAAACTCTAAATTTGATGAAATACCACTTGTTTTAAAGATAACAATATGATCTATTAGATTGTTAAGTTTTAGCTCCAGAATCCAACACTTGCTTAAAATTTTGCATGGTCAAACTTTACTCTTAAAAAGTCAACTTTTATCTTTTTCATGCCAAAACTTAACCAAATGAAATCACAACCATTCCAACATGGTTCATACATATATCACAGCATTTAATAAGTAATTCTTCATAATTTACAGCCCATTATGATCATCCATACACATATCAATACATATTACAAAACTTGTACATAAAGTTCAATATAAATTCAACATAATTCCATAACATATTTCCTTAATGGAAATACCATCTCCTTGCCCTTGGTCCTACCACTTAAAAGTCCTATTGGTGTTTATACATAGAGAGGAATGAGATTTCATAGAAATCTCAATAGAAAAGGAATTACAATAACTATTTATTCACATTTATGCCATGCAAGTATCATTCCAATCCGTTCAAAATCAACATATCCAAGCATATTGCCAAGGCACATAATGCAACCAATCATATGTCGTCATCATCAAATGATTTCAAATATAGCATGGCATATATTCAAGAAATCATATTATGTAACAACTAAGTAAGTTGACATTAAAATTCGAAATTCCATGCTACCTCTTTTTAATCCAAAGCTTTCGGCCTCTTTGGTCTCTTTGGGTTCCTCCTTGTTCTCTTGCTCAATGCCTATCAATTCATGCATAAATACATGCCAAATTATCAACCAAAACACATAAAATACTATTAGGCATCAAGATAACTCTATAACCCTCTTTTCTTTGACTTTTTTACTTCAATTTCCCTCTTTGTTTTCACAAGTCTAAATGACCATTCTTACACAATTTTTTATGTAGAATCTAAATATCAGATCAAATTTAACAAAATCACACTCCTTCCCCCTTGCTTTGGTCGAATTGAAGGTAGTTTAGGGTTAGAATTTTTATTTTTTATTCCAATGCTTTCAAACACTTTTCCTTGATATATTCCCACACAAAAACACATTCTAAACTCATTAGAATTATCAAATTAAACTGAAACAATTTCTTACCCCATGAATACATAGTGGTCAAAACATTACAAAAATTAGGAAACTTGGAGTTTCTTCCAAAAATCAATCCAAATATCAACCAATCAACTTATTCCAAGCTCTAGCTCATGGTTTCCATCCTTCCCTAACCATTCCTGCTCATTTCAAAAATTGGACAGCATGAACCTTAGGAATTTTGCCACTAAATTCCACTTGAAACGAGTTAAAAACACAACCAAAATAAAGCTTCAACATACCTTGATTAATCCTTGATTCTTGCTTGATAATTTTTAGCTATTTTCAACATGAAATTGGCTCCCAAAAATCAGCTTTTTCTACAACAAAATCTCCCCCTTTCAAGTGCCAAAATAACTGAACTTTAAGGTGTAAGAGGGGGTATTTATGGACTTCAATTTGGCCTCCTCTTCCTTCCAAGGGCCCCTTAAAAATCTGAGGTATTATGACTATGTGAACACCTTAAGAGGCTGCAGACTTTGGGAGTGTAATAGTGTATGAGTGTCTCTTAAGTGATAATGTTTTGGATAAAATCATGTAATATTTTTTATTATTTTATTCCATAACCATGTGCACCACTTGGGCCACAAAATTACTGTTTATTGCCAGCCCAAAATAATGCCCAATGGGTTGGAGAAAGAAGGAAGGAACATCACCTTACATACATCTCCAAACATTTTTTTTCACCCAATTTCGTCGTATCGGCTAAAATTTCTTTCTAATTTTTAATATTATTTCTAGACCTCCAAAAATTTATTTTTCTCCATAAAAAATCATATTTTAATATAAGAAGGTTCCCTGAATTTTTTCATAATTTATCTCAGTCTCTAACTATTTATTTTGAATTTTTTCCAAAATCAGGCTTTACTAATAAGATTTCAATAATAAATATTCTAAAATTAATTGTTTCACTTTCAGGACCTGAAAATAATTTTATAAACTCAAAAATAATTTTTTTTCATATTTTTTCTAGAATTATTGAGGTCTCTACATATTTAAAATAATTGTTTCAAACTAATTTTCTACTATTTTTATGAAAAATTTCTGTTTATAGAAAATTCTATAATAATTTATTTTTATACTTTTTCAACCTTCAAGGCCTTAAATAGGGTTTTAAAACCTCTAATTTGTCTTTTTTCTATTTTTTTGAAATTTTTCTGAAATTTCTTTCTAATTTTTTCATTTTGCCTTTTTTAGACTGATAATTTCAAAAATATCACTCCAGACAAGAGTTGGATCTCAACTCAAAAGTTGTTTCGCCTCTGAGTCTACTTTACTGCTTGACCCTCTGTCTAATTTATTATTCATATTTCTAGGATTAAAATTAGCAGATGTGACGCTTGCCACGTACTGCCATAACTAAACAAGAAGTTCAATCGCATTCTGCATCTGAGAGATATTGAATACATCATGGCTTCTGATGTTTCCTCTCCTACTCGTGATGACGACGATGAGAGGGGGAGGAAGATTAGTATGTTTTCTTTTAACTTTTATTTTGTGTTTTTTTTTGTGTTTTTCTTTTTTTTTTTTTTTAGTTTTTTAAAATATATTATTGTAAAAGGAGTAGTAGCCCATTATTTTAAAAAAATAAAAAAAAAAACAACACATAATGATTATCTAAGATAAAATCATCACTTAACGTTATCACATTTTATATAAATATATAAATAGAAATACATGTCGATTTTTTGAACACAACTGTCATGTAAATGTGTCACATTTTTTGCAAGTGTATAAACAGAAATACATGTTGTTGTCTAAGAAAGGCCATCACGTGAAGCTGTCACACTTCATGTAAATCGATAAAAATATGTGTTAATTGTTTAAGTAAAACCGACACAAAAAATGTTTATATTTTATATAAGTTATTTAAACAAAAAATATGCGTCAATTTTTTTAGAAAGGCCATCTTGTATTGTCCTTTTAAAACGTTTTTTGCTCCCTCCAGCCATTACATGCTCAAACTTATTTTTAACTACCCTGTACTCAGAAAAGCTCTCTTGTGTGCGTCTTCATGAACCAACAGCTACCCCATAGTCCTCCCCTTAATTTTGACCTCCATGCCAGCTAAACCCGCCTTCATCCTCTGCTATATGAACTACTTATTTTGTCAACGAAGTGGTTTCAATGAGGAAGCTGTGTCTTTTTCCTAGGGTAAGTTCATGGTCCACTTTTGTGTTCTCTGTCATTCACATCTCTAATCATCTTCCTGCTCCATTATCTTAATGTTGTTGTTGGAATGAATATTCTGATGTTATCAAAGGGTCATGTTATTTTTTCAAGTCAAAGGTGTTTATTCGAGTCATTATCAAAGTTAAATTCTTTCTATTGAAAAGTTTTTTTTTAAAAAAAAAAATGTTATTCAAGACCTTATTCGAATAAAGGTTCTATTTTCAAAAGTTTGAACTTCTTCGAGTCCCTAATCAAGTCAAGTGATTTTCCGATTAAAAATAATTCCATTCGAGTCAAAATCCTCTTCAATCAATTAAGTTATTTAAGTCAAAGTTTTTTAACTTTGCACTTTCTTTGTGATGCACACAAATTGTGAATAATGCAAATCCACATGTCGATTGTCACATCTTGTAAATTTTAACCTGCAGGTGAGGGATTTATAACTGTCTGTGGGCCAAATAAAATAGTAGAGAAAGAGTGGAATAACTTTTGAAGTAAAACTCCTACAAGGACTGAATTTTCATTTTGAAAGGTTTCGGTCAAGGGAGAACAGTATTGAAAATTATGCCCGAAATTTCTGAAAAGTTTTAAAAATTCATGAAAAATAGAATAAAGTGTCTAAAATAGTGTTTGAGATCAAAAAGGTAAAAACAGAATGAGAATTATTTATCAGAGAATTTTCTATAATTATGAGTGTTTTTGGCTAAACAGAAAAAATTAGTCAAAGTGAATTATTTGAAATGTATAGAGGCCTCAATTATTCAAAAAATAAGAAAAAATCAGTTGAAAGTTTATTACATATTATAAAATTATTTCTGACCCTTGAAAGTGAGAAGATTGGCTTTAAAAATATTTAAAGCCGAATTATGTTGATAAAATGTTGCTTTGGAAAAAAAATTTAACAGAAGGAGTTGCAGGTCAAATTTTAACTTGAGAAAAATTGGTGAACTTTTCCCCAATAAAAGAGAATTATTGTCACTGAGAAATGAATTTTTAGAGTTACTCGCTTGGATAGGATCCAAAAAAATTTAAC
The DNA here is from genome assembly GCF_004799145.2 of Neltuma alba. Lineage (NCBI taxonomy): Eukaryota > Viridiplantae > Streptophyta > Magnoliopsida > Fabales > Fabaceae > Neltuma > Neltuma alba. Next base: position 137,977 of record NW_021635234.1, read on the forward strand.
CAATATGAGGAGATTAAATAGTGAAATAACCTAAAGTTTGGTGGAACAATTTTTCTGGCAAATTTTTGGCTATATATGGCGCCAAAAATGATAAGGGGGACATGGATGGAATTACACCATGTGCTAAGGGAGATAATTGGAGAAAGGATTAAGTTAATTATCTTCCATCACATGTTAAATGTGCTGCAGATACTTGGCAAGAAGAGAAGTTGTTTATGAGTTCAATTTGGTTTTCTCTTCTTCCTTCTTCTTCCAAGATTGTATCATCTAGCTTGATGATGTAAGGGAGATAATGTAAGGGGAGACATGGCTAGTCATCTTATTCTCCTATAAAACTTGGCATAATCATGAAAAAGATGACCTGATGAATGGGACAAATAGCCATTGGAATTCTAATATTTCCCAAGGGCAACACAAGGAAAACTAAGGACAAAAATTTGCCTATAAATATCTCCTCCAAGACCCTCATTTTTGACCAACATAAGGAAATATAGAGAGGGAATGTTTTGCTCTTGAATCAAAGGGAAAAGGAAGAGAAAAAAGGGAAAAAAAAACCAAGTCAACTTCAAGGCAACACACAAGGTAAGCTAATAATTCTTTTAAGGGTTTAATTGCCTTGATTAATGATTAATTTGGTTATAATTTTGATGGAGAAAAATGACTAAAAATCCTATGATATCTTGCTGCCCAAAATGGTGCAAGTCTTGATATGAATGATCAAACAGTGGCCTAGGGATTAAAGGGTAGAAAAATGTTGGAAACTTGTGCTAAGACTTTGAATGCCCCTATTTTTTATTTGATAGGTATTGTCCATTAGCAAGAAAAGCTACAAGGACAAAGGAAAGGAAGCAAGAGTCAAACTTAAAAGAGGCAGCGAGAATTTAGAACTTTGACGTTAACTTGCGTTGTTTGTTTGGTTGCTATATATGTCTATGTCATGAAGTCGTTGAGCTACATATGATGTGATGTATTAAACTTCTTACATTTGATGCCTTGGCAATATGCATAGTTGAATTATGGAATAGTATGATGATGTGCTTCCTTTCTGTGGCATAATGATGAAAATGACAATGCATAAGAATAATGTGCATGAGAATGTTGACTGATATATACATAGCATGATATAACATTACATTGTTAGCATTTTTGTTGTGGTTCATTGCTATTAAAATTTTTATGAAATCTCACCCCTTCCATATTTAAAATAATACAACTTAGGGGCTGGCTCAACAACAAGCAAAGGCAAAGAAATGAAGATACTATGAAGAGTTTATGCAATGCTATAGAGTTGTGAACTTTACCTTAGTTTATATATATTTGAAATAATTATGAATGAATGAATGTATGAAGTGGTAACCTTACTAAATATAACTTATGTTCATGTTATGATATGGATAGATATGTGTCACATCCTGAAAAATTTTCACTTGAATACAAAAGATTAAAAATTTAGATGAGGGCCAATGTAAGAACCAAACAGCGAGATGAAATAACTTTTGATGTAAAACCCCAATAAGATTCGGGCTGGCATTTTCATAAATATCGGTTTAAGAAGGGCAAAACGAAAAAATTTGAGAAAAATTCTGAAAAATTCTCAAAAAATGGAAAAAGTGTGAATTAGAGATTTTCAAAACATGGTTGAGGCCCAAAAGGTAGAATTATGGAGAAAATAAATTATTATGAAATTTCCCATAAATAAAGGTTTTTTGAGAAAATATTAGAAAATCAGAGAAAAATAATTATTTTAATTAGTTAGAAGCCTCAATAAATTTGAAAAAAATATGGATAAATTATCTAAATATTTATTTGAATTTATAAAATTAATTTTAGGCCTTGAAAGATCAGGAATTAATTTTAGGGGATTTATTTTCCCATAGTGACATCGATAGAAGCCTAATCGGAGAAAATTCAAAATAAATACCTAGAGGTGGCAAAAAATTATAAAAATTTTTAGATCATGTTCTTATATTAAAAAGTAAATTATCATGGAGAGAAATGAATTTTTGAAGGTTTGAAAAAATTATGAAATATTGCTAATGAATAGTAACCGATAAAGTTCCAAATTAGTTTGGGATTTTGATTTAGATTGTGGGCCATCTTTTTAGACCAGCCCAATCCATTTGTGGGGCCCATATTGAATCTAATAATATTCCAATTTTTTTTCTTGCTGGCTACTCCAAGAATTAATTAAAATAAATTCAAAATTAAGAGATAAATGCTTGGAAAAATCTAGAGATTGGAACTTGTTCAAATCTGAACTTCCCTTGCATTTGATGGCTGCCAACACACCCTCTTATCTATCATTTTGGGTGTGCAAATCAGGGGGGAAATGGCAGATTAAATTTTCTATAAATACCCCCTCCCAAAATTCAAAAAAATATTGGAAAAATAGAAAAACAAGAGGAGGTTCTGTCACTTTGTTTCCAACACTAACCAACCAAGAATTTGAAGGATTTTGGACAAGGAATCATCCAACTTACATAATGGAAACATTAAGGTATGCTTAAGCCCTCTTATTCCTAAGTTTCAAGCTTGATTAGTAAGAATTTTTGGCTTGAAAAGTTGAGGGTATATGCTACCAAAATTTCGGTGGACCATAGAAGGTTTAGGGAAGGATAGAGACCTTAAATACTAAGTGCAATAAGCATGTATAAGTAGTGTATGGATTGATTTTTGGAAGAAAATCCAGCTAGGGTTATATACGTGTGTTTCGGCCTAGCACTTTTCATGCAAAAGAAAATTGTTTTGGCTTGATTTGATGATTCCAATAGGTTTAGAATGTGTTTTTGTGTAGGGATATATTGTTGGGAGGTATTTAAAATCATTGGAATCAAAAATAGAATTTTTAGAAATAAATACCCCCTATTCGGCCAACTCAACTTGAAGGGGAAGGAGTTTTATTTTTGGAAATCTGATTTCATATTTGGATTCCTCATGAAAAATTTTGTGGGAATGAGTCATGAGGTTATTGATTCTAAAGGAGGAATTATGTTGTTAAAAATCCAAGGAAAATGGGGAAATTGTTAAGTTAAAAATAAAGTGTTATGTTTAAGTTCTTTGCTTATCAATATAGCCTATGTTTATGGTTGAATTAATAGGCTTTGTAAGGAGGAATCAAGGAGAATCATTGTCCCTTGAGGAGACCAAGTTAATCAAGTGATAAAAGGTAGCATTGAATTATAATTTGATTGTTTATCTTGCTTGTGCAATGTGCTTATGTGGATTGCTTGAAGTAAGGTATTTATTTTGTGGCATTATTGATTTTATGATATTTGATATGCTTTGGCCAAATACATGGTAATATGTTGTGCGAAAGTGTGTTTGATTCCTCTCTTGAATTGATGAAAAATGTGATTTTATGTGATTTGAGAATGTCTTGAAGTTTTATAACATATCACATTATACATTACTTGATTAACATGATGATTATAGTTCATTGCTACTGAGATTTTCATAAAATCTCAGCATCAATAGGGAGTAGACCAAGTATGGATAAGGGCAAAGAACTGGCATGAGCTAGGGAGGCCATAAAGATTTTGTGACAATGTATTAAGTTATATTGTATTTTGTTGAACTTCGTTAATTTGTAATGAATTATGGATACAGAATACTTCAACATTATGTAAAGTATAATGTTGTATGGTGGTTTATAATCATGGTATGATATGTTAGAATGAATTGTAATTGGAAAAAAGAAAGGAAAATTGAAGAAAATATGGTTTAAGGGATAAAAATGCTCCAAAAAGAGGTATTCTTGTGCCACATAAAATAATAAGCAATTAGTGGAATCTGGACCTAAACTTTTGCAGACACATAGATATCATTTTTAGCTTTAAATCAAGTGGTATACCATCAAATTTAGAGTTTTATGCTAAGAGTTATGCCCTTCCAAAGTTGGGCTAAAATCCTATAAATTCGAAAACTGACCATATGAACAGTGCATCTTATTGAATTTTTTTGGTGCTGTTCTAGATGGTATTGAGTCTAATGCATATTTTTCCTCTGTAGAACTCTTAGCAAGTTTCGTGTGAAAATTAGAACCATCCCGTTTTGATTTTTTTAAATTAGTTATGAATTTTCAAAAGTTGACCCTCAAATGAACAATGTACGGATAGAATAAAATGTGAAATTTTGAAACTAAAATTTTTGCCTAGAAACGTTTAGAAATACATTATAATGATTCCAATTGATGTATAATGGGGTAATAAAGGAGGTGTTACAATATGTATGATGAATAAGGTTACATGATTTGCCTACGGCTCAAATATCTAAGAAATGGCATTAAAATTAGAGTATCATTATCACGAAGAATTAGACAGAATTTTTTATGGATTAAAGTTTCTTTTTTCAATGAAGTTAGGCAAGCTAGATTATTATTGATTGGTTAATAAGAATTAAAAAATAAAGATAGAAAAATTCAATATTAAAAGCAACATAGAGTCACTAATCCCTTACTAGTTTCATAACCTTTTGTTTTAATTTAACTAATGAGTCTTAATGTTAATTTAGTTAATCTAAAGTATTTATAGTTATAAGTGTCTTTTGATACACTTATAATTGTCTCCCTAGTTAATAAAGTTACGTAACTCAAATACTCAAGAGGATGATTAAATTAAATTCACTCTTCCTCAATTATATGGGCTCCTAGGTATATTTCTATCCTACTCGCAAATCTAATCTCATATTATTTAATACTATAGTCTGATTAAGATTTTCTTCATTAAGGCTAACATCAATATTTAAACGCATATCAACGGTGGCCAAACATTGAATAGAAAAATCAAAACAGGATTAAGTATCCAAAATTAACACAAAGCACAATTAATTAAATGAAAACAAAGTCTAATCCTTCGGTAGGTTCATATCTATTCTAAGTTTAAAGGAAAATTAGCTACACATGACTAAAATTAAATCCATAAAATAAAATTCAAACAGAAAAATAAAGGTCAAGAGGAAAAATAATCCATGGAAGATCCTCTTTTCTTAGTCGCTGTTGTCACATGACGAAAAATGAGGAAGCCAGGAAGTAGCCTTCGCTGCCATCACAGTATGAAAACTACGCCAAGCCAAAATGCTGCTCTGATTTGCTCTCCTCCCTTGTTCGCTGTCCCTTCTCTCCTCTGCGCGTGCGTCAATATTATATATATATATATATATATATATATATATATAATATTGAATCTTGGGGTCTGTTTGTCTTTGTTCTTTGTTTTTTTATTCTCAAAACAATTTTATAAAATTGTTTTTAAGAACTAGTTTTGGAAACAAAAAACAAAAAAAAAACATTTGTTTGGAAAATAATTTTAAAAAAATCATATTTGAAAACAAAATATAAAAAATTACACTTTGACGAGTAGTAGTTATCACTAGTAGTGATAAGTAATAGGTAGTAGAAGAGAATAGAAGAAGATTTCTCTAATTTTTCAAAACAAAAAAATAAAAAACACAAAAAAAAAAAAAACAAAAAAAATATGTAAAAGTTGTTTTGATTTTTCAGTTTTTAAAAACATATTTTTGTTTTTTGGTTTTTTAAAACAATCAACTAAAAAAATTGCCAAATAAGTTTTTTTTTCTGTTCTTAAAAACAAAAAATTGTTTTCAAAACAAGAAACCAAACAGGCTCTTAATTTCTTCACGCCTCCTATTCGCATGAAGCTTTCAATATAATATGATATGCTAAAGGACACTTTCGGTTCTTTAAGTTTATATGAGAGTAAGTTTAAAAAGTATATTTTTAGTCTTTTAATTTTAACACTGTTAATATTACTAACAAAAAATGCCAACCCAACAAATTTAAGTGCTGACTCAACAATTAAATAATGACAGACTAATCTTTAATTTAAAAGGTACGTAAATTGAATAAAAATAAAAACCTAAAGAAAACTTCATCAATATCAAAACTTTCATTCTTCTAAATTTTCAATATCGACAATCTATCGTCTCTCTCTCTGCAGATATTTTTTTTACGAAATCAACAACTCTTCTCGTCTGCAAACATAAACCTGGTAAGTATATTCTTTTTTATTTCTTTCAATATTTTATAGTACAAGTGGGTTATAGTACTTCAGATTTGTCCAATCGATAAAAAACCCAAACAAAATCCTCAACAATATTCTCTAGTCAGCTGCTCTAAATGAAGGAAATATTGAAAAATGAGGTGAGCAGCTTTAGTTGCTGGGGATGTAGAAAGGCCATGGTCGAAAGAGAAGAAGGGTAAGCACTCTGATACGCAGGTTTATTTTAATTTTTTAATGTAAAAATATAAATTAGGGAAAATCGGTAATAAATTGCTTTATTTGCACACGGCGGATGATATGTTGCATTCAGCGGATGATATATTGTACTCACATATCACACTTGCACTTACACATTTAATGTCCTTTTGACCAATTAAAATTTCAAACCAAAATTTTTTTTATCAATTTTTCCTATAAATTATAAAAATTAAATTTTTTTGCTAGAAAAAAATTAAAATTTTACATATGACTTGTCAACAATACACAGTCAGCAATTAAATTTGCTCACTCAGCATTTTTCGTTAAAAACATTAAATGGTGTTATAAAATTAAAGGACAAAAAATACACTTTCTAAATTCAAGAGACCAAAATGAAACCTCATGTAAATTAAAAAGATCAAAAGTATATTTTAGTCCTAATATAATGTATTATATATTTATATTGGGTCATGATGATTTGCTTTGCTTCATTGAACGGAATCCACGCCTCTTTTCCGCTCTCTCTCTCTCTCTCTATATATATATATATATATAAATTTTATATCTCCTGCATAAAAATTGAAAAGATTTGAGTAGATTTTACTGCAAGATTCTCTTTTTATCCTATATTTGAATTAAAAGAAGAAAATCCATAAAAGATAGTTAAATAGGTTCCAAATATTTATATATTTAACCAAACTTAAAATGTGCACCTATTTACTCGTGAAATAAACACTGATCGGTTTGCTATCACACAACTTGTTTTATTCATGGTCTTACTTAACGAAAAGTCAAAAAGTTTATTGTTTTTACTTATTCAAGTGCTTGACCGAATAAGCAAGTCAAAGTTACTCAAGCTTCACTTCGAGTCTTTAAAACCTTTGCATTAGAACTTCTATGAAATTTTCAGTAGATTTTATGACCTTATTTGAACAACACATCATGTTATTGTCTACAAAGACTTTTAAACTCCTGCTTATTTAAGTAGTTATTCAAGTGTCTACCAAAAAAAAAAATAGTTATTCAAGTAAGCCTCTCTACTTATTCGAGGTTAGGTCCAAGTCAAAGTTTAAAGATTGTGTTGGAAAGTTTTCTATGACCAAGCTTCTTTTTCAACGCTATTCGAATAACATTTCAAGTCAATATATTTAAAACACCTTATTCTGATTGTTATTCGAATAAGTGGTCCAAAACTTTCTTAAGACAAAAGCACTTTTATTCGATGTTTTATTCGGGGGGAAGATGACTTGGAAGTCAAATGTCAATAAGCCTCAACATTTTTGCTAAGCTACACTTACTTTTATTCCAATGCTTATTCAAGTCAAACCGTTGTTTTATCTGACTTCCAAGATGAATCAAGTAAAATATTCTCTTATAAAGTTGAACTAGTATTCGATGACTTATTTTCATTCACTTATTCCTAATCTTATTTGAATAAAATGTCATATCCCTCAAAGAAACACTCGAATACTTATCTGAGTCAAAGCACTTGATTTTTGTCTCAGATTTATACTTTGATTTAAATTCACCAATTAACGCCCTATGACGTTGACTTTAAAGCTTCCTAACGCTTATAAAATTGCATTAGACTACTTATGTGTTGTTTTGAAGCTTGTTAACTTTAGGATTAAGCCTTGATGAAATAATGACGTGAAGAAGTTACATTTGTCGAAAGCATTTAATGTAAGGAACAAAAAACCAAACCAGATATTAAAGTGGTCAAGACAGTGGGTCAATAGTCAATAGATCAGATCGGGATCAAACCGGCTATATTAAAATAATACAATTTAATTGACAGTAACAAAATACAACTACATGCATAAATAATAATCAATCAACAAAATAAAAATAAAAAAACTAGAAAAGGAGTTTAAATGCTTAGTTGTACCAAACTAACATTGATAAAATAGCTCAGAGAATGGTGAGAGATTATATATTCGATTATATATAGAATTATATATTATATTATGTTTGCTTTTGTTAAATTAGTTGAAATCATATAGATTAATTGTTTAAAACTCAAAAGATTATATCTGATTTTATTTATTTGTATGTATGTAATATTTAAATTAAAATGCATAAGAACATTTATATTTGATTTGAAAAATAATATATTACCCTATTTAATATAGCCGAGTAAGCAACACATAGACTCATCTATTTCTTTATAACTCCTTTTTCGTGATGTGATTCAATTTTTTCTCTTTTTTATTATTTCTCCTATTTTGAGTAATTGACATGCAATATCACATCAATCAACAACTTTCAGCTGTTCCGCCTTTATTCTTCCCTTTGCGTTTTGGGTTGCTTGCTGGGGTGGAGAAATTATCCCTGCTCCAATCCAAAACACAGCATCCAAGAGTGAGAGCATGACATCGCTGGAAGAACACATGCTATCTTCTTCCTTATCTTCCTAACACGCATTGGGTCTTGAACATTCGGCTATGTTCATGGTTTAATAGATCTGGTTGACTATGCTTAAAGCATCTTCGACGAGGATCTAGTAAGCGGGAGGGAGAGTCTACCGGAATGGAAGAGAGCGATCTGAGAAAGAACCAATAATAAACGACGATGGTGGGCTGAGAAGAAGACGGTAGGGGCGAAGACAATGAACTAGCAACGGCAAGACTTAAGTTTTTCCTAAAGAAGAAAAATAACTCAGCCAACCCTTTAACTCAACGGGTTAGTTGGTTTTCTCACCGATCACCACAGTTCAAAGTGAGTTATTTCGGTTTGCTTCCTCTCCAGTTTAGATGCTAAACCGAGCCAGACCAGTGACCGATTTACTGGTTTATGGTCTGAACGGATTGGTCCGATCTAGTTTTTTGTTACTTGATTTAATGCATTCTACCAATGGAGAGCCACTATACTCTACGCTACTATACTTCAACGGATATAGAGCCACTGAGTCTACTGGATATATTTGGACTTCAACTATAAATAGAGAATGAATAAAATGAAGCAAGTTGGAGATTAAACTACTGTACTGCAAAATTTTGTTACTCGCATTCATTACTTTGTTTCAAGCTATTCAATACGAGCTTCAATATTCATTTATTATCCTCTATTATATAGGGAGAGCCTTTAAACACTTTCAATTACTCAATCTATGAGTTGTTGAAGATTGTGTAACCTCAAGTTGATTATAATTACAGACATTGTTTAAAAGAAATGAAATATTGATTATAACCTTGGGTGTTTTTACATAGCATGATTGCATGATAATTATGATTCATTACTACTGAGATTTCTATAAATTCTTGTTCTTTTATGTTCAAATATTCATCAACTAGGAATTAGACTAAGCAAAGACAAAGGAAAGGAGATCACTTTGGGAGATAATTGATTATTATACCTCTTTGAAACAATGCATGTAATTATTATGGATCATTATACATTATGTTTGTAATTGCAAGGAATCATGTTTTAGCATAGTCTATGTGACTAAAATGGCTATATGGATTGAAAGGGAAAGAATAACCAAGAATGGTAATTTAAGAGGATAAAAGTTGACCAATAAAATTTTGTGCAATTGGTTAGTCCTGAGTTGAAATTTGACAAGTTTATAGATCTTATTTTTAACTTTAAAACAAGTGGTATTTCATTAAATTTATAATCTTGTATAAAAGGTTATGCAATTCCAAAGTTAGGCATAAATCCTAAAAAATTAAAAATTGACCACATGAACAGTATCACTTTGCATGAAATCTAGGATTAATTGATGAGTTCTGAATACCAATGAGTGCTTTTTCCTTAAAAATGGCACTAAGAGCTTTAAGTAGAACTTGGAATCACTTCATTTCAGTTTTTCTAGAATTAGTTATGAATTTTCAAAATTTAGCTTTTGTTAGGGTTACAACAAATAGTAATCCAAATTTATGAAATTTTAAAGTTCAAAATTTTCTAACTTAAGACCATAAAAAATTATTATAAATAGTTTCAATTAAGGTATAATGAGGTCTAAAAGTAAGGTGTGACATATTTAAACATTTTTTGAAACTTTTTTAACATATTTTGATATGGATAAAGTAAAGTCATAGATCTCATAACATTTATACTATAAGTCATTAATATTAGAAAAAAATGCTAAATTGTTATCTAGTTTTCTAAAATTAAACCAAATCAAGTCATTGTCCTAAACATTAGGGGGAAAAAACACAAACTAATTAAACACTAAACAATAACAACATCATCAACATGATTTTCATCAGTATCTTCATCAATATCAACAATACTAAATTCTATTGGCTTTTCTTCAATGACTAAAGTATGAAAGTTTTCTTCTTCCAATAAATCTCACTTTCAGGTTTTGTAGTTTAGTTATTATTTTACTTTAATTTGAGATATGTTACTATTAAAACTCATAAATTTCTAATTCAGGTTACAGAATCACAAGTTTTATATATATATAATACCTTAATTTACCACCCAATTTTATGTCGAGTGGAAGCGATTGGAACCACTTAATAAGTCATTAAGTTCAAAAAATTTGAATTTTAAAATCTCTTTTCTCGAGTAACTATTCATTGTAACCTTAATTTTGACCAAACTTTAAAAAATTATAACTAATTCTAAAAAAATCGAAATGACATGGTTCAAAGTTCTACTTAAAGCTTTTAATGAGATCTTTAAAAAAAAAATACCTCTAGAGTATGATCTTAGCTCATGTGTGCTCAATTCCATTGTCAAAATACCATGGTCATTTGGTAAATTTTTTAAATTTTCAGAATTTATATCTAACTTTGGACAAGCATAACTTTTTGTACAAAACTTCAAATTTTATGAACTTATTTTAAAGCTAAAAATGAATCTATTGATCTATCAAATCTCACGACCGAATTCCTTCACTTGCTTAAAATCTTGTGTGGTCAAACTTTAACTCCATTTAGGTCAACTTTTACTTTTTTAGTGTTTAACTTGTCATAACTTAATTTTAATCACTCAAATATAATTGAACCATAATTCACAACATATAATAGGTATATCGACATAGGTTACAAGTTTTAATAGTCAACCAAACATCATTTCATAAATATTACAATATTTAGGCATAAAGTTAATTATAATGTCATCAAAATATTCCTCATGATGTAACCACCTCCTTGCCTTTGCCAATAGCATTTTCAACTCTATTAGCGTTATTTAGACATAGCGATGAATGATATTTCATAAAAATCTTAGTAGCAAATAATTACAATCATAATGTTAGCCGAGCAAGATAAGTTACAAGTAAGCTCACAAAGCATTTATTAACTTTCTTGCCATGCAAGATGATATTATACCATTCTAAAATCAATACCGTAGTGCATTTTGCCATGGCATGTAATGCAATGAAACAAGTATATCATAATCCAGCAAGTTCAATTACAACATGGCACATATTCAAGGAATTTTGCAAAGTAACAACAAAACAAGATAATATTAAAGTTGTAAGTTCTATGCTACCTCATGTCCTTGAATTACACAGCCCCTCTTTGATTTTTGAACTCCACTTGCTCAACAATATTGCCTACCAAACAACAAGAATAAAGGTATTCCAAATCAATAACACCATCCATATTACAATTCTTTCTAGAACCCTACCCTTTTGACCTTTCATTTAGGGTTTTAGCATCATCATTCTTTCCATGATTCCCATAGTTTTTTTTACACAATTTTTCATGTAGAATTCATTTTTGAACTTAGATTCATCAAAATTCAATTTCTTCCTTTCTATTTCAGTTTGGCCGAATGGGTTCTCTAGGGTTTTAAAAATTTTATTTTCAATTTTAATGCTTCCAAACACATGTTCTTCACATATCCCTACACAAAATCAACTTATAAATCTATTGGAAGCATCAAAACAACAAAAATAAAACCTAGGACAGCATTCTCCCCTTGGCCGAATAGTACCTCAATTGTGCACAACTTGATATCTTTCAAACAATAAGGTTTAATCATTATCAAACAATCATTTCCTATCCTTTAATTCATATAATAACTTATTATCAATCATAAATCACCAAGACCCAATTCGTGCAGCGTTAACCCTTAGAGTTTTGAACTATTAAACTCCACCAAAACCAAGTTTAAAATGATCAATCCAAAGAGAATCAAACACTAAATAGAATAATCAAGCTTTTATCTTGATTAGTGACTTGAGAACACTTGGATTTTCCTTGGTTTTTCTCTTCTCCTTCTCCTCTCCACTTGGCCAAAACCTTCAACCCCTCAAGCTCCTCTTGCTAGCTTAAAAAGGGTGATTGGTGAGGAGAAGAAATGGTATATATAACACTTTGCATCATGCTTGCTATGTTGTAACCAATTTAACTATTGATTTTTACCATGGGACACTTGGCTTCATCTCTTCTCCTCTTCCTCTTCAAGGAGCCACATGTCCCTCTTAGGTGTCCATCTAATTGAATGAAGGTGTCACCTCATAGGATGCATAAGCTTCTATGTGTAAAAATCCACATATTTTATTCAAAATTCCAATCCTCCAACTCTATCCTTAAACAAATTGTATTAATCCATCTAAATCCTCACCCTCCATAAATTGTGCCATATAGGTTAGAAAAATGGGAAAATTTTGGCCCTACCGAGCTTATAGCTATCGCATTGTATAATTTCACGTAATCGGTTAAATTTTTCTTTGATCCTATTAAATTTACTGTCTCTAAAAATTTATTTCCTCATGCCAATAACTTCTTTTTGATGAGAAAATATTCTTCTAATTTTCTCAGATTTTATTTTAGGCCATAGCTCCTTCGATTGAATTTTTTTCGAAACCGACCCTTTACCAATATAATTTTCAACGTTAAATAATTTAAAGTTAACCTTTGCATCTCTAGAGTTGGGAACACTTTTCAAAATCATGATAACCCTTCAAATAATTTTTTATACTTTTTTCATGAATTATTGAGCTCCTATATATTTTAAATAATTCAATTTAATTGGCCAATTTTTCTTTAATTAGCCAAAATTTTAAGAAAATACAGAAAATTCCAAAATAAATTATTTTTATCTTATTTTCATTTTTCAAGACTCAAATACTATTTTGTATGCTTTATTCTTTTTTTTTCATGATTTTTGAAAAATTTTCTAACATTGAGTCCATATTCCCACTTTGTTCAATATTGACCAAATATTTCAGAAATAATAGTCTAGTTTTGGTTTGGTTTTAATTCAAAGTTGTGCCATTTGTCTGTTGGCTACCCTACTTAACCCATGATCCATTTTATATTTCTTATTTTCGGGGTTAGAATTAACAGGATGTGACAATATAAGTATAAAAATACTGTATTATCACATATATATAGTTTAAAAATACTAATACATGTAAATAAATCAAATCATTAGGTAAAGTCTAAATTAGCCTATTTTTTAAAGTTCAAATCATTGTTCAAAACTAAATATATTAGACCATTTTTAATTTTAGAAAGATAACAACAACTAAATATTTAAAATATCGTTAACAATGAAAAAAAAATCAATCATATTAGCATCCTATAAATTATTTAAAAAAAATAAAAAATTAAAAGGGCCTAAACGGGAGATAGACAAATATAATTAAATTATAGAATGCTTAGAAACAGGAGTTAAAGTAACTTTACGCTTTTTCCTTATTTAATAGTTAAAAATAGTCAAATATTAAGAGGCACCATTTAAAGTCTTTATCTTTGTTTGATGATTTTTTTAACAGTCAAATAAACCCATCGTCAAATAAAATGGCGTTATTTTTTAATATAATCTTTTTATTTTTTTAATAAATTGGTTTTTAATTAAAAAAATAAAATGGCTTCATTTGACATTTATTTAAAAAAATATATCAAATAAAATATTATTTTTATCACATATTTTTATGGTTATTTTGTATTAATTATTTTTACTAGTTGTTTATTTTTACTGCAAATAAAAACCATAGTGATGTCATATCCTAATAATTATTACTTGAAAAATGAAAAGCTTAGGACTATCTAAGAGCCAAATAGTATAGTAGAGATAGAGACAAAATAACTTTGAAAGTAAAACCCGAGAAAGGACTGGACTATTGTTTTGGAAAGGTTTGGTTAAGAAAAGGCAAAATTAAAAATTATGCTCAAAATTTCTGAAAATTTTCAAAAATTTTATGAAAAATAGAATAAAGGGTTTATAATAGTATTTGAGGCCTAAAAGTGCAAACAGAGTAAAAATGATTTATTTTATAGCTTTCTATAATTATTGGTATTTTTTGCTAATCAAGGGAAAATTGGCCAAAATAATTCCCAGCCTCTAAAAGTGCAAAGGTTAGGTTTAAAATATTTAAAGCCGAATTATGTTGATAAAAGGATGATTTTGAAAAATATTAAATAGAAAGACTTACGGGCCAAATTTTGACCTAAAAAAATTGGTGAACCTCTCATTATTAAAAGAAAATTATTGGAGTAGAGAAATAAATTTTTAGAAGTAGTAGTTGGATAGGATTTAGAAAAAATTTAACCAATTTTAGAAAATTATACAGTAAAATAACCGAAAGTTTGGAGGAGAAAAATTTTCCTCAATTTTCTACATACCATGGCACCAAAAATGGGCAAAGAGGATATAGATGGAATAATATAATTTGTTAAGGGTTAAGCTTGGAAGAATAGAATTACTTAATAAAAAATTCAGTTTTAACACGAGTGATTAGGTGGCATGTGAGGTGGCATCATATAAAAGCAAGGAGTAAATGAGCAAGACACCTAAGGAGTTTACTTGTCAAAATCATAAGAGGTCAAGCACAAGATGAAGCCAAGTGTGTGGGTTATAATAAATGGTAACTTGAAGTTACCATAGGGTAAGTTTCCAAAGCTTCTCTATAAATACTGCTTCCCTCCCATAAGGCCAATATTTGGGCCAACTTCAAGAGCCAAGGAGGGGAAGAAATTCAGCCAAGAGGGAAGGGAAAAAGGGAGGAGGAAGAAAGAAGGAAAAAGACCAAGGATTATCAAGCAATCATCCAAGTTAAGTAAAGTACTCATTATAGATTTAATTACCTTGATTAATGTATGATTTATAATTGATTTGGATGGTTGAAAATGGTTAAAAACCTAGGGAAACCATACTGCCCGAAATGTTGCATAATTAGATGTGAATGATTCGGCCAAGCTTGGATCATAAGGCTAGGGTTTGATTCATGTCAATTTGAGGCTTTCAATGAGTTTAAAAGGTGAAATTGTGTAGGATTTTGTGAAGAGTATGTGTTTTAAAGCATTAAACTAAAAAATAAAAATTTTGAATCTTAAACCCTATGTTTTGGCCAATTAATGGGAAGGAATTGGATTTTAAGAAAACTAAGATCAAATATGAATTTTATATTAAAAAAATCATGTAGGAAATAGGCTCGTGAGAGTTAAAGAAAGATGATGTAAAAACCCTAGAATCAAGGATAAAGAGTTAGGGTTTTAAGTTATGTTATGTCATGGAGTTGCACACGTTGATTTAGAATGCTTTGCTGTGTAATAGATAGGCATTGAACTTGAGCAAGAGGAAGCTCAAGAACAAGCAAAGGGAATCAAGGAGAAAAGCTTTTTAAGAGGTAGCAAGAACTTACAATTTTAGTATTAAATTGCATCGGTTGTTTTCACTATGTATGCTATGCCATCATGCAGTTATGTATAATGAGATGTATTTAACTCCTTGCATTTATGCCTTAGCAATATGTATAGTTGAGTTGTTAATTGAATGAAAATGTGCTCCCTTTCCATGGCATGAAAATGTAAGTAAACATGTGAGAATGATGTTTGCATATAGCATGAATTAACCTTGCATTACTAATGGTATAATTGTTGTTCTTTGCTACTGAAATTCTTTTGAAATCTCACCCTTTTTTATTTATAATTGACACTGTAAGGGATTTGCTTATCAAGAGAGAAAGGAAGGAATGTGGATGCCTGAGAACTTGCATAAAATGTTATGTATTTTCATGGGTTATGTAATTATGAGTTGAATAGATTTATGTAATCATATGTATATTATATTGAATACTTGTAAAGATTATTATCCCACCTCTTGGGTGGTATTATGATACATAATCCATGTTGGTATGAATGGTTTGTGAAAAAATGGAAGTTAGGGAGACTGATTTTTCAAGTTCAAGCAATTAAAAGAGATAAAAAAAAAATACTTGAAAAACCCTAATTTTGAGGCTACAACTTTTATGACAAATGATGGAATCTGGCCATGAAATTTGGTAGACTTAAATTTCATATTCTAAGCTTTAAATGGAGTGATATATCACCTACTTTGGAGTTTTGCATGAAAAGATATGAATTTTTAAAATTAAGGCAAAAGGTTGAAAAATAAAAATTGACCAAATAAATAGTACATTTTATGAAACGAACGGAGCTTGAATGAAATAAGTAATTGACCAATGAGTATTTTTTGAATATATAGATATGGATGAGGTTTAAATAGAATTTGGAATCATCTCATTTTGATTTTTCTAAAATTAGTTATGGATTTTCAAAATTGACAGATATTTTTAGGGTTACCAAATGAATAGTAACCTCGAGAAAGTAATTTTTCAAAATTTAGTTTCTTGAGCTTAATGTCTTGCAATGTGGTTCTAATTGACATATTTTGGCTCCATATATGGTCTAAAGTAAGGTGTTATAAGTGACATGCTCCTCATCAACTCATATGGTGAGTTTACCCCTTTAAGTATCAATCAATATCCTAGCAGTTGTCAAGAAATGTCTTCCAAATATAATAGAGATATCTCGATCTACCCCATAATCAAGCACAATAAAATTAGTAAGAAAGATAAACTTGTTGGTTTTCAATATAATGTCTCTAATGATCCCTTTTGGATGTGACATACTTCGATTAGAAAACTATAATGTTACTGTTGTAGGTCATGCTTCCTCGTAACTTAATTGATTGAATACAGCTAAAGGCTTCAAGTTCACACTAACTCCCAAATCACATAAAGCTTTGCCATTAAAGTTCTTGCCAATGTTGAATAGGATGTAAAAACTACTTGGATCTTTCAACTTGGGTAGAAGTTTTCTTTAAAGGATAGCACTATAATCTTCAATGAAAGCTATTGTCTCAAATTCAGTAAATCTCCTCTTCAAGACAAAACATCCTTGAGGAATTTAGCATACTTTGAGATCTACTCAAGTGCTTCAACAAATGGGACATTTATATGTAATTGTTTGAACATGTTTAAGAATTTCTTAAATTGAGTATCTTTTTCTTTCTTCTTAACCCTCTCAGGGAAAGACAATGGAGGCATAAATCTTTGTTTGGCCTCTTATTGCTTCTTTTTGTTATCACTATCATTTTTGGCTCTGTCATATTTTTCTTCTCACTCTGTTTTCTCTTTTTATTGTCATCCTCTTCAACCACATTTTCATCATTATCTTCTTCTCCTTTATCAATACCAGCTTCATCATCAGCCTCATTGCTCAATCCATTAGGTTGAGATATTTTAGGTAATTGCTTCTCACTTTGTAAAGTAATTGCTTACATTCAGCCATATCATTCTTTTTAGGATTAGGAATGGTTTCACTTGGAAGGCTATTCCTAGTAAGAACATTTATTTGTGATGCCAATTGACCAATTAAATCCCAAGGTTCTTAATAATTGTTTCATGGAAAGAGAAAAGTGGCTTTGTTCTCAGCCCCTATAGCCTCTTGATTAACCAATAGTTGAGCAAACATCTTTTCAATCTTGAACTTGTCTTTCTACTATTGTTGTTGAACCTAAAATCCCAGAGGTGCTAATTGGTTAGGACCAGAAGATGATGCTTGTGGTGGATTCAAGCATTGCTTATTATACTATGAGAGATTAGGATGATTCCTCAAATTTTGATTATAAATTTATGAGTAAAGATATCCTTGGGGCTTCTCTACTCACTGTTCATATAATTGACTGTTTCAAGGGTATAGGGACACTCTTCAGAATAATGCCCTCCACCACAATGATCACATGCAAACTAATGAGCATGACCTTATTTAGTGTACTCGCTTAATTTGTATCTCTAAATTATCAAACCTCTTCAAAATAGCTTCCAATTGTGATAACATATCTTTAGAAGAAGAAGAAGAAGAACCTGTTTCAACATACCTCTTAGAGCCCTTGTTATATTGTTGCATAGTATTGCAAGCCACATCCTAATACATTTAGTAGAGCTCATTGACCTTCATTTTCCCCTATTCCTCTATTAGAAGCAGTGTTGAGTATAGTTACAGTGTGATCATTCAACCCATTTCAAAAAGCTTTTATTAGGATATATTTCTTTTGTTCATGATTTGGGCAATTTCTCCATATGTCCTTTGCAACACTTTACTTTTAGACCACATAATCTTTCAAATAGAACCATTTAAAATCACTTCTCAAGGCCTTAATCTAGAAAAATTCATGTTTCAAAATTTTTAATTTCAGGTTACTATTCATGTAACCTTAAACTTAGGCCAAATTTTGAAAAATTATAACTAATTCTAGAAAAATCTAAATGAGGTGGTTTTAAGTTCTACTTAAATCTCTTAACATGATCTTCAGAGCAAAAATGTTCTCTAGTATCAAGCTCTTGTCAATCATTCTCAGAATTCACATAAAGAAGGATTGTTCATTTGATAAATTTCTAATTTTTCAGAATTTATGCCTAACTTTGGATAGGTATAACTTTTTGTGCAAAACTTCAATTTTGATGAATTACCCATTGTTTTAAAGTTAACAATATGATCTATATATATGCCAAGTTTCAGCTCAAAAAACATTCATTTGGCGAGAATCATGTTGACATGAAAATTGGCCATTTTTAGGTTTATTTCATATTTGTTGTCATGCCTTTTCTTTATCATTTTCTTTCTTAGCATCATATAATTATTTCATTCATATAACACATGTCCAAGCACAATATTACTAGTCCTTCTTTGATTTTCCAAATTTTTGGCCTTCCTCCTTTCTTCTTGTTCCTCTTTGTAGGCTTGATCAATGCCTATCAATTCATACACAAATATATTCCACATTACTAACAATGCCATATGAAATACCATTAACTATCAAGACAATTCCATAACCCCTTTTTTTTTTTCACATCAATATTCTACCTTTGTTTTGACAAGTCTCTAAGGCCAATTTTACACAATTTTTCATATAAAATTCAAATATCAACTTGGCTTTATCAAAATCAAACGCTTCCCTATTCCGTTGTCCTTGGCTGAGAGGTATGTAGTTTAGGGTTCAAAAATTCATTTTTGATTCCAATGCTTTCAAACACTTCCTCTTAATGTTATCCTATGTAAAATGATATTCTAAACTCATGGGAATCATCAAATTAATTTGAAACAACCTCTAACCTCTTGAACTAGCCTTGGTCGAATGCTTTCACAAGTTAGGGAATTTAGAGTTTCTTCCAAAATCAATCAAAATAACAACTAAACAAGCTAGCTCAAGTCTTTAATCACGGTTTCTATCCTTTCCTAATTATTATTCCTCAATATTTTTGAAATCTAGACAGCATGTTCTTCAAAATTTTTGCCATCAAACTCTACTTGAAACAAGCTAAAAGTATAGCCAAATGGAAGCTCTTACATATCTTGATTAACCCTTGATTCTTGCTTGATAATTCCTTATCGTTTTTAGCATGTTCTTCCTCCCTTCAAGTCAATTTTTCAGCAGTAAAACCTCCCCCTTTTAGTGGCCAAAGTAACCAAACTTGAAGGGCTTGGAAGGGGCTATTTATAGACCTTATTTTTTTACCTCCCTTTGCTCCCAGTGTCCTTAAAAATTTGAGGTTAAAAATCCATGTGTCCCTCTTCATATGCTGCATAATTTTTAAGCATGCCATGTGTCTTTATATACTTAAGTGTCTTGGCTAATCATGTGATCAAATTAATTATTTTATTCCTTAATCCTTTGGGCTGTATGGGCCATGAATTCTCCAAGTCTTTCTGGCCCAAAATCATGCTTGATTTGTTAAAGAAAGAGGGAAAGGATGTGACCTGTCAAACATCATGACATTCCTCAATCTGATTTTGTCATATCTAATTTCCAATGATAATTTTGGACCTCTAAAAATTTATTTCTACCTATCAAACATCTTCTTTTAATGTAGGAAGGTCCCTTAAATTTGTTTAAAATTTATCACACCCTTTAACTACCTATATTAAATTTTCTCTAAAATCATATCTTACTAATAAGTATTTGACAATAATTATTCTAAAATTAATTCTTTCACTTTCATAGGGTGGAAATAATTTTATAATCTCAAATAAACCTCTGAATAATTTTTTCAAAATTATTGAGATCTCTACATATTTTAAATAATTACTTCCGCCCAATTTTTCACTGTTTAATTAGAAAAACCCTAGTTTACAGAAAATTTTATAATAAATCTTTTTCATGCTACCTTTACGTCTAGCCTCAAATATAGTTCTAAATACTCTATTTTATTTTTCTATAATTTTTTGAGAATTTTTTGGAATTTTTACCCAACTTTCCTATTTTGCCTTTCCTAGACTGATAATTTCAAAAATGCCAGTCTAATCAAGGGTTAGATCTTAATTCAAAAGCTGTTTTGAATCTGAGTCTACTTCACTACTTGGCCCTCTGTCTAATTTATTACTCATATTCCTAGGGTTAATATTAGTGGGATTTGACATCATTGAACATTTTCTATGCTTTATAGAATAGCTCATCAAGTTGTTGTTTAAAAGAGAGTAGCTCTCCCCTCAACGTAGCTCTTTAACCTCTAGGAATTAATCTAGCTTTGAATTTTGACACCAAGTCATCCTAGGTACGGATAAAGTATTCTAGTAGAGAATTAAGCTATGCTTTTTCTCGATTTGTGTGTGTCATCCTTGCACAAGGGTTATGCTAATCTTCTCTGTATTGTTTCTATTTTATCGGATGTCCCCGAAGGGACTAAGCCATGCTTTTTCCTTGTAAGATAAGGACATAGGAAATAGTCTTAATCTTAGAGAATCTTTGGAGATTCTATTCTGCTTGAAATTCTCACACACTTCCACAAATTTGGTCAAAATGCTCATTAGGATGTTCATTAAAATTCACTTGGAAAGTTTCAATCATCCCTAGCAGTTGAATCATGGCTGGTTGGCTTTAAAGTTTTTGGCTTGGATATTAGGCAATCCGATACTAGAGTGAAAGGTTTGCCCGTCCTTGTCAAGGTAATCATCCAAAGTGTATACATTATTCTCATCTCATTTAGCTATGTCTTTTGGTTCTGTCAAGGATGTGTATGGTCTATCAGAAGGAATATTAGGTTCTTAGGAAAGATATTCTTTTTCAGCACCATAAGGAATGATTTCTAATCAATCTTGCATGCATTGGAGAAGCACCTACAAATTCAAATTAAAAATAAAAACCATCAAACTTATTAAATGAGACTAGATAACTAAACTATCAGAACTAACTAAACTACCAATGACTTAAAACACAATAAAGGAAAGCTTAAGTGTAATCAATAATACAATTGCAATAATTGACAATGCAACCTTTGTGTCGAAGTCCCTAACAATAGTGCCAAGAACTTGTTCACAGCCAAGCGTAAACTGTCAGTGCACGGGCAGCAAGTAGTATAAAAATATCATTCCTATAGGGATTAACATAAAAATTAGTTAATTATAGCACTTATGCTCCTAATTAAGTTGAGTGAAATTATTTAAAAGATTGTAATTTAACATTTTGTTGTTCTAGGTAAGATAACTAAAATTAAAAATTTGATTTTAAGTTAATTGAAGCCTAGGATTATTTCTCCCTTTTGTAGTTTATGAAACCCAACCAAATCCCTCTCAGCTAGCACTTAAATAAAACCATGTGTTTGTCTAAGGTTTTAAATTATTTAATTAAGCTCTCTTAAGTTAAAACCAAATTTTAATTGTCCATAAAATACTCAATCTATTGTAACATTTAATGAAGATAGTTTGAAGTACCAACCTTAATTTGACAATACTAGGTTAGTAATTATATTTCTATGTTACCAACAAACTATCCATTCAATTAGCAAAGTCAAGCACAAATTTATCTAAGTTCTATATCTCAATTAGCGTTTTCAAGTCAAATTAAGATAAACAAAACATTCAGAGTGGTGGCCAAACACTAAAAAGCATTAGGCCCAAGATAAATTCAATGCATAATATCACACCTCTCTTTATACCCCATTATACATCAATTGGAACTATTATAATGTGTTTCGTAGTGTTTCCGAATGAAAATTTTCAACTTTGAAATTTTACCCTTAATTCTGTCCGTACACTGCTCATATGAAAATAGGCTAATTTTAAAAATTCATAACTAATTATAGAAAAATAAAAATGAGGTGGTTCAAATTTTCACACGAAACTTGCCAAGATTTCTATAGAGAAAAAATATTCACTGGGCTCAATTCCATCCAAAACAGCACCAGAAAATCGACAAAATGCAATGTGCATATGATCAATTTTTGAATTTTCAGTATTTTTGTCCAACTTTGAAAGAGCATAAATCTTAGTACAAAAATCCAAATTTGATTGGTTGTCACTTGATTTAAAGCTAAAAATGAGATCTATAAGCTTGTAAAATTTCGTGCCCAAATTTTAACAATTACTCATCATTTCATGTGCCATAAATTTGGCCTCTTTTAGGGAGTTTTTATCCCCTAACTCTATTTCCTTTATTTCTTTTCTCTTTCTTTCTTTTTCCTACACTCTTTTAACATTGCACCATTTAGAATTTTAGCATTTGAGCATGTCATACAAGCATAATTTACATCATATTACTATCTATAATCCATTACAAACTTGGCATAAAGTTGGATAATACATCACATAATATTCCAAACAATATGACATTCACAAAGCTCTTCTATCCCAACACCATTTCCTTGCCCTTACCATCGAATGAATCATTCTCTATTTGAGACATAATTTAACATAGGAGGAATAAGATTTCTATGAAATCTTAGTAGCATTTGAATTACAATTATCATACAAATCAAGCAAGTTATCATGTGACATGTTATCAAACCTCAAGGCATAATCAACTACATAGAATCATGCTTAATGCCATGCTAAAAGAGGAACATCAAAACTTCCACAATAGCAGCCATCAAGTGTAAGAAATAGTCAGATTTGAACAAGTGGCATGTTGCTAGATATTTCCAAGTATTTTCCCTTGATTTTTCACTTTTTATTTAATACAAAATGGAGGGACCTGGAAGGTGCACGAAATTAGGCCCTTATTGGGCTCAATGTGGGTTCCAAAAATGGTTTGGGCTGGCCCAAAAAAGATGGTGCACAAACCAAATCACTATCTCAAACCAATTTGAAACTTTATCAGTTACTATTCACTAGTAACATTCCATAATTTTTCTAGACCCCCAAAAATTCATTTCTCTCCATGATAATTCACCTTTTAATAGTAGAATATGATCTGAAAATTTTCAAAAAATTTTGCCACCTCTAGGTATTTATTTTGAATTTTCTCTGAACAGGCCTTGATCGATGTCAATGTGGGAAAATAAATCCCCTAAAATTAATTCCTAAGCTTCCAAGGCCTAAAACTAATTTTATAAATTCAAATAAATATTTAGATGAATTATTCATCTTTCTCCCAAATTTATTGAGGCCTTCAACTACTTAAAATAATTATTTTCTTTCCATTTCCCAATAATTTCTCGAAAACGCTCTATTTACGGGAAATTCCGTAATAATTTGCTTTCACCTAAATTTCATCTTTTGGACCTCAACCAAATTTCTAAAACCTCTAATCTACACCTTTTCCATTTTTCATGAATTTTCTAGAATTTTTCTCAAACTTTCTAGTTTTACCCTTCTTAGACCGATAATTATGAAAGTGCCAGCCCGAGATCGGGGTTTCACATCAAAAGTTATTTCATTTCTCTGTCTAGTTCCTACATTGACCCTCATCCCAATTTTTGATCCTTTATAGCCTGGTGAAAATTTGTGAGATGTGACAATTCCTCCCCCTTTAAATAAATTTTGTCCTCAAAATTTGGAAACATACCTTAATTAAACAATTCTGGGTATCTAGCTTTCATGTCGTCCTCATTTTCCCATGTGGCCTCCTCCTAAGTTAGAACCCTCTAGATGACTTTGACCATCGGAATAGTTTTATTCCGCAGCTGCTTAGTCTGCCGATCTATTACTTTCACTAGTTTTACCTCAAAGGTGAGGTTATCTTGCAGCTCTATGTCTTCGTATTTCAAGATATGTGAGGGATCCAGATGATACTTTTTGAACTGAAAAACATGGAAGACATCATGAATTTGGCTTAGATTAGGGGGTAGGGCCAATCTATAGGCTACCGGGCCAACTCTTGACAAAATCTGGAAGGGTCCAATAAACTTTAGCATCAATTTACAGGCTTTGATCGATCTTCCTACACCCGTAGTTGGAGAAACTTTCAAAAAAACATGATTTCCAACTTCAAACTCTAGAGGCCTTCTCCGTATATCGGCATAACTTTTCTGTCTACTTTGTGCTGTGAGTAGCCTCTGCCGAATCATCTTTACTTGCTGTGAGGTTTGCTCTACCAAGTCAGGACCAAATACCTTCCGTTTCTCCCAATTCAGTCCAACACAATGGGATCTATATTTTCTCCCTTACAAAGCCTTATAAGGAGCCATTTGGATATCAGAATGGTAACTGTTGTTATAGGTGAACTCCGCCAATGGCAAGTACTCATCCCAATTCCCTTTGAAATCTGGGACACAAGCTCTTAGCATATCCTCTAATGTTTGAATAGTACATTTTGTTTGCCCGTTAGTTTGAGGGTGATACGCTGTACTAAAACTTAGCTTAGTGTCTATGGCTTCCTGTAACGCTCTCGAAAATCTAGAGAGAAATCTCAAGTCTCTATTAGAAATAATCATTTCCAGTGTCCCGTGCAACCTCACTATTTCCCGGATGCATATCCGTGCCATTTTTTCCAGTTGATACTCTTTCTTAATAGTCAAGAAATGAGCTGACTTCGTCAGGTGATCCACAATCACCCATATTGCATTATAACCTAACAATGTATGAGGTAATCCCATCACAAAATCCATGGAAATGCTATCCTATTTCCATTTTGGAATACTTAGGGGTTGTAAGGATCCTGGCAGCTTTTGGTGTTCCGTCTTTATCTTTTGACAAGTGAGGCACCTCAACACGTAGTCTGTTACATCTCTCTTCGTACCAGGCCACCAGAAAAATTCTTTAAGGTCTCAATACATCTTAGTCATGCCTGGATGTATGGTGTATCGACTCTTATGTGCCTCCTCCAGAACTTGCCTCTTAATCTCTGAATTCGAGGGAATATAAGTTCTTCCCTTATATTTCAGGATCCCTTCCTGAATTATCTCGAAATCCTTCATCTCATTTCTCAACACTCTAGCTTTCAACATGTCAGCCAGTTGATCTCTCTATTGGGCCTTCTCAATTTTTTCATTGATCTGTGCTTCTGCTTTTGTAATACTGATCTAGCCTGCCATCAACTGTATCTGGCTGGTAAGATTTCAATCTTAGATATTTTTGATCAACTCTTGTTCCTTTATCATTAACGATGCCACCTGCATCGTTTTCCGGCTCAACGCATCTGCTGCCACATTCACTTTTCCCGGATGGTATTTAATCTGATAATCATAATCCTTGAGCAATTCCATCTATCTCCTCTGTCTCATGTTGAGTTCTTTCTAGTCTTACAGGTATTTAAGGCTTTTGTGATCACAATACAATTCGATAGTTGCCCATATAGGTAGTGCCTCTAGATCTTTAAGGCATAGACAACTGCTGCTAACTCAAGATCGTGAGTGGGATAGTTCTCCTCATGAGTTTTCAACTACCGTAAGGCATAAGCGACCACTCAACCTTGTTGCATCAGCACATATCCCAATCCTTGCTTACGTGCATCTATATACACCACATATGATAATGTAGGATCAGGGATCATCAGCACGGGAGTCGAGGTCAGCTTCTGTTTCAATTCCTGGAAACTTGCCTCACACTTACTATCCCAATTGAACGACTAATTCTTTTGGGTGAGCTTAATCAGCAATAGGGCAATTCTAGAGAAATCCTGTATAAACCTCTGATAGTACCCTGGTAGACCCAGAAAGCTTCTCACCTTAGTTACCGTCTTGGGTCGTTCCCAATTCAACATGGCTTCTCTCTTACTTGGGTCTACAGCCACTCCATCTCGGGTTATCAAATGGCCCAAGAATTTCACTTCATTTAGCCAAAACTCACATTTGCTCAATTTAGCATACAGTTGCTTTTCCCACAACGTGCCTAACACAATCCGCAAATACCGTTCATGTTCCTCTGGTGATTTAGAATACACCAGGATATCATCGATGAATACCACTACAAATTGATCCAAATATGCCAGAAAGATCTTATTCATGTAATCCGTGAAAATAGCAGGTGCGTTAATCAAACCAAATGGAATCACCAAAAACTCGTAATGCCCATATCTCATTCAAAAGGCAGTCTTCGAAATATCTTCTACCTTAATCCTCAATTGATGGTATCCCGATCTCAAATTAGTCTTCGAGAATACAGTGGCTCTCGTCAACTGATCTAGCAAATCGTCTATTTGTGGCAACGGGTACTTATTCTTGATAGTCACTTTATTCAACTCACTGTAGTCAATACACAATCTCAGGCTACTGTCCTTCTTCTTCACAAATAACATTAGTGCACCCCACAGAGAAAGACTAGGGCATATGAACCCTTTCTCCAATAGCTCCTCTAATTGCTTCTTTAGTTTTGTCATCTCATTCGAAGCCATCCGATATTGAGCTTTTAAAATCAGGCTCGTTCCAGGCATTAAATCGATAGCAAATCCAATTTCCTTTCAGGAGTTAATCTGCTAATCTTTGTCAGAAATACCTCAAGCTTGAACCACCAGGATACCTAAAATCCCTTCTTCCGTTTCTGTTGTCACTAAGAAGAATACATATAACCCTGGCAACCCTGTCTCAACCACTTATCCGCCTAAGCCACCGAAATCATGTTCAACTTTACTTCTGCCATTGAGGTTAACTCTCAAGTAGGAAGGATCAATGTTTTGTTTTTACAATCAAGGAGAACATTTTAGAAGGACAACCAGTTCAAACCAAGGAAACAGTGGGCATACCAGACAAAAGAGTGAGTCTAAACAAACAATAGAAGTTAAAATTTTTGTTCTCGTAAGAGTGGAAACACACAAATCATACTGCAATATGTCGACAGCAAGACCGAAGCGCCTAGCGCATCATATGATATAAACGAGTGGCTGGCACCCGAGTCAAACAAAGCATCTACAAGGTTGCCATTTACAATAACCGTACATTGGATCATCTCAGGTGGCTTACGAGCCTCTTCCTAATTAAGGGTGAACATCCTGCCCTGTGCCTGAGGTCTTCTCGTGTTGTCAGCACCTTTCGGGCACTCCCTAACAAAGTGTCTGGGTCGTCCGCATCTAATGGACACTCTCTGACCCATTATGCACGGCTTGTCTCCATGATTGTGACCACAGTGCTCGGATTCCCTTCCTTAGTAAACATTCTTTGCTCCCTAGTAGACATTCTCTGTGCCTTCTCTTCAGTCTCTCTGCCTCGACTTCCTATTCTAGTTAAATCTCCTTTTCTTCTAGCTACCACCTAAAGAAGTGCCTTCCTGACCTGCTCTTGCCCCTGGCTTCTTGGCTCGCAGGGTTGCTTTAGCCAACTTAGCATGATTCTGGCTATTCTCGGTGATATGGTAGACTTCCATGGCCTTATTGAAAACTTCCAGCTATCTCGAGGCCATCTTCTCTCTCAACTCTGGTTTCAGCCCCCTAATCATTTTCTTCGTGAACCAGTGTTCGTCATTCATGTGCTAGAGGTAAGTGCAGTACCTGGATAACATAATGTACCTTGCCAAGTACTCGTCAAGAGGTTCATTCACTGCTTGCCTTATAGTGAGGAACTCTGCTTCTTTCTCATCCCTCATGGATCAGGGAAAATATTTCAAGAAAAACTAGTCCTTGAACACTTCTCATGTAATTGGGGTTTCATTGACCAGGAGGACTAACTCGGTGTTTTTTTACTATCTGTCTACTTCCCCTTCTAGCTTATATATTGTCATCTGAGCCTTCCTTTTAGACGAATATTCCAAAATAGCAAAGATCTTCTCTAGCCAGGTTATCTAGTCCTTGGCTATTTGCACATCAAAAGTTCCCTCGAAAGTAGGAGGATTGTGTTTACTGAACTTAACAATCCACTATTGCAGCGTATCAGGTTTTGTAGTAGGTTGAGGTCTCACAGAAGCAGGTTCTTGTGGTTACTGTGGTGGTATGGGTTGGGCTGTCCTGGCTATTCCTTGACTGGGTTGCTATAGCAGCATCCCTCTCTTATTCTTACCTAACTTGTGTGGCTTGTATCTTAGCCATATTCCTTTGCTATTCCTCTAACCTCTCCATTATCCACTCAATCAGATCAATAGGGGCTCTTGATAACTCTCCCCATGTATCGAGTCTCCTACCTCTTGATCCTCGTCTTTTTCTTACCATTTTGTTGTTTTCATCTCAACTACAAGAGGAACAAAATCATCAATTTACATAAACACTATTTATATTGCCTTTTCAGTTTATATACATACATCAGCATAGTTAGCAAAAGTAAGGTTACAGCCCACTACAGTTAGCATAGTATACAGTCATCCTGTATTCACGGCATAGAAGCAGAAAAAGGAAAAGTAGTGACAACAAAGAGCTCTAAGCCATCTAGTAACTGATGGAATTTATAGGACATAAGGCGGCCACAAATCCTCTGAATCTCCTCCTACCAAACTCAGGTTCTTGATAAAATCTCCATTAGTGCTCAACTCCAAAGAGCATCACTAGTATTTGGATTCTTCTCAATGACTTCACTGTATAATAATCTCACATAAAGGAGAACATCCAAATAGATAATACCATACTGATTCTGTGTTTGGTCTATATGCCTTCCTAACTCTCTTAGCTCCCTTAAGATGCTATCGTAGTCTCTAAACTCTTTCTTTATCAATAAGGGTCTCTTCTTGATCTGTAGATTCTTAGCCTTGATTTGTTTCGGCTTCACAGCTCGGATAGGAACTGTCCTAATGGCACTTGGACCCGCCTCATCAGGACATGGTTGAGATATTATGGTGCTCTAAGCATCCCTTTTCTCAAGCCTCGTAATATCGTTAGAATTTTCCTCAAAAATATATCCTCTATCTCCCAGAGAGGCTGATAATATCTAGGTGGTGGAGTCGGATCATCAGGGTCAGAAACATGTGGGTGGTACCAGTCTGGGTACGGTACCCTCGGCATCCTCTAGTTTACCGTTTCCCCAAAGTCATCACTACAGCAGGCCATAGTTTATCCTACACTCAACTCAATCTATAATATACCAATCCACCCTAGATATAATCCCAACTAGAAGCATTCAATCAACAGTCACAATTCATGTTTAACAATAACAGTTAGAACAGTGCTACTATCAAATACTATTCACAATCATTACGCAATTTACAATGTAAAACGATAAGAATAGTGCAATTAAACTAAGCCAGAACCTTTGCTCTGGTACTAAAAAGTGTCACACCTCTCTTTATAACCCATTATACGTCAATTGGAATCATTATAACGTGTTTTGCAGCATTTTCGGGTGAGAAAATTTCAACTTCAAAATTTTATCCTTAATTCTGTCCATACATTGTTCATTGGAAAATGGGTCAACTTTGAAAATTCATAACTAATTCTAAAAAAATCAAAACGATGTGGTTTCAATTTTCACACAAACTTTGCTAAGTGTTCTATAGAGACAAATATTCATTAGGCTCCATCCAGAATGGCACCAGAAAAATCGATAAGATGCACTGTTTATATGGTCAATTTTCAAATTTCTAGTATTTTTGCCCAAATTTTGAAGGGTATAACTCTTAGCACAAAACTCCAAATTCACTTGATTTAAAGCTAAAAATGAGATCTATAAGCATATAAAATTTCATGTCCAAATTTCAACAATTATTCATCATTTCATGTGCCACAAATTTGGCCTCTTTTAGGGAGTTTTTATCCCCTAACTCTATTTCCTTTATTTCTTTTCTCTTCCTTTTTCCTACACTCTTTTAACATTGCACCATTTAGAATTTTAGCATTTGAGCATGTCATACAAGCATAATTTACATCATATTACTATCTATAATCCATTACAAACTTGGCATAAAGTTGGATAATACATCACATAATATTCCAAACAATATGACATTCATAAAACTCTTCTATCCCAACACCATTTCCTTGCCCTTGCCATCGAATGAATCATTCCTTATTTGATACATAATTTAACATAGGAGAATAAGATTTCTATGAAATCTCAATAGCATTTGAATTACAATTATCATGCAAATCAAGCAAGTTATCATGTGACATGTTATCAAACCTCAAGGCATAATCAACTACATAGAATCATGCTTAATGCCATACTAAAAGAGGAACATCAACACTTCCACAATGGCATAATTCAATGCATTTGGTCAAAACATAAACCAATGTTATTCAACCAATCCATGCCACAACACAAGTTCCTCCATCTAAGCAAACAACAAATCACATTAAACAAGCAAGATTAACAATCAAATTATAATTCAAAGCTACCTTTTTAATACTTGTCCAATTGGTTACTCGAAGAACAAAGCTTCCTCGTGGTTCCTCCTCACAATTCCTATTAAACCAAGTATAAACATAGTCCACATTAATTCCTAAATCACTTAAATAAAACTCTTAAACTTTGACTCAATAATTTCCCCCTTTTTCTTTGATTTTTAACCAAATGATTCCTTCTTTAGAATCAATCATCTTATAACTCAATCCTACACAATTTTTTATGAGGAATCCAATAGTGCAATCAAATTTTTGAAATTCACACTCCTTTCCCATGATCTTCACTTGGCTGGATAGGGGGTTATATGTCTCTAAAAATTCTATATTTGATTCCAATGATTTTAAACACTTCCCAACAACATATCACTATACAAAAACATGTTTTAAAGCTATTCGAATCATCAAATCAATGAAAAACAAACCCCTTCCCTATGAACAGTGCTGGCCAAAATAAAGAACCGAAACCCTAACTTGGTTTTCTTCAAAAAATCAATCCGTACACCACTTAATCTTTCTTATTCTACTTGACTATTAAGATTTCTATCCTTCCCTAAGCATCACACATCCCAATCAAAATTTTCAGCATTTTTCCAGCATTTTTCTAAGCAAAATCCTAATCCAATCAATATAATACTTAGGGATAATAATGCTTAGACATACCTTAATGTTTTCTTAGTGTGTGTTGGATGATTTCTTGCCTAAAACACCTCAAAAATTTTGAACAAAGGGGCTGGATGAACAGTGGCAGAGTCTCCCTTTGTTTTTCCTAGTTTTCCAATATTTTCTTGGTATTTTCTAGGGGTATTTATAGAAAATTCAAGTATGCCCCTTGCCTCCTGATTTAGCCAAATTGGAACACCTAAGGAGGTGTATGTGGCAGCCATCAAGTGTAAGAAATAGTCAGATTTGAATAAGTGGCACGTTGCTAGATATTTCCAAGTATTTTCCCTTGATTTTTCACTTTTTATTTAATAAAAAATGGAGGGACCTGAAAGGTGCACGAAATTGGGTCCTTATTGGGCTCAATGTGGGTTCCACAAATGGTTTGGGTTGGCCCAAAAAAGATGGCGTACAAACCAAATCACTATCTCAAACCAATATAAAACTTTATCAGTTACTATTCACTAGTAACATTTCATAATTTTTTCAGACCCTCAAAAATTTATTTCTCTCTATGATAATTCACCTTTTAATAGGAGAATATGATCTAGAAATTTTCAGAATTTTTTGCCACCTCTAGGTATTTATTTTGAATTTTCTTCGATTAGGCTTTTATTAGTGTCACTATGCGAAAATAAATTCTCTAAAATTAATTCCTAAGCTTCCAAGGACTAAAAAATTTTTATAAATTCAAATAAATATTTAGATGAATTACCTATATTTCTCCCAAATTTATTGAGGCTCTCAACTACTTAAAATAATTATTTTCCTTTGATTAGTCAATAATTTCCAGAAAAACCTCTATTTACGGGAAATTCTGTAATAATTTTCTTTCACCTTTCAAACCTCAACCAGGTTTCTAAAACCTCTAATCTACACTTTTCCTATTTTTTAAGAATTTTCTAGAATTTTTTTCAAATTTTCCTGTTTTACCCTTCCTAGACCGATAATTACGGAAGTACCAGCCCGGACCTTATCAGGATTTCACATCAAAAGTTGTTTCATTTCCCCGTCTAGTTCCTACATGGACCCTCATCCCAATTTTTGATCCTTTATAGCCAGTGAAAATTTTTGGGATGTGACATATAAATTCAGTAAATGCTAAAAGAGAGGAATAAACAAGTCTTAGTCCATACAAAGGCTCAAAATAATGATAGAGAAAAGAGTTTAGCTACTTATAATCCTAAAGAAATAAAAAATATGACAAATATTTTAGTCCATATCAGATTACAAATGAAAAGAGAAAGGAAAAAGAAATAAAAATCAATGCTTAGAGTCCTAAATCTCTTTAAAACACCAAATCCTAGCTCCTTCTTTCTCCTCAAATGTGTTCCTTCTCGCTCTCTCTATTTTCTGAGTTAGAGAAGGTGTCCAAAATGCTCAAAATCAGTCCTCTAGGTCATTGTATGGCAAAAAAATAAAACTCCACATTTTAGGTTCTGTCAGGTACTATGCCACTCCTATTGCAGGGTTGTGGCACTAAAGCCTTGTTTATGATACAAGAGAATTGGTTTTCTTTTCTTAGAACAAAGTGTTGTAGCACTTCAAACATATGTCTTGGCATCAGTAGATCTTTCAACTTGACTTCCTTCTGTTGGAAATTGTGCCCTAGGGGCCAATCATTATGTTTTGAACATTGTTAATTTATGAGTTTATTAATTACGTTATCATATTATTTGCATGTTTACTGTGATAACTATCCTTGGATAACTCATGGTTTATCCTAAATGTCCCTGGTCGGTCATCTATGTGGGAGCAAAGATGAAATAAGACCAGTATGACTTTAAAGATATATAGAGATATAAATTAAAGTCATAGGCACATGTAAGAGTACAAGGTGTTTGGACCGACCCGCTATGAGAGAGCTGCAGGGTTAAGTCATAAGCTTCTCTCATATACAAACCATGTCACTGTGCCCTTTGACCTGAGATCATCATGGATTCATACATGAGAAACGCTTAGCTTGACCTAGTCAAAAGTCACTTTTGACCAAGTGATCATAAAGACTATGTTCAGGCTTAGTGGTTTTTCATGCGTAGGAATGTGAATGGTCAAGATGGAATTTGTCCCTCACATTCGTAGAGAGACATTACTGGGCCCCTCGATGAGTGAGTCTGAGAAATGTATGGCCATACTATAATGGAAAGGTAGTTCCATTTCTATACTCAGACTACTCAGGGATCGAGAAAGTAACGGTCATGGATAGGAGGATGACGTTCTCCATGCCTCATCCATGACCAAAATGTCGTGAGACAAAAGGGACGTGATATGGTTGTATGAAAGGTTGCATCGTTCAATGATCCTCATATGATTTGGGTAGTCGTGATGTCTTGCTAGAGACCGCTTACGACTTGTGGGTCATTATAGTTAATGGCCCACTGCCAACTTCATATGGGCCTACAGGGTCGCACACAAAATAGCCCGACACGAGTTATGATGTCCAGATTCATTGAATCTAAGATATGTCCAGATTCAATGAATAATATAGGGTGGACGTGTATATTATATATATATATAAATTCATATATATATAAATATAAAAGATATTAATTGTTAGATTTAATTTATAAGGATAAATTAATATATACAAATTAATTCCGTCATCTCTTTATTAAATAAATAGGAGAATTAAATCTGTGAGACGGATTTAATTTAAACCATATTTACTTAATTGTTCTCTTATCTGATTAGGCAATATTTGATATTGTATTAATTTCGGAATTAATTAGAGTTAATTTCGAATTAAATATTATTAATTAAACCTATATAGCATCCTATATATTGGTATGAGGAGCTAGGGTTTAAGCAAGAGAGAACCAACAGATAAGAGACGGCCTAAGAGAGGAGAGAGGGCGGATTCCTAAAACCCTAGACGGACATAGGTGCTAGCACGCCGTTCGAGGTTGAGGGCTACTCGTGTGGATACCGGTAGAGGAAGCCGACCGGAGTTGTCGACTTCGAACGACAAAGGAGGCGAGCAGAAGCATCCTGAACGGCCGAATCATCGAGTCACCAGGGAATCGAACGCCTAAAGGTAATGCTTCTTACTACCTGACTTAAACGCGATCGGTAGATCCGGAAAGGGATTGAAAGTTTTAAAATTTCGAGTTGTTTTTCCGCTGCGCATCGTCTTTCAATTCCCTTCACCTTCCTCATCAACTCCTTCCCTACTTGCTCATAATGTCAGTGTACATAACTATGAGCGAAAAATCTATGAGATCTAATTATTACCAATTTTTCATCATTTTCTTATTGATATTATCTTTATACTCATATGATGTCATCAGTTAATTTCTTTATCCAATTCATGAAAATATTTTCACTTTTGGTTTTGTGACTCCCCAAACATGTACAAAATAGACTTTAAATTAATAAGATTTGGTGAGTCAATAGTTGAGAGATTTTGTTAGTTAAGGCCAATTGTGTCCTATTTTATATCTCTTCTTTTTTGTTTTTTCATTGTGTCATACGTTTCTAAGCATCTTTCCAACTTTATAAGCATTAGTTTCTGCTTCAAATTACTACATTAATGATTCAAATGAAAAATTTGAACAACCTAACCAAACAAGACAATCCATGAGAGCCAAAGTTGATGAAGTAGGGGAAAAATATTTGCATTTAACCAAAAATCCATAATTTAAGCCCAAATATTAACCATGCCCATTCTACTATCACTTGTACCTCCAAATAAGCATTAATTCACTAAAAAGTATAATAACTAAAGAAAGATGAACTAAAATAATAGGGTCCAAGAAAGCTGAGAATGACATAGATGTATACTTAGCACCTCTAATTGAAGATATGAAGCTATGATAGAGGAATGTGATCAATGTATATGATGCTTAGAATGAGAAAAAGTTCAAATTGCTAGCCACATTGTTTGGCACAAGAAATGATTTTTCCGCATACAGTAACTTGTCAGGGTACAACATTAAAAACCAACTTGGATGCCCTATATGTAAAGAGGGTACACATTTGATAATGCTAAAGTATGGTATGAAGAATTCACACATGGAACTTTGCAAATGGTTGCATCAAGATCATTCTTACTGATATTTAAGAAAATATTTTAATGGGAACTTACATGTAGGTTTAGCATCAATATTATTGACCGATGAGACGGTTTTCTTAAAAGGTTAAACATTTTGAATGTGAGTTTAGAAAATTTTGACGAGGCATGTTACGATAGGGGGTAAAAGAATACACCTATTTTTTTTAGTTGTCATATTGAATACCTTGGATGTGAGGCATTTTCTAACATTATGCATATCGACAAAATGTCTATGAAAATATTACTGACATGTTACTCCAATTTTAGAAAAGACAAAAGATGGCATAAATACCAAGCTAGATATGGTTAAGGCGGGGGGGAACAAGGAACAAATTAGTACTAGAGGATAAGAGAACCTACACACTTCTCGTCTAACGACTCACACACTATCTAAAAAAAAAACATTGGCTTTTTTTCTTTTTTTTTTTTTTACTTTTTTAACTACTGTCAAAGTGCCAGAGTACTACTCTTCAAACATTAGGAACTTGTGTTAGTGAAAGACTTAAAGATCAAGGGTTTTAAAATCTCACGACTATCATGTGTTATGGAGAACTGTGTTCTAGTATCTATGCAAGCTATTACTAGAAGAGGTGTGAGAGCTACAATCAGCAACTTACATTTCTTCTTCAAGTCACTGTTCAATAAAGTGATCAACCCAAGAAGTTGTTGAGATTGCAAACCCGAATCATTTCTACCATGTGTGAGTTTATGATGCATTTTCCTTAACATTTTTTAACACCATAGTCAACCTAACAATCACTTGGTTTGAGAGATTCAACAATATATGGACCATCCTATTTAAGATGGATGTACCCCATTAAGCATTATGTGAAGATATTTAAAGGAAATGTGAAAAATCAAAATTGACCAGAAGGTTGTTTGTTGAACAATATATCTATGAAGAGGCTGCTAAATCTTTTCCCAATAATACTTAAAAAATGCCAATGATATTAGGCTTCTAGTGTCTTGGTACGAGGGCAGGACAGACAGATAGAGAGGAATGATGAGAAAGAAAGTTATTACTATTTCAGACTAATAGTAGGAGTAAACACATGTATATCATAGACTAACAACACAGTTGTGCCAAAGCACATAATTAACATTTTGCAACATAGGTGAAAAGCACATACTTAGCAAGTAAATGTTGATCCTGTAATATCCCAAAATTTGAAAATAGAAATTAAAAGACTTAACTATATAGTTAAGGTCTTGGAAAAAAATATTATTTTATAAAAGCTATTTTTGAGTAAGAAATTCAGTAAAATGAAAAAGAGAATAGTTATTAAAAATATATAATGACATAGAATAATTAAGGAAAAATTATAAATAGTTATTTTGGGATAAATAGGTTTGTGGAATATTTTATTTTCCAAAAAAGGTGTTTTTGTGGCCTCTGAATCTGATTCTTATTGCTCTTGAATGTGTATAAACGGAATGTGCTCTATCCTCAACCCATGTTTTTTCTCCTGTTTGTTAAATATTAGATTCTTTTAACAAATAGTTAATATGAGTGAGTGAGTGTGTGTGTTGGGGGGGGGGGTTTCCTTGTGAATATTGAAACAGGAACGTTGTGTTTGTTCCAGTTTGTTCGATTAAAAAAAAAAAAAAACAGAGTGATGATTATAGCGGTGAAGGGTGCTGTGAAATATAATAAATGAAATTAGTGATCTTTTTTTTTTTTTTTCCTTTTGTTTTTTCCTATTATGTGACTGCATGTTGGTTTTCATTTGTATGGGTTTATGGGTGCAGAAACAGGGTGCATTATTTGGGATGAACTTTCGAGTCCCACATTCCCTGTTCTGTTATATTAAGCATCAGACCCTTTAATTAAATAGTTTATATACAACTACATGTATGTGTGCTCCGTACATGCCAACCCAGGGAGATCAAATGTTGGGTTCTAATAATGTAAAGTTAAAACTATGTTAGTGTGGTTTGTGGTTGTCATTATGAATGCCTAGTAACTATTTTAAATGGACCAAATAAAGTTAGAAGCATGACGAGAGTTGAATAAACATGCCGTTAGCTATCCCTCAAGATTTAGCAACCATGTCGAATGTTTAGACTTCAGTTAAGGACTTTGAATGACGTTCATGTTGCTTTTGATATATGGACGATGATATTCAAATGATACAAAAGTTAATGGCATATATGGGTGTGATGCTTACTAAACCAAATTGTTGAGTGGTGCAATAAGAATACACACACATACTATGAAAACTAAAAATATATTTTCAGATTTTATTATGCTGCTGTCTAAATGTTTTAAAAGTTAAAGTTGATTAAAATACTTATTAAAGGTTAAAGAAACACATGCATTACAACGAGGGTTTATATTTAGGCAGCAAATGACTATGGATTTGCTGTTTTGGGAGCTGAAATATATTGGAAATGCTATTAATGTGAATTTTGCTGATTTAAGTTTCTATGGGGAAAAGTGATTTCATTCTTCTCTACTCTACATGATCTAATCAGTTTTAGTTATGAGAAGATGATTGCTATGAAAATTATTGATAGCTCTTTTGATTAACCAAATTGTTAGTCATCTAAAACATGGTTTAAGGGTACCAAAATAATGTTGACGAATATATTAAAAGCTTTGCTATTTTCGATACTTAAATACCTCCATGAAGTGTTTCTGAAGTTGACATATAATGGAATTATATTATGCTTCCTTATTCAGTTAAAATAACTTGTAAGTAAAGAAGGACAATTCAAATGTATCTAAGTTAACCATACATGTATATATGTGTATTTGTTGTGGGTTAGGTTAGAAAAGTTTGCTATTCAATGCTTTCTCATATTAGATTATCATTTAGATACTTAAACCATGCCTAGAAGTATTTGAAAGTTGATTAAGACTTGTTACTCATGCTGTGAAATTTTCAAGTGCTTACATAAGTACTGTGTGATGTTTGGAAGCATCGAGTTTAAATTTCTGAATTAAAAAAATGAAAGCTTTCAAAATCAAGGTTGGAAATTGACAAGCAGCTCACTGTGTGAAGTTTGTACATGTTACAATGTATGTAAAGTTTCAAAGAGCTTTAAAATGATTGAATGCTTTGTTAATGTTTTGTTTAATGTTTGAAAAAGTTAAAAGGTAGCTTGAGTCTCTTTAACAAATGATAATGAAATAGGAAGTTAAGAGAAACATAAGAAAGGAAAGGGTTAGAGACTCTTAGAAATAAAGTGTTAATTTTGCTAGGTTGACTAACGATCTTAAGAGGGAGAGTGTGCCTGAGTGGGGTTAAGATTCAGTTAGTTATGAGTTAACCATGACTTTAGTTTTTTAACTTACCCTCTATAATACACACACACACACCCATAATCATAGGATTTAATTGGCATCCTAGCATACTAAAAAGAAACCTAGAGCATGGTACCCTCACAAAGGAGCAAGCGGAAGGTAGCATGAGAACATGTAAATTGCCTTACCAGCTATTGCCATGACCATATGCATGCATTTTACTATCCAGTATAGCGCATTTAACAGCTGATCAGTTAGCAGCTGCACAGTTCTTCAACTAATCAGTTAGTAGCTGAACAATTATTCAGTTATTGAGTTATGCAACTGCACAGTTACTCAGTTATCCAGTTATGCACAACAGTTATGTGAGATTCAGTTATATGATAGCGAGTATACTTCAATTAGTTATTTACTTAAGTTTAGTTGTTTTGTAAGGTCTTGTTCTCCATGGCTGCTCATTTTTATACAATGCATAATATCCAAAATATGATTACTACTACTACTGGGATTTTTTGAATCTCACCCCTCTTTTCTATTTAACCATAGGGCCCAGTATAGCTAAGGTGGAAGGAGAGCACTTAGTGTCATATCCTGATAATTGTCACATAGAAGATGAGGAATTTGAGACTGACCAAGGGTCAAGTAGTGTAGTAGAAACAGAAACGGATTAACTTTTGAAGTGAAACCCAAAGAAGGATCGGACTGTCATTTTGAAAAGTTCTGGTTAAGGAACGGCAAAATTGAAAATTTCACCCAAATTTTTGAAAATTTTCCAAAAAATTATAAAAAATAGAATAAAGGTCTAAAAACTAAAATAATATCTGAGGCCTAAAAGGTGCATGTCACATACTATAAAAATTGACCCCAGTAATGGGTATGAAAAATTAAGTCAAGGGCTAATATGGAAGGTAGATTAGCTGACAAAGCCAAACATGACATAAAATCCGGATGGTGTCAGGACTGATATTTTTGAAACTATCGATATGGGAAGGGCAAAATGGAAAAATTTGGAAAAATTTTCACATTGTTTTTAGAAAATAGTAAAAAGACAAAATAGAGGTTTTGGAACCTCAATTGAGACTTTGAAGGTGGAAATAGTATGAAAATAGCTTGTTATCGAATTTCCTAAAAACGGAGGTTTTTTAGGGAAAAAATAGTGAAATTTGAGTGGAAATAATTATTTTAATTATATAGAGGCCTTAATAATTCTAAAAAATATAAAATAATTATATAATATTTTTTGGAATTTATATAAATTTCATGCCCTGAAAGTACAAAAAATTTTGGGGAATTTATTCTCAAATGTCTTATCGATAAAGTCCTATTTGAAGAAAATTCAAAATAAATAGTTAGAAATAGAGAAAAATTATAAAAAATTTTTAATCATATTATTATATTAAAATACGATTTTTTTAGGAAGAAAAATGTGATTTTGGAGATTTAGAAAAATTTATGAAAAGTTACAAGAATAGTATTTGATAAGCTTCAATATTGTTTGGAATTAATATTTTATTGTTAGGCTAAATTCTTAAAACTTTTCAGATCAAAAGTGGGCCCTACATTGGCCGAAGAAAGACCTAAAATTTGTGTTAAAACCTGGCCAATTAATTAAGCCTAATTTTTACATAAAAATCAAGGGAATATTCTAGGACTTGTACACATAGCATGATTTGAAATTTTTAAGCACATGATGGCAGTCAAGTGTCTCCCTTATGTGGCATAATATCACGCTTAATGGAAGGGGAAGGGGTTAGATTTATTTCTCTATAAATACCCCCCTAAATACACTAAAATAGACCAAAAAAATTGACAAAAGAGGGGAGGTGCTATCCAGTTATCTTCTTGAGCTTTGGAATTGATCTCAGTTAGTTCATTTGGACAAGGAATCATTAAGCTTTACTCAAGGATTCATTAAGGCATGGGGCAAAGGAGCAAGGAGGAACCGAAAGGAATTGAAGAGGCCAAAAATTTGGGACTAAAAAGAGGTAGCATTGAATCTAATTTGATTGTCTTCTTACTTACTTAATGTGTATGTGTTGCTTGTTTTGCCTTACTATGAAATGATTGATTTGTACTATGGTATGAAATGTCCTTTGATGTTTGATATGCTTTGGCCAAGTGCATATTGATATGAAATATGAATATGTACTAATTTCCTTGATGGAATAATGTGCTATTTATGGAATTAGAATTGATTATTATGCATTGTGACATGTCACATTTTGTAAAGCATGATTAACATGATAATTATGGTTTATTACTACTGAGATTTCTATGAAATCTCATCCCCTTATATTCTCATATTCACCAACTAGGAGTTGATCAAGCAAGGAGAAAGAAAAGGAATTCACTTAGGATGATAGAGTTTATTGTTATTGAAATGATG
Source organism: Neltuma alba (assembly GCF_004799145.2). Classification (NCBI taxonomy): domain Eukaryota; kingdom Viridiplantae; phylum Streptophyta; class Magnoliopsida; order Fabales; family Fabaceae; genus Neltuma; species Neltuma alba. The sequence continues at coordinate 179,133 of NW_021635234.1, forward strand.
TTTTGTAATTATATACACTATTATGTATAATGTGAATTGTATTGGAATATTGTATCGATGATTAAGTATGCTCTACCTATGAGCAACTAACTAAGAAATTATGTTTAACTATATGTATATGATTGGAAAGGTTATATGAAAAGAAAAGAAAAGAGAAACCAAGAATCTCATGAAAAAGTGATAAAACTTGACTTTTTAAGGGTCAAGTTTGACCAATAAAATTTTATACAGTTGGGTGAGTTTTGAGTTGAAATTTGCAGGTCTATAGATCATATTTTTAACTTTCAAACAAGTTATATTTCATCAAATTTGGATTTTTGTACAAAAATTTATGCCCTTTCAAAGTTGGGCACAAATCCTGAAAAATTAAAAAAGGACCAAATGAACAGTATCACTTTGAACAAAACCTAGGATTGATGTATGAGTTTTGGACACCAAGGAGTATTTTTCCTTTAAAGAGTATGTCAAAAGCTTTCTATAGAATTTGGAATCATCTTATTTTGATTTTTCTAGAATTAGTTATTAATTTTCAAATTTTAGCCTTTGTAAGGATTATAATGAATATTAACTCGAATTTAAGAAATTTTAAAAGTTCAACTTTTTTCAACTTAAGGCCATAATAAATGATCCAAAATAGTTCCAATTGAGATAATATGTAATACAAAAGTAAGGCGTGACAATCCAAGTAGGGTAAAATTAATTTTGTTTACAATTTGTTATAATTATTGGTATTTTTGGCTAATTAAGAAAAAATTTGACAAAATGAATTATTTTAAATATCTAGAGGCCTCAATAACACATGCAAAAATGACAAAAATTATTTGAGAGGTTATTATAAATTTTGAATTTATTCTTGACCTCTCCAAGTGTAGCTCCAAGTGTAGAGGTTAGCTTTAAAATAATTGAAGTTGAATTATATTGGTAAAATGGCAATTTCAAAAAAAATTAAATGAAAGCAGTTATAGGTTAAAATTTAATATGAGAAAAGTAGGGGAACCTCTCCTCATCAAAAGGAAGTTATTGGCATGGAGAAATGAACTTTTAGAAGTACTGAATTAAATAGGATTCAGGAAAAATTTAACCAATATTGAAAAATTATATAGTAGAATAACCAAAAGCTTGGTGGAGCAAAAATTTTTTCCAATTTTTCTACATGGTTTGGCACCAAAATGAAGGGAGAGAAAATGGATGGAATAATACAATTTAGTAAGGGATAAACTTGGAAGAATGGAATTATTTAATAAAATATTGTTTTTAAATCATATGATTAATAGGTGGAAGGATATTGGTAAGGTAAGGGGATACTTGGCAACTTCGAGGGACATCTGGCACGATCTTGTGATGAATGCTTAGATCAAGAGCCAAGTAACCATGGAATTCTAGGATTTTCCTAAGGGTAAAAATAAAAATCCAAACCAAAAAATTTGTTTATAAATACCCTTTTAATTAATTTAATTTGAAAAATTGGAAAGCTTGGAGGAGGAGGTTTCACTCTTGAAATCTTGAAAACAAAGAGGAAAAAGAGAAGAAGAAGATCAAGTTATCATCCAAGGTAAGTAAAGTATTTAACATGGGTTTAATTACCTTGAGTAATACATGATTTGGAATTCATTTGGATGGCTGAAAATGGTTAAACTTTTAGGCAAACCATGCTGCCCAAAATGTTAACTAATGAGATATGAATGATTCAAGAATCATACATAGATTAGGAAATGGTTGGAAACTAATATTTTAACTTGGTTTATGGAAGAATTTCAACTTGTAAGATTATTATATGCCATTTAGCCAAGCTGGAATTATAGGGTTAGAGTTTGATTATTGTTAATTTGATATTTACAATAAGTTTAAAAAGTGAAATTGTGGAGGGCTATGTGGAGAAAATGTGTTTGGAAGCATTGAAATTAAAAATAAAAATTTTGGAATCCTACCCTTATGTTTCGGCCAAGCGTAGTTTGATGGGAAGACATTAGATTTTGATAAAACTAAGTTCAAATATAGATTCTACATGAAAAATCATGTAGGAAAAACCTAAGAGAATTATGTTAGAAAAGATGATGCAAAAGCCCTAAAATAAAGTAGTAAGGGTTAGGGTTTTGAGTCAAGTGTTTGATAGAATTGTTTGAGTAATATGGAATGCCATTGTTATGTTATTAATAGACATTAGATTTGAGCAAGAGGAGGCTTAAGAACAAGATTAAGGGATCAACAAGTAAAACTTGATAAGAGGCAGCAAGAACTTATAATTTTAGTATTAAATTATTTTGGTTGTTTTTGCTATGTATGTTATGCCATGATATGATTGAGTTCTATGTGATGAAATGTGTTTAACTTCTTACATTTATGCCTTAGCAATGTGTATAATTGAGTTGTCAATGAGATGATGTTTGGCAGGAAAATGTGAATAGATTGTGAGAAATTTAATTATGTAAAGCATGAATAACCTTGCATTATTAACACTTTGATTGTTGTTCTATGCAATTAGGATTTTCTTGAAATCTCACTCTTTTTATATATAATTGACCCTCTTCGGAGATGGCTCATCAAGGGAGAAAGAAAGTGTTTGGAAGCTTGAGAAGGAATTTGTATAAAATGTTATGCAATTCTATGTGTTTTTTGTATAATAAGATAAATGAATTATGTAATTCATGTATATTATGTCAGATGCTTGTATGGAGGGTTACTTCTACTTCTTGGGAGGTATTATGCTGTATTATTCATAATGATATGGATGGTTTTTGGTAGAAATGGAAGCTAAGAATCAAATTTCACAAGTTAGGGCAAATAAATGAGATAAAATTACTTATAAAACTTTAACTTTGAGACTGTAACTTTTAACCAAATGATGGAATCTGGCCGTGAAAGTTGGCGAACTTAGAGATCATATTTTAAGCTTCAAATAAAGTCATAGATCACATAAATTAGAGTTTTTTACAAAAAGAAATGAATTTTTGAAGACAAAATGCTGAAAAATAAAAATTGACCAAATAAATAGTGACTTTTGGGAACCAAATAGAGCCCAAATAGACAGTAATTCACTAATTAGTATTTTTTATTTATAGAAAAATGAATGAATTTTAAATGAAACTTGGAACCACCTGATCTTAATTTTTTTTTCAATTAATAATGAATTTTTGAAGTTAGCAACATTTTTAATGTTACCAAAAATGAATAGTAACATGAGAAAGTAATTTTTCAAATTATGGTTTTGCAAGCTTAGTGCCATGCAAAGTGCTTACAATTGACATATTTTGGCTTCATGTATGGTCTAAAGTTAAGATGTTACACTTAATGCATAGTTAATTAATTAATCTTGAATACATTTTGTGTTATGTGTTGGAAACAAAGACCTATCTACTAGTCCTTGCACCCATATCCCTTAATCAAAGTTCTTTCCTAATCTAGGACTAAGAATCTCAGAGAGTGATTGTAGCTTGATTATTTGCATTAAGTGTCATTCAATATGATCAGATTTCCAACCTTTTTGTGTGAAACCAGATCCCTATATATGTATTGTTTTACCATAGAATAAATTAATATACTACTTAGTATTTCCCTGGCTAATATGGTATCAAAGCTATGGTAAGAGGGAAATGAATGATGATGATTTTTTACCTCTGTTTGTGATACACTGGCTAAACCCAATGAACAAAGGGCCATGATCAATAGCTCTAATGGAAGTTCAACCTCTGCGAGTGGATCAAGCACAATAACTCCATCCAACACATCATCTTCTGCTGGTACTTGTAGCTCCAATGGTTTGACTATGACCCTCGAAACCACCTCTGCAACTGAAAGCCAGTAGCTGGAGACAACACATAAATTAAACAAAAGCAATTATCTCCAATAGTCACAAACCACTCTTATGTATCTCATAGGTAGATGCAAAGAAAAATATATGAATGGTTAGGCCCTACAGCCACTTCCCAATGACCCAACCTTTGACACACGGTTCACAGAAAACAACCAAGTCAAGGGGTGGCTCTACAATCAACAATGACAAAGCAGATATGGGACGTTGATAATTGGACCTATTCCTCCATTGACAACAACGCTGCATAATAACAACAACAAAAAATAACTCCAGGAGACTTCAAATAAGGCTCTATGACAATAACTCAATACTACAGTTCCCTTATGAGAATTTGGCAGTAATGACACTTGTTTGAGGTTTACTTATGGAAGTGTGCAGATAGTGCACAATATTTTAGTAAGCTTACTAAAACAAAACAAACTTATGAGTTCCTATTGGACTTAATGACACATTTTTACCATAGAATAAATTAATATACTACTTAGTATTTCCCTGGCTAATATGGTATCAAAGCTATGGTAAGAGGGAAATGAATGATGATGATTTTTTACCTCTGTTTGTGATACACTGGCTAAACCCAATGAACAAAGGGCCATGATCAATAGCTCTAATGGAAGTTCAACCTCTGCGAGTGGATCAAGCACAATAACTCCATCCAACACATCATCTTCTGCTGGTACTTGTAGCTCCAATGGTTTGACTATGACCCTCGAAACCACCTCTGCAACTGAAAGCCAGTAGCTGGAGACAACACATAAATTAAACAAAAGCAATTATCTCCAATAGTCACAAACCACTCTTATGTATCTCATAGGTAGATGCAAAGAAAAATATATGAATGGTTAGGCCCTACAGCCACTTCCCAATGACCCAACCTTTGACACACGGTTCACAGAAAACAACCAAGTCAAGGGGTGGCTCTACAATCAACAATGACAAAGCAGATATGGGACGTTGATAATTGGACCTATTCCTCCATTGACAACAACGCTGCATAATAACAACAACAAAAAATAACTCCAAGACTTCAAATAAGGCTCTATGACAATAACTCAATACTACAGTTCCCTTATGAGAATTTGGCAGTAATGACACTTGTTTGAGGTTTACTTATGGAAGTGTGCAGATAGTGCACAATATTTTAGTAAGCTTACTAAAACAAAACAAACTTATGAGTTCCTATTGGGACTTAATGACACATTCGAGGATGTAAGACGTAGAATTATAGGCCTAAAACCTCTACCATCATATTTGAAAGCTTTAACACAGTAAAGTATGAAGAAAGTAGGAAACAACTCACTCAATCTCTAGCAACACATAGTGAAGCCTTGACAATGGTAGCCAAAGGCATAAACATAGGAAAACAAAAAAGGAAAAATGAAAAATGTGTGAGCACTACAATAAAAGGGACGATACCAAAAAAGTGTGTTGGAAGCTGCATGGGAAGGCACCAAATTTGAACAAACCAAGAGAAAGGAAAAGCTACCATGCTAAAAAGAAAGAGGAAGAAGAAGAGAAGCAGAGTCCAGAGGACATTCAATTGCTGAGGAGAATCCTAGACAAACTGATGTGATACAGCAAGCTAACTTCTCAACTTCCAATGATCCATTGTAAATCCCAACTAGACCAATCACAAGAGCAAGAGCTAAAAGAATTAAGGAAGCTTTGAGCAGGCTAGTGCAAGACACCATGACAAAGCAAATGGGCATTTGTTGGAGCATCAAATCTGGATGAAAATGCTGAGGACGTCACTAATGTCATTTGGGCTGAAAAAGGAAGCTGTTGATCATATATTGGGCTTAGAGACTGCAATTTAAGGAGCTTGGATCAAGTACAACACATGAGAAGACTCATTTGGGCCTAATTAATCATATTTTGCGCCTGATATGCTGATTATATTTCATTAAATGCATTTGAGCGAAAATTCATAATTAGTTGGCAGATTTGAATTTTGAGTTTCCAAGTTAGCTAAATCAAGTCCTTATGATTTTATTTAAGTTAGTATTTTATATTTTGATTTTCTAAATTGCATTTAATGCTTTTTAGGTCAAATTTCTGAATGTATCCCCTATAAGATATTGTAACCCTCATTTTGGAGACAAATTCAGAATTTGAATGAAAAACTTGCATTTTGCAATTTCTGACTTGAGAGGGGTTCTCTCTGGGGTTTTTATATTGAACTAACAGAATTATCAAGGCTTGATCAACCTTGTGGCATCTTTCAACACTTTAGGTCCTTGTTCTCTCGTGTTCAAGGGTTCAAGTAGATCACCAGACCTTTGTTTACGCCTCTTGGGGTGCATATATTCAAATCGGTTGTGGGTTCGTGGGATTTTCCCTTGTGGGTTCTCACCATCTTGGTATCAGAGCTTCAGATCTAAGCTCAGGTCATATCTTTCTGTTAACTTACCTTCATTTTTCGTTCTTCACTTGGTGCCTTTTTTTGTGTCGATTTGTCTTCTGCGTTTCTGTCCATCACCGACATTGTCATCCTTTGTTCATATCACTTTTCCATTGATTTTTGTGATGTTTAATAGGTCATTCTCATAGTTTGGAATCTCATCTTTCTTCTCGTTTTGGTTTCATCTAACTTCGAGTTTTTCTAGGCGAAGTTATACCCATTTGAAAAGGACGCGTTTTCTAGAAATTTCTGGGTTCAGTTGCTTGTTCTGCTCTGTTTATGGTATTTTCGTGATTTTCTTTGCATACTGAGTGGAAAAAAACCAAGAAAAGGGGAAAGACAAGAAGAAAAAAAAGAAAAAAATAGTACCCAAAAAAAAAAAAGAAAAAAAATTGTAGTGCTGAAAGTGTTCTGAGCAAATCATCTTCATACCCAATTCTGTTTTGGCTTTTGCAATATTTGTGTCAATTGAATTTTGATTTTTCTTGGAAGTCCATATTCAATACTCTAATTTCTCAAAGTTCCTAAGTGTTGGCTGATTCTGTAAATTGCTAGTTCTTTAAGAGCCTCAAGAGGGATTAAGAGTGAAAAAAGGCAAGAGTGACATACCTCATTAAAAGCAGTTTGAGTGAAACACGAGTGTTGAGTGTCATTCTTGAGGGAACACGTGAGGAAATTTGTGAGATTTACTTCATAACTAATTATTTTTTTTCTTGAAGTCACAATGTCTAATGCAGATGGGACATCCGTGTGTGGAAATCCAATGAATATTGAAGACACCCTTAGGGCAATGCAGCAACATTTTCAACGATGAATATGGTTTATGGAGAGATAAGGGATAGAATAGATAGACAAGATGAAAGGATTGTAAATCTGCAAAGAGCCTGACCTAAACCTAGAAGGCATGGAAGGCAAAGGGAGGTTTCTATGGATGACTTTGAATCTGAAAATAATGAAGTTGGTGGTAGTGAGGATGAATTCAATTCTGAATTTAAAGTTGAACTGATAAGGAAGAGGCATAGAGGGGATAAGTATGGGAGAAGACATGGGAGAAATAACCCAAGGGAGAGAGATAGAGTAGATGGGGGACCTTGGGAGCATCAAAATGAAGATACCATCATTCCAAGGTTGAAATGATCCTGAAGCCTATTTAGAGTGGGAAAAGAAATAGAAATGATTTTTAAGTGCCATAATTATTCTGAAGCTAAAAAGGTGAAGTTGGCAGCAATAGAATTCACTGATTATGCCTTGTCTGGTGGGATAAATTGGGTATTAATAGGAGGAATAATGGAGAGAGGCCTGTAACAACTTGGACAGAAATGAAAGCTCTAATAAGGAAGAGATTTGTTCCCAACCATTATTTTAGAGAGCTTTATCAAAAGTTACAGACCCTTGCACAAGGTCCTAGGAGTATGGAGGAGTACAATAAGGAGATGGAATTGGCCATGATTAGAGCTAATATGCAAGAAGATAGAGAAGCAACAATGGCTCGATTTCTAAGTAGGTTGAACAAAGATATAGCTAACATAGTGGAATTGCATCATTATGTGGAGCTAGAAGATATGGTGCATATGGCCATTAAGGTGGAAAAGCAGCTCAAGCGTAAAGGTGCTTCAAAATTTCATTTTGGATCAAGTTCTTCTTTCAAACAGAATTGGAAGAAAGGAGAAAAAGTTATCCAAAAGAAGACCACTAAAGGCAAAGAAGAAGCTTCATCAAAGAGCAAAGGTAAATCTGATTCCCAAACTTCTAGAAATAGGGATATAAAATGTTTCAAGTGTCTGGGTACAGGTCATATTGCTTCTCAATGCCCTAATAAGAGAGTTATGATTCTAAAAAATAATGAAATTGTGACTGAAAGTGAGAGTGAAAGTGATGACTCCATGCCCCTACTTGAAGATTCTAGTGATAATGGGATTGAGTATGCTGTGGAAGGAGAATGCCTTGTGGTTAGAAGAGCCTTGAATTGTCAAGTGAAGGAGGATGAATTAAATAAGCAAAGGGAAAATATTTTCCATACTCGCTGCCTCATTAATAACAACGTATGTAGTTTGATAATTGATGGTGGGAGTGTTATAAATGTTGCAAGCACTACAATGGTTGAGAAATTGAATTTGCCCACTGTTAGACACCCTAGACCATACAAGCTGCAATGGTTGAATGAATGTGGGGAAATTAAAGTTGATAAGCAAGTTCTTGTTTTTTTTCAATTGGGAAGTATTATGATGAAGTATTATGTGATGTTGTTCCTATGCATGCTGGACATATACTTTTGGGAAGACCTTAGGAATTTGATAGAAAGGTAAAGAAAGATGGGCTTACAAATAGATATTTTTTGTAATGAACAACAGACCCGTTACTCTTGTACTATTGACCCCAAAGCAAGTGTATGAAGATCAACCTAAGATGAAAAAAGAGAGAGATAAAAAAGAGAGTGATATGAAAAATGTGAGAGAGACATCAAAAAAAAAAGGGAGTGAAAAGGAGAGAAAAACCTGAGAGTTCAAAAAAGAATTTCAGAAAAAAAATGAAGAGAGAAAAGAGAAGAAGAAATTGAGTTTTTATGCAAAAGAAAGTGAAGTGAGGAATGCCTTTTTGGCTGAACAACATTTGCTTCTCCTTGTTTACAAGGAATCCTTTTGGATACTAATGACATTAACTCTTTCTTCCAAGTGTTGTTAGTTCTTTATTGCAGGAATATGATGATGAGTTCCCAGAAGAGATTCCACCTGGATTACCACCCATTAGAGGAATTGAGCATCAAATTGATTTCATTCCAGGAGCAACAATTCCTAATAGGCCAACCTGTAGAAGCAATCCAGAAGAGACAAAGGAACATCAAAAGCAAGTGAAGAGCTCATGGAAAGGGGATATGTTAGAGAAAGCTTGAGTCCTTGTGCTGTTCCGGTACTTTTGGTACTAAAGCAAGATAGAACTTGGAGGATGTGCATTGATTGCAGAGCTATGAATAATATCACTGTAAAGTATCATCATCCTATTCCTAGATTGGATGATATGCTTGATGAATTACATGGTTCAATTGTCTTTTCTAAGATTGATTTGAAATCTGAGTACCATCAAATTAGAATGAGGGAAGGGGATGAATGGAAAACTGCTTTCAAAACAAAACATGGTTTGTATGAATGGTTAATTATGCCATTTGGGTTAACTAATGCACCTAGCAATTTCATGAGATTAATGAATAATGTTTTGTTTGCTTTCATTGGGAAATTTGTTGTGGTTTATTTTGATGACATTTTGATTTACAACAAGAATCTTGATGAGTATTTGAATCATTTGCATTATGTGCTTGATGTTTTAAGAAAGGAAAAATTATTTGCAAATCTGAAGAAGTGTGATTTTTGAATGAATAAAATTGTCTTTCTGCTTTGTGGTGAGTGCTAAAGAGATAGAAGTTGATAAAGAAAAGATAAGAGCCATAAAAGAATGGCCAATACCCAAAAGCATAACTGAGGTAAGGAGTTTTCATGGTTTGGCTAGTTTTTATAAGCGCTTTGTGAAGGATTTTAGCACCCTTGTTGCACCACTCACTAAGGTCATTAAAAAATCTGTTGGTTTCAAATAGGATAAAGCACAGGATGATGCATTCAATAAACTTAAGGAAAAATTGTGTTATGCACCTGTGCTAATATTGCCTAACTTTAATAAAACTTTTGAGATTGAATGTGATGCATCTGGAGTTGGAATAAGAGCTGTTTTAATGCAGGAAGCAAAGCCACTGGCATATTTTAGTGAAAAGCTAAAAGAAGCAGCCTTGAATATCCAACTTATGACAGGGAGCTTTAAGCACTCAAAAGAGCATTGGAGAATTGGCAACACTATCTTTGGCCTAAACAATTTGTTATTCACACTAATCATCAGTCTTTGAAGCACATCAAGGGTCAAGGTAAGCTAAACAAAAGACATGCAAGGTGGCTGGAATTTATTGAGACATTTCATATGTCATCAAATACAAGAAAGGTAAAGAAAATGTGGTGGCTGATGCATTGTCAAGAAGGTATACTCTTCTTGCTACTCTAAATGCTAGGTTGCTTGGTTTTAAATATATCAAGGAATTGTATGCCACTGATGCTGACTTTGCTAAAGTGTTTCTTGGTTGTGAAAAGAAAGCATTTGAAAAGTTTTATAGGATTGATGGGTACTTGTTTAAAGAAAACAGATTGTGTGTGCCTCAATGTTCTTTACGAGAATTACTTGTGAGAGAAGCATATGGGGAGGATTAATGGGTCACTTTGGCGTGAAAAAGACTTTAGATGTTTTGCATGAACATTTCTTTTGGCCTAAAATGAAACGTGATGTGGAAAGAATTTGTGCTAAATGCATAACTTGTAAAAGGGCTAAATCTAGAGTCTTGCCACATGGTTTGTACACCCTATTACCTGTGCCTATTGAACCTTGGGTAGATATATCAATGGATTTTGTTTTGGGTTTACCTAGGTCAAGAAAGGGAATGGATTCCATATTTGTGGTTATTGACAGATTTTCTAAAATGGCACATTTCATTCCTTGCCATAAAACTGATGATGCCACATATATTTCTAATTTGTTCTTTAAAGAAATTGTAAGACCTCATGGTGTTCCTAAAAGTATTGTTTCTAATAGGGATACAAAATTCTTGAGTCATTTTTGAAGGGTTTTGTGGGGTAAGCTTCGTACTAAATTATTGTTTTCTACTGCTTGTCATCCACAAACCGATTTGTTCTTTAACTCAATTGCTTAGAACTGTTATTCAAAAGAACTTGAAGAATTGGGAAAATTGCTTGTCATTCATTGAATTTGCTTACAATAGGAGTGTGCATTCATCTACTAATTATTCTCCTTTTGAAATAGTGTATGGTTTTAATCCACTAACTCCTTTGGATTTATTACCATTGCCTATTGATGAGAGGGCGAGTCTTGATGGGATAAAGAAAGCTAAAACAGTGAAACTGTTGGGAATTGAAAGATGCGCAACGGAAAATAAATTTAAAATTTTCAATTCCTTGTCCGGATCTACCGATTGTGTTTAAGTCAAGTAGTAAGAAGTATTACCTTCGATGTTCGATTTCTTGGTGGCTCGGGGATTCTGCCGTTCAGGATGCCTCTGCTTGCCTCTTTTATCGCTCGAAGTCGACAACTCAGATCAGCTTCCTTTACCGGTATCCACACGAACAGCGTTCCAATCACGAACGACATGCTAGCACCTCTTGTCCTTCTAGGGTTTATTTTTGAAGAATTCGTCCTCCCTTCTCTATTTACTGGCCGTCTCTTATCTGCAAGATTTTGCACTCTCACACCCAAAACCCTAGCTCCTAATATCAAATATATAGGATGCTATAGGTATTATGAAGGATATTTGATTTTGAAATTAATCCTAAATTAATTTCGAAATTAATACAATATCAAATATTGCGTAATCAAATAAGAAACAATTAAATAAATATGGTTTATATTAAACCTGTCCCACAGATTTAATTCACCTATTTATTTAATTCAAAATAAAGATATGACAGAATTATATTTGATTTATTCTCATAAATCAAATTTGAGATATTATATTATATCTTATCAATTTAAAATTGATATATAGATTTAATTTATCCTAATAAATTAAATCTAAGAAATATATATTTCTTATCAATTTAAAATTGATATATAGATTTAACTTATCCTAATAAATTAAATCTAAGATATCATATCCATTTAAATTTCAAATTTAAAAGTGATATATATCTAATTTATCCTTATAAATTAAATCTAATAATTAATATCTCTTATATTTATATAATATGTATATATATATACGAATTTATATATATATGTCCACCCTATATTATTCATTGAATCTGGACATATCTTAGATTCAATGAATCTGGACATCATAGCTCGTGTTGGGCTATTTTGTGTGCGACCCTGTAGGCCCATATGAAGTTGGCAGTGGGCCATTAACTATAATGACTCACAAGTTGTAAGCGGTCTCTAGCAAGATATCACGACTACCCAAATCATATGAGGATCGTTGAACGATGTAACCTTTCATACAACCATATCATGTCCCTTTTGTCACACGACATTTTGGTCATGGATGAGGCATGGAGAATGTCATCCTCCTATTCATGACCGTTACTTTCTCAATCCCTGAGTAGTTTGAGTATAGAAACAGAACTACCTTTTCATTATAGTATGGCCATACATTTCTCAAACTCACTCATCGAGGGGCCCAGTAATATCTCTCTACAAATGTGAGGGACAAATTCCATCTTGACCATTCACATTCCTCCGCATGAAAAACCACTAAGCCTGAACATAGTCTTTATGATCACTCGGTCAAAAGTGACTTTTGACTAGGTCAAAGCTGAGCGTTTCTCATGTATGAATCTATGATGATCTCAGGTCAAAGGGCACAGTGACATGGTTTGTATATGAGAGAAGCTTATGACTTAACCCATGCAGCTCTCTCATAGCGGGTCGGTCCAACACCTTGTACTCTTACATGTGCCTATGACTTTGATTTATATCTCTATATATCTTCACAGTCATACTGGTCTTATTTCATCTCTGCTCCCACATAGATGATCGACCAGGGACATTTAGGATAAATCATGAGTTATCCAAGGATAGTCATCACAGTAAACATGCAAATAATATGATAACATAATTAAGAAATTCATAAATCAACAATATTCATAACACAATGATTGGCCCTTAGGGCACAATTTCCAACAGAAACAACTTCATCAAAAAGTGAAACAACAAATCGAGAAGAAAAATGAGCAATATGCATCCAAGGCTAACAAAGGAAGAAGGCGTGTTCTCTTTGGACCTGGTGATTGGGTATGGGCGCATATGAGGAAAGAAAGATTTCCAGCTCAAAGAAGTCCAAATTAGCTCCAAGAGGAGATGGTCGATTTCAAGTGCTTGAAAGAATCAATGACAATGCTTACAAAATTGATTTACCTGGTGAGTATAATGTTAGTGCTACTTTCAATGTGGCTGATTTATCTCCTTTTGATGAAGGTGATGATTCGAGGTTGAATCCTTTTCAGGAGAGAGGGAATGATGTGATACAGCAAGATAACTCCTCAACTTCCAATAATCCATTACAAATCCCAACTGGACCAATCACAAGAGCAAGAGCTAAAAGAATTAAGAAAGCTTTGAGCGGGCCAGTGCAAGACACCTTGACAAAGCAAATGACATTTATTAGAGCATCAAATCTAGATGAAAATCCTGAGGACGTCACCAATGTCATTTGGACTGAAAAAGGAAGCTACTGATCATATATTGGGCTTGAAGACTTCAATTTAAGGAGCTTGGATCAAGTACAACACATTAGAAGACTCATTTGGGCCTAATTAATCATATTTTGCGCCTGATATGCTGATTATATTTCATTAAATGCATTTGAGCGAAAATTCATAATTAGTTGGTAGATTTGAATTTTGAGTTTCCAAGTTAGCTAAATCAAGTCCTTATGATTTTATTTAAGTTAGTATTTTATATTTTGATTTTCTAAATTGCATTTAATGCTTTTTAGGTCAAATTTCTGAATGTATCTCCTATAAGATATTGTAACCCTCATTTTAGAGACAAATTCAGAATTTGAATGAAAAACTTGCATTTTGCAATTTCTGACTTGAGAGGGGTTCTCTCTAGGGTTTTTCATTGAACTAACAGACTTATTAAGGCTTGATCAACCTTGTGGCGTCTTTCAACACTTTAGGTCCTTGTTCTCTCGTGTTCAAGGGTTCAAGTAGATCACCAGACCTTTATTTACGTTCTTAGGGTGCATATATTCAGATCGGTTGTGGGGTCGTGGGATTTTTCCCTTATGGGTTCTCACCACAAACAGATAAGCACTCCTAATGTCAATTTGGTACAGTTAGGTAACTCTATAATTACCCTAAATGCTATGGTGACTAGTGATGATGTGTAAATTGTTGATTATGGAGCTTTAGATCACATGACTAGTAACAAATCTCTTTTTATAACTATTAAATGTTGTCGTGAAAATCTAAAGGTTATGGTAGCAAATAGAACTAGTGCATGTGTGTGGCCCTGGACCAATTAAGTTATCAGAACAGTTGACCATACATAATGTACTATATGTGCTTGAACATACCTATAATATCATAGTAAACTAACCAAAGGTTAAATCTGCCATGTTTTATTTGATTATGGTAGCAATGTTTTTCAAGATTGAGCCTCGGGGAGGATGATTGTCGAGGCTAAAGAGTAGGATGGACTCTACTATTTCAACTTGAATAATAACGAAATAAGACTAGCCATATATAGCTAGCCACAACACACAAAGAAAGGACATTTTATTGCAATACCGTAGGTTAGGCCACCCTAGCTTTGACTACATAAAGTGTTTATTTCTGCAATTATTCAATAAAGGAAAATCTCTTTTTCTTAACTATGATGCATGGTAATTTGCCAAACAAACAAGAACTACTTACACAAAAAAGCCCTACTAACCCACTGCACCTTTCACACTTATTCATAGTGATGTTTGGGGTTCGGTCAAAACAAAAACTCTCTCTAATGCCTGTTGGTTTGTTACTTTTATTGACAACTATACTTGAGTGACTTAGGTTTTCTTACTCAAAGAAAAATCCAAATTATTTGAAACTTTCAAAAAGTTTTTCACTTTCATAAAAATTCAATTGCAATCTGCCATCAAAGTGTTAAGAAGTGATAATAGAAAAAAGTATTTGAACAAGGATTTTAAGGAATTTCTCGAATAGCAAGGTCTACATCACCAAACATTTTATGTTTACATTCCCCAACAAAATAGGGTGGCCAAAAGAAAAAAAAAAGACATTTGTTAGAAGTAACTTGAGCTATTATGATTGAAAAAAATGTTCCAAACTTTTTTTGGGGGATGCAGTTTTAACCTCAGCTTATCTTATAAATAGAGTTCCTTCAAAAATCCTTATTTCAAAACTCCTTTCCAAAAATTGCTAGAAAACTATCCAAACTCTCCCTTAATTAATCAATTGCTTCTTAAAGTTTTTGGTTGCATTGTTTTACATATAAAAACGAAGGAAAGTTTACTTTAAAGGTTGAAAAGTGTAACTTTCTTGGCTATTCCCTAACACAAAAAGGGTATAAGTGCTATTTCCTAGCCTCTAGAACAATCCATATCACTAAAAATGCAATTTGTTTTGGTAAAGAGGATGCCTATTATCCTAAATTACCCACGCAAGGGGAGAACTATGGAGCTGAAGAATGGCTAACTGCTCTAAACAAATCTAAAACACAACCTAACAAACCTAAATCACCATTAAATGGACCAGAAACAGTACCAGAATGATCAAATAGTTAGAGAGACATAGAAATTTAGTGACATAGAGGAGCAAGAGGCAAAATGTAAATATAGCTCTCAGTTCAGGCACATATAAATGTAGTATCTTGTAGTAGACCTTCTATTTTCAACAGACCTGCCATGATTTATGTCTGTGTAAATTTCTATCTCTCTTCTTCTATTCTATGTGTGGTCTACTACATGGGTAGAATGGGTAATTCAAGAACCCACTACTCTAGCCTTGTGGCTAGTAAAGATACCTGAAATATTCTAATAAACCATGAGCAATCCAAATTGAAGGAAAGTTGTGGAAGAGGAATTGAGAGCTCTTGAGGAAAATAAAAAATGATACATCACCCCATTGCCTTCCGGGAAGAAGGTAGTTAGATTCAAGTGGGTATTTACCCTAAGATTCAACCCTGATAGTAGTCTCCATAAATACATAGCCATACTTCTTACAAAAAGCTATAATCAAACCTACGAGATCAACTATGAAGAGACTTTTGCTCTTATAGCAAAATTCAACTCCATCAACATCCTACTCTTTGTGAAATCCAACCTTGATTGGCCTCTACATTAGCTAGATGTAAAAAATATTTTCCTAAATAGAGACCTAGAAAAGGAGGTGTACATGAAAGCTCCTAAGGGAATACAGAAGCTGATAGTGTCACTAAAGTTTATAGACTCAAAAAATCATTATATGGTCTAAAGTATTCCCTGATGGCCTAGTTTGACAAGTTAACAAAGATCCTACAGAGGACTAGGTACTCTCAAGGCCAAGTAGACCACACCCTGTTAGTGAAACATAGACAAAACAAAGTCACAATGCTCATTGTCTATGTATATCATGATCACAAGGAATGATAAGGAGTCGATAAAGTCTTTAAAGAAGACTCTAGTAACTAGTTTCAAGCATAAGATCTTGAACAAATAAGGTATTTTCTAGGTTTAGAGGTAGCAAGAACCAAGAAAGAAATCAATATGTCCCAATAAAAGCACATATTGGATCTCCTCCAAGATACAGAATGCTTGGGGCTGCATCAAATGATACACCTACGGATGCCACATACAACCTAGAAGTCAAACTTAATGCCACCCCAATCAACTCTAAAAGATAGAGGAGGCTAGTAGGAAAACTAATTTACTTAAGACACATGCACCTTGATATAAGAGACGCAGTGGGAGTAGCTAGCCAATTCATGCACCAACCTCAAGAAGAACACATAGAGGTAGTGCTCAAAATCGTGAACTACCTAAAACTCAACCTAGGAAAGGTATCTTTTTTTAGAAGAATAGAAAATGAGATATAGGAATCTACACAGATACAGATCATGGCTGCTCTGTGACAAACAAAAGGTCTACTATAGGGTACTATACTTATGTTTGGGGAAACCTAGTAACATGGAGGAGTAAGAAGCAAAATGTGGTGTCAAGAAACAGTGTTGAGTTAGAACTAAGAGCTGTGGTGCTCAATGTTTATGAAAGGATATGGATCATGAGACTCCTAAAGGAACTCTAGATCACTCATGAAGGACCACTTTACTTTCTTATGGTGTGACAACAAGACAAGCATTGAAATGATTGACACTTCATCAAAGAAAAAACAGCAAACGGTATCATTAGTCTATCTTACATCAGGTCAGCTAACCCAATTGCTGACATAATGACAAAACCCTTGGCAAGAGTCCAATTTGAATGTCTTCAAAGCAAGCTAAGAATGCTAGACATCTATTCTCTAGCTTGAGGGAGAGTGTTGGAAACAAAGACCTATCTACTAGCCATTGCACCTTCTTCCCTAATCTAGGACCAAGAATCTGAGAGAGTGATTATGGATTGATTATTTGCATTAAGTGTTATTCAATATGATATGATTTCTAACCCTTTTGTAGGAAATCCGATCCCTACATATGTCATGTTTTACCTCATAATATATTAATCTACTATTCAGTATTTTTTGAGCCAATATTATGGTTTTTCCTTTCTTTTGTGATATGTGATGTTTATACTTTCCTTTTTGTGAAATTATGTAAATTTCACTTATATGGCTATATGTACATTTATAAGGAGGAGTACTTGGGGTAGCTTAGCATAGTGAGGAGGTAGTATATATATAAATATGTATATATTGATAATATATTTGTGGTATGAATGGTTTAGAGTTACAAAACATGATTTATTAGAGTTGAAGCAAAAAAGTAGAGTTTTTAGAAGTAACATCTGTCCAGCTTTGATAAATAGAAATTGTTATTAGGTAAATATAGAATAAATTTGGGTCTTATTTTATAGTACAAAACTTTCAGAGTTTAAAGTTATAAGTCATTAATCAAAGTTATATTTAAAAATTTTAAAAATTTCACCCTTTTTAGCATAACCTGTTATCCATGATTGATAAATCTGCTTGCATCTTGATGTTTATAGGAGTGTGTTATAGATCCTAATTTAGTTTCAAGGAAATTAAAGTTCTTGGCAATTAATCCGTGTAAATAGGTGATTTCTTACATAAGTTGCATTGTTAATGGGTTACCTCCTTTTATACCAAATAGTACGATGATCAAAGAAAAATACAAAATAAAGGTGTAGCTCTCATCGCTAACACCATGTATATATTGAATACCAAATATAAAACACTAGTGCAAATTACTAATTTAATGACTCTATTTTAGCATCTGTTGCATATAGAAGAGAAGTAATAACCAATTTAATCAATTGTTGTGTCTGGTCAATTGCCAACAACATTGTAATATGAATTATGGCGTTTGTTGGGAATGAACCGTAGTAGTAATATAATTATGGTGTCATGTATACTTTATGTGGAAGATCTTGAGAGATGTTTAGTTGCACATGGAAAGGTTTACAACGCTGCAACAAAGATCCACCACCTTAAGATACTAGATCACCAGGTGAAGGTCGTAGTAGAAGAGGTTGTGGATGTTAAGGCCTTGGTGCCATTTCCTGATGATGAGGTGAAAACAGTCGGAGAAGCTAAGTAAAATTTCATTCTTTGGCTAAGAAAGCTAGTCCATCAAGTTACAGCTGAGGTATAAATAACCTTATATTTCCTTTGATTCCTTAATTAATATGGTATGCATTTCTAACTTGGTATTATTTATTAATTAGGAAGTTCAACAGTCAAAGGATTCTTTCGGTTCAATTTGTCAATATGCTATTGAACCTAGCGTCAAGCCAAAACAGGATGGCTTGAGACGATTGGCTTCAGTTGTTGTTGATATGAACAACTTCATTGAATTGAATTTGAGTCCAAAGATTGTAGGGTACCCTATTAATTTAAAAATCTTCAAGTCAGATCTTACTGACCTCATTGCTTTTGATTGGCTAAATATCTCCATTATTCAATGTTTTCTTATGTAAGTAAGTACTTCATTCTTTATTCAACATTCATGATTTTTTATTTGTTGCTAACGTATTTGTCATTATGATAGGTATCTCCACAATTTATGCAAAGAGTTGGGTAGGATTAATAATTATGGATTCTTGTGCCCACATTATATTCAATCATCCAGAAATAGCATAAGTGAAAGAACATTGTATATTGGAAGGATGATTAAAGAAGGAAAGAAAAAGTGTTGGCTTGCACCATTTATACAGAGGTATTTAGTTCTAATTTATCTCTTAGTTAAGTAAAAACTTTTTTAATGATATGATATTAATATAAAGTCACATTGTAGTAATCATTGGAGGTTCGTTGTCATTTGCCCACATGAATGCACTATATATTGGTTTTGTTCTTTATAGTGGGTAGTGAGTGAAGAAACGAAGGCAGTTTTTGAATCGTAAGTATTGGTTATAATTTTATTTTGCAATATTGTTAGGATTATCATTTTTTGACAAGTATTTAATGATAGATCATTGAAGATGCATTCTAAATTAATGGGAAAGAATGGTCAACATGATATCAATTGGGTCCATTTAAAGGTAAGTATTCTAAATTTAGACAATGATTTACATTACTTATATTATTGGTTTTTTGAATTTAATCATTCTTTGTTTTGTGTACATTCATAGTGCCATAAACAATCAAAAGATGTGGAATGTGGATATTACGTGATGAGATACATGTATGAAATCATTACCAGGGGTATTACTAACTCATTTCACAAGGTATTATATATAAAACATAATTTTAATTTTTATGTAGTTCTCCTTAGCATATTTTTTACATAAAGATTTTTTTTGAATTTGTAGCATTTTCAAAGTTTGGACTCGTATTCTGAGCTATAAATGAGAGAGATACACAACATTTGGTCGGAATACTTCTTACATTTGGCAAAATTAGAGTAGAAAATATGTAGTAAGTTATGCATGTGTATCTTTTTGTAAAACTTGCTAATATTAGATACACAACTTTTTCAACCAATCATTTGCCAACTTTGCTTGTATATGCTGGAAATTGGTTGTATGTAATATTATATGCATAGATAAACTGGTTTTATGTAATAGCTAATTCTTAAAGGGGGGTTTATATTTAATAGGGAAATATATAAAAAAATAATTGCCAATTACGGCGTCTGTTGTCACCATAACAGACACTGTAAAAGCAAATTACGGCGTTTGTTATGAAGATAACAGACGCCGTAATAAAAAACTTATAATTACGGCGTCTGTTGTCACCTAAACAGACACTATAAAATCAAATTATGGCATCTGTTAAGAAGACAACAAATGCCATAATAGAGTCATTATCGCGTCTGTTATAATTCAAACAGAAGCCATAATTGCTACTGCCGCACCATAAATTGCTATTATTTGAGAAATTACAACGTCTGTTGTGAGCACAACTGACATGGTAACATATACATTATTGCGTCTGTTGTGATCCAAATAGAAGCCGTAATTGCTATTATGGCATCCCTCCCTATCAAACAGAAGCCGTAATTGCTATTTTCTGCTTCTTTTGATTCTACTACATCCCATGTGCAATAGTAATAATTCGTATTTAACAGAAGCCAAATATAGTATTTTGCAGTAGTGAAAATCCTATATATACAAATATGTCATACTTTTGAGAGATTGAGCATATTTGGAAGTTAGATTATATTAGATTTTGGATTCTTATATCTGGGTGCAAGTGGGGATCAAACTTTAAGTAGGGTTCGAGTAAGGCCAATAAGGTTAGTTGGCCACAAAAATTTTGAATTAAACAATAACCTTCTAAAGCTTTAAAATAAGTTCTAGTATGCTGAAATTGGACATGCACTACTAGAAAAAAGACTTTTAACGTCGCCAAATAATGGGGGTTAATCAGATAAATGACATGGAAAAAAAGACAGTGGCATTTTTGTAAATAAGTTGCATTATTTTTTATTTTCCATGACGGTTATTAAGAAAACTGTTGTGGAAAGTTTTAAAATAACCCTATCGCAAGTTCGTTTTCTCTCATTTTTACAGTTTTGTTTCAGCGCGTCATGGTCCCTCTCTATTCCACTACTAAAAATTTCCATTACCGACCATTCCTCCTACTCCCCCACCGTTTAACTCCTCCATTTAGTTTGTAGTGTCTTGCTGCCGTTTAAATGTCTCTCTTTTCACATTTGAATCATCTATACTCTGTGAGTATCCTCTTCTTTCATTCTTTTCAATTTTTCTTGGTTTCTTGAATGTTTTGACTATAAAAATCTGTTGTATTTCAAATAGGTTTGTTAGTTCTACATTATGGTTGGCTTGTATTGTTGATTTTGCATTTTTTATGTGCTTGAACTGTTGATTGGTGGGCATTTGGTGTGAGAAAACCTCAATTCCTTTCTATATACTATATTAGAGACATGTTTAAATGTTTGAAGTTGATTAATTTTTGAAGTTTTGATTTTTTAATAATTTTTTATATTTATTTTGAATTTTTGGTAGTTTTTTATAATAGATTTGAGAATTTAGAATAAATAATCTGTTTGGCATTTTGTGAATTTTTTTCTGTTATAAACTTTGATTGATGGTAAAGTGTTGTTTAAAATTTCATTGCAAATGGATATCATTTGTGTTCCCATTTTGGATTCAGAAATTTTAGCTTTAAGAATCTTTATTCATTGAATTGGTTTGAAATTGAACTTTTGTTTTTGTTTTATTTGTTATATTTCTTCAAATTTATCATGTTGAAATATGTTATGAAGAATAGTTTTAATGTTGATTAAAATAATTTTTGTTTAACTATTTCACAAAACTTATGTATGTTTGTTTGATTTTTTATTTTATTAACATTTTAATTTCATTCATTCACTATATATACTAATTTTTAAGAAATTACTCAATCTGATTTTTAAAAATAATTATATATTTTATTTTTTATTATAATATATTTAATAAGATAAATAGGGGTTGAGAAAATTTTAATTTTGATTAAAAATTTTGAGTGCGTTTTGTTTCTAATTTGGTGTTTGTATATTTAATTGTTTATTTTTTGTCCTTTTAAATAATTACAATTTTTAAGATTCTTTATGATAAGTATAACTTTTTCTTGGTCTTTCACTCTAATTTTTCCTTGGTTATCTATTTAAGGGGAAATTTTGTCAAATTTTTTATTTTTAAAAAAGAGACATTCCCTTTAATTTGTAATTAAATTTTAGTCAATTTTAATTTATTGACTAACATTTAATAATTTTATTATTTCAATATTTGAATTAAGGAATTAGAATTGAGCTTGACAACTATATTCATTGACTCTGTAGAACAATGGATCGTAGTTAGATGAGAGCTAAGAGAATTAACAAAGAATATGAGGATGGGGTTGAAAGGTTTCTTGAGTTTGCTCAGAGAAATATCCCTAGTAAAAGAGATAGATTGTACTATTATCATTGTGTCAAATACTTAAACAATAGTCGACGGGGTGTTTTTGAGATAAACGAGCATCTTATCTGTGATGAGATAAATTTGAGGTATACAAATTGGATATGGCATGGAGAAATTGGAAAGACTACACTATCTGCAAAGGAGAAGGTTGTGAATAAAGACTTTGGTGATAGAATTTCGGATATGTTTTGTGACATAAGGTCTAAATCCTCTACACAGTTCTTCCCACTTTTGAAACGTTGTGTAGTGATATAGAGACGCCTTTATACCCAGGGTGCAAAAATGATTACACAAGGTTGACAATCGTGTTGAAATTGATGAACTTGAAGGCAAGAAATGGTTGGACCGATGCTAGTTTTGTAAAATTGCTTGAACTGCTGAGTGACATTCTTCCAAAAGGAAATTCACTTCTGAAACGAATGTATGAGGCAAAGAAGATTTTGTGTCCGATGGGTTTGGAATATGAGAAGATACATGCATGTCCTAATGACTGTATATCATTCAGAAATAAGTATGAAGGGTTGAATAAGTGCCCTAAATGGGGGACTTCAAGATACAACGTTAAGAAAGATGATGGTGATTATAATGAGATGACTAAAGGTTCTCCTTTGAAGGTTCTATGGTATCTTCCAATAATACCACGATTTAAGCATCTATTTGCTAATGCTGCAGATGCAAGGAACTTGAAATGGGATTTCGATCGAAAAATATGTGATGGAAAGCTTCATCACCAAGTAGATTCTCCTCAATAGAAAACAATAGATTAAAAATTTTCTCAATTCGGTGGTGAGCCAAGAAACCTTCGGCTAAAGCTTTGTACAAACAGAATTAACCCATATGGTAATCTTAGTAGCACACACAGTGCTTGGCTAGTGGTCCTTGTAATTTACAACTTGCCTCCTTGGTTATGTATGAAAAGGAAGTATATCATGCTATCTTTGATGATCTCAGGGCCAAAACAACCAGGAAATGATATCGATGTGTATTTGGCACCTTTGATTAGGGATCTGAAGAAATTGTGAGAGGAAGGTGTTGATGTGTTTGATGCATATAAATAAGAGACCTTCAATTTACGTGCCATGATCTCCACTATGATAAATGACTTTGCGGCATATGGAAATTTGTCAAGATACAATGTTAAGGGTCATAAAGTATGTCCAATATGCGAAGAAGGCACCCACTATATGCAACTTAGACATGGCAGGAAGACAATATACCTTAGTCACAGAAGGTTTCTTAGTCGGTATAACCCTTACCGTAGATTGAAAAAGGCATTTAACGGCTCACAAGAATATGAAATGGCTCCAAGACCATTAACTAAAGAAGAAGTTTATTAGTGGGTGGAAGGAATTAATGTGGTCTTCAGTAAAAAGAAGAAGAATTAAAGACTGCTGGTGAGATAAGCCCATTACTTTTAAGATGCCACTGGGGATTGTGGGTTCAGATATAACATACGACTTCACTATTGACAAGAAGGACCTCATTCAGTTCCTCAACTTTGAGGAGCTGGATATAGTCTTCATGTAGCTCGCTATTTTGTAAGTTACAATATCATTTTCTTATTTCATGTTATACTTTATACATGTCCTAATGTTTCTTATTTGAACAACATGCACTTTACTCAAATCTGTCAGAACGGAGGACTTGAAGGAACATATGGTTTTATGTGTCCTCAAAGGGTGTAGAAAGAGCTTAATACTGTGGAAGTGAGGTCGATCTACATGATCACCATAATGACTCAGACCAAAAAGCCAATATATTTGGCACCTTACATGGAAGGATAAGTGTATTATTGTATTTGAGATACACAAGTTGTATGTATAGGATTAGAATTAACATGGTTTGTGTTTTGCAATTATCATTGGACTCTAATTGTTTGTGCCCCTTTTGATAACAAAATTTACTGGTTCGATTCCCTCGGTGGAAGTCCATCTAAAGAAACCAAAGATATCATCGACACATTAGTTTATGTTTATATATTTATTACATGTGAAGTTTATAAAAACATGCTCTAATATCATTTTCTTTTATACTGTTGATAGGGCTTTTCATATTTTTAATGTTATGGCGATTAAACAAAATAGACAACCACCAACATGGATTCTCTCAAAAGTATGTTGTTTTGAGCTAAATATATACTTTTAAACCTTTTTAGATGAATTAAAGTTAATGCTTATAATCAATGTCTAATATTCAATTTTGTATTTCATTTTGTTAGTATCGTTGTCAACAAGGGCATGTTGAATGTGGATATTATGTCATCCGCTGCATGAATGACATCATTGAGATAGAGGTGATTGAGAAATTAGACTAGGTAAAGATAAGTTACATTGCATGACATTCTTCAATTCATTTCACATTTTTGATTAAGTTCACTATGTTATTTTTTATTAACTGATATTTCAAAATGCTACGCCATATCCCATGGATGACATCAATTTGATGAGGGACACTTTGTCAACAACATTGTTATAGAATATTGAAACTTTCAAATAGTTAGGTCATTTGTCAAAAAAATTCATTGTTAGAAATTTTCTCTTGGTTCCCTCCTATACATGTTCGTTATTTATATTGTACAGACAGAAATTGTTACTTTTCTTTCAAGATGCTAGTTCTCTTGGTTCCTATACGTGTTCCTATACTTTGGTCTTAGGTTCCTCTAAGTTCTCTTGGTTCTCTATTATTGCTTTGTGCCTATGTTAAAAGAAATTTCAATGCTTGCTGTATATATTAACTAGCTAATTGATTAATTGTTCATATGGTTTTGTTCTATGTATTCTGCACTACCTATATTTATTTGGAACTGTAAACTGTAGGGTGATAAAATAGAAAATAACGCAGAATGTTTTAAAAATAAATAAATAAATTTTAACAGCGGTTATTTAAATAACCGCCTTTAAAACTCTTTTCCACGGCAGTTATGTGAAAAACCACCGTGGAAAAGAACACTATAACGACGGTTATTAATAAATCGCCGTTGAAAGTTAAACTTTCCACTGTAGTTTTGTTAATAACTGCCGTGGAAATCAAACTTTCCATGGCATTTTTTTACATAACTGTCGTGTTTTGTAAACCTTTCAACGTCAACTATATCAATTTCACTTTCAAAACTGCCATGAAAAACTACTAATAACCGCCGTTAAAAACCTTTTTTTTCGGTAGTGATGTATGTTTGGATTTTTTTTTTGAATTTTTGAAGTTGATGCAAAAATTGTGGAATTTTAAGTTAACGGTTGCATTGCTATGCCAAATGATCGAGCAAGAACATGAATCCTATTTAAAGTATTTTAAGAGATTTAAAGTTATTTAAAAAATCGCTACTGAAAGTATACCTTCACCAACGACTTATTTATTGCCATTGAAAGTATAGGTAAATAATACACACACACACACATATAATATATATAGATTAACATAATCTTTGGTCCCTTAAATTTGTTCTCATTTTGGTTTTGGTCTTCCACGTTTCAAAACATAGGTTTTAGTCCCTCAAAGGGCAAAATGGTTTAGGTTTTTATGAAGTTATAGGGACCAATGTTTTAAATAAAAAGAAATTTGAGAGACCAAAACTTATAGTTTGAAATTTAAGGAAGCAACATAAAATGATGACAAACTTGAGGTACTAAAAATTCTATTAACCCTATATATATATATATATTTAGTTTTAGAATAATAATCAGGAGATTCATTCCAGACAATGGCAAAAAGATTGGATGCAAAAGTAGGTGGTTATGAGCTCAAACTTTAAGAAGACACATCTGAATTGATAATATTTAGGACCGCAGAAGACAATTAATCTCAAAGAGCCCCCAAAACTTTCTAAAACCTCACTGCAGGACCAAGGGGCCAATCTGATATTAATTCCACAAACAAAATGACACCACTGCCCCTACTAGAAACTTATTTCCTTGAGGGAACAAGTGCGGGAGAGCGCATTTGCAAGGGAAACTAGCCAATTTGCAGAATAAATACATATATTCACATGTGGAATCAGTCCGTTCACATGTGGACTGGTTCAGCTGAAGCATGTGTCTATGAGGGAACAAGTGCGGGAGAGCGCATTTGCAAGGGGAACTAGCCAATTTGCAGAATAAATTCATATATTCACACGTGGAATCAGTCCGTTCACATGTGGACTGGTTCACCTGATGCATGCGTTCGTGAGGGAACAAATGCAGGAGAGCGCGTTTGTAAGGGGAACTAGCCAATTTGCAGAATAAATACATATATTCACACGTGGAATCAGTCCGTTCACATGTGAACTGGTTCACCTGAAGCATGTGTCCGTGAGGGAACAAGTGCGGGAGATCGCATTTGCAAGGGGAACTAGCCAATTTGCATAAGAAATACATATATTCACACGTGGAATCAGTCCGTTCACATGTGGACTGATTCACCTGATGCTAAGGGTAGTGGCGTCATTTCGTTTGTAGAATTAATATCAGATTGGCCCCTTGGTCCTGCAGTGAGGTTTCAGAAAGTTTTGGGGGCTCTTTGAGATTAATTGTCTTTTGTGGTCCTACAGTGAAATTGTCCCTAATATTTTTGGATGACATGGTTGCAAGGTGGCGACATGGCAATGAGATGGCAAAAGGGGGGTGAAGTGGTAGTGATGTAGCATTTGGTGAGTGGTGAGGCTTATTTTTCTTTAGTGACACTTTTAGCAACAACAAACTATCGCTACTGAAAGGGTCTTTCAGCGTGACAACAAACTGCCACTGCTGAAAGTGTCATTCAAAAGCAACTTTTTTTCTTATTGTTGAAACTTCAAGCGACAACCAGTAAGGTAGAAACTTTTTGGCAATGATAGTTTAGTAGTAACAAAAGGCTTCTATTGAAAGTCAATTTTTATATAATGTTTCTAGAATTAGTAATAACTTTCAGATTTCACTAAATAAAGATTAGTAAATGAATAATAATCAAAATTAAATTTAAAATGGTTAAATTGTTCATGAAGTCTGTTTTGATGAAATGAATCAAAGTGAGTCCAAAGTTGTCGTAAATGCTTTGTAATATGTATATAAGAGAGGTATGATACTAGCAACTCTTTTGAGGGGGTTAAAGCATTAAAACAAGTTTCTAACAAGAAAACAAAGCTTTTTTGGCCACACAAAAAAAAAAGCAAGAAAACAAAGCTCGGGTATGAATTAGGGATAGGAAATTCCCTACAGTGCAAGATTAATGCTTGTTCTTCCCTTTCTTCCTTCTCTCTTCTTCCTCCTCCTCTACCCCTAGCTCACACTCTTAGTCTCCCTCTCTCTCTATTTCCATGGGTAACCCTCCAAATGATATGGTCTTGGGAAATTAAAGTTAGATGGCTTTATTCAAGTTTTAACCATATTGAATTATTGTTTCAAATCCCCGTCCATAAGAAAAATAATATTTTGGTGGCTTCCTTGCACATATATATAATTAAAGCAAGACCAACAAAAATATGAATTTAATATAAAGTAATTTCCAAATTTTTCACAAGTCAAAACTTGGCGTTTTTTTTTAATTTTCAAGAAATTTAGATAAAATCACTTAAAATATTATTTAAATCAAAATTCACATTTCTAGGTCATAAAAAAATTTTTTTTTTACAAATTTAGTCTAATTTGAAATGATTCGTGCAAATTTATTTCCAACTATTTGAGGCCTCTTGATAATTCAAATAATTAATTTTGATTAATTCTCTTAATTAAGCCAAAATTCTGAAAATTAAATAAATTTCGCTTGGAATGTTTCCCTCATTTGTACCACACTTGAGCCTCAAATACTGTCCAGAATAGTTCTATACTTTTTTGTGAATTTCTTGGATTTGTTTTGAAACTGTAGGCATATTTTTCAAAAATATTCTTCCAGGCTTGAAACTTTTAAACGTTGCGCTTCTGCGTCAACCTGGATGCAACCTCATACCTTATCTCATTTGTACTCATACTATTTCATTTGACATATAACTAATCTTTATTTTCACATTTAGCCTTTATTTTAAAAAGTCAGATATAACATTTTATGGTTGTTATATGTACTCTTGCTCCGCAAGAAAGGTTTGAATCTCCCTTTTAGTGTGAAAGATCTCATTAATAGTTAGTTTATAAGTACTTTTGTGATCAAATTCGTCTTAATTTTGTCGATTTTTTATGATTCAACTTATCTAAATTTTCTTATAGTAAGATGTTGCAAATGTCA
This sequence comes from Neltuma alba, assembly GCF_004799145.2. Classification (NCBI taxonomy): domain Eukaryota; kingdom Viridiplantae; phylum Streptophyta; class Magnoliopsida; order Fabales; family Fabaceae; genus Neltuma; species Neltuma alba. The sequence goes on from NW_021635234.1 coordinate 207,624, forward strand.
ATTTTGCATGTAGTATATTTTGTATCTCTTACGTAAAATTAGATCAGTGACGTCAACTTCCTTGTAGTTGATATGTTTCCTCTACGTCTATACTGTTTAAATAAATAAATTTTTCTAATATTGGACTCTTTACGTCCTTAACCATAAATCACAATATATAGTAATGACATAACTCATGCAAAAACACAATAGTAATTGTGTTTTTTCAAATGACAACCACCATCCCTTTTTAGGTCATAAATATGTAGAAACAACAAGCCGCACCCACACAAACACAAAAGCAAATTCATTGCAAAATCGCCATAAATATTTGATTTGATGGTTCTCTAATGCTTTGTCTGAGAAACTCCATTCGATACCAATGCCTTGAGGTCAGCATCGGAAACTCTCTGAGGACAGAAGACATTAGGGTCATCATGCGATAATTGGAAGAAAAATGTTTTTCAACAAAGTGAAAAAGAGAGCATGCATAAATAGATAAGCTAGGAGCTATCAAGGAAAATAATTGTAAGTTTTAGGTACATTGTGTTGGCATAGTAAGGAAGGAAAAGAGGGAGAGAGGTGTGAGTCCTAAATATGACTTTAGGTGAAGTAAGTAGGAAAATAGACAGAGGGGCCTTCTCAAATGCAAGTTTCACTAATTTGTGGCCCATAATTGCACATAACACATTCTCACTTTACCTAAACTCACCTGAAGACTATCTCTAGTCCTTAATTTTTGATCTAATTTGTACAATCTAGATCTTATATTTAAGGACTAGAGTAGTAAAATACTAGCATCTCACCTCTTCTCCTTGCCTTACCATCCCCTCAAATGACAAGAGAATTTGTAAATAATCATAACTGTATGAAACTATACTGGGTTGCTGCAAGTAATTACAAGTTCATCCAGCCTATATAAGATTATCTCTCTTACATGAGGCATTAACTTTATTTATCAATTATAGCGAAAGATAATCATATAGAACAAAACAACTAGGAATGCGACCCTTGCGAGCATATTTTTTATCATACTTTAATGTTGCAGTGGAAATATTTATTAGATTTCATAGTTACACATGCAAATGGTGACATAATATGTGACGAGCAATGAGACTTCGAGAAATTAAGATGTAGGGGTGTGAATAGGTTAGACTGGTGGTAAATAATCCATATTTTCATAGCATTATTTGGAATGAGTTTCTTAATAATTTGGAAGTTACTTTGGTGTGTTTGGTTCAGAGTGAAAGAGAGGGAGTGGGATGGGTGATGGATTTTAGTGAACCTTTGTTTGGGTCAGGGGAGAAGGGAATGGGAACTAGTAATATGCTGACAATTTTACCACTATCATATTTAACTTGTTTTCTCTTTTTATTCTTTTGCGTTGATTTAGTATTAGAATAAATAGTTATATTATATATAATTCATTAATTCCTTATTTTAAGAATGTCAACACTTGCAACTTATTGATCATATCTTTTCATTAAGAACCTATATACCAATATTATAATTATATATTTGATTTTATCAGATAATAAAATTCATTTTATTATAGGAGAGTGGAGATAAGACATATTTTATAATATTAAGGGTAGTTTGGGATTTTTATAATATGATAATGGAAAATTAGTTAATAAATATTTTCTCTCTTAATTATCTTCATTGAAAAACCCATTTTAGGTGGGCATGGTAGGAGAGGGCCATATCCTCCAGAAATTCCAACCAACCACTACTTAAAAGGTTGAAGTGTTGAAGGTTTAACAAAATGGCTGTTGGGAAAAAATAAAGTTGGTTACTTATATAAGTGTTTTTGAGTATGATTTCAGAACTAATTGAGTATATTATATGAACTTAATAAAGTATGGAAAAAATGGAGTTTTCGAAGCATAAGAAGCTAGAAAATGACTTAATAAGAGTAGGAAATAAGCATTTGTATTGCAGAGTGCTGTGGTTGAAATGATGAGAAGGTTCAATATGAATGCAAAAGTTGGTTTCACTCATGTATGTTAATGTTTATTTATATAAGTGCTTGTCTTGTGAGATATTTTAATAAGTTGAAGGGTTTCTTTTGCTAATGTCATCCCTTTGTAATTGCAGTTTTCTAAACAATTGCTGTGAAAAGTGAAATTTATCACCAAATATTTATAAAAAATTGCCATTGCCTTTTTTATGGCATTTTTAATTTCTTCAAAACCAACGTGAATTATTGTCGTTTAAAAGTTTCTTTTTGTAGTGGTGTCATGAATTATCGGAAAAATTATAACTTTAATGGGTTCAATGTAAATTTAATGAATATGCTTATACTTCTTATTAGACTGCTAAACAAAATGTTTCATACATTGAAAATCAATGTGTTCCTTCTTAATTAATTAAGCAATAACTTCTTTTGCATTAATTCTTATACTCGCAGGTTTAATTCAAAGCACCCTTAGATGCATGAGTAGCTATTATTTACCTTTTTTCGCTCAGCCAATGCTTTAAAACTCCAAAACATGGCATCAATTTGCTCATCTTCAAGCTCGTAACCCATCTGAAATAATAGAGAATAAAACTCTAGTGACACTATATTTATGATAATAGAACACACGCACACAAACACACAAAATATGCAACTACATAGACCCATCCAGACCTCTTCAAGTCGCTTTCTCAAGCCATGACGTCCACTGCGTCAAAAGAAGCGTAAGTGTATGCTAAGAGAAGATAATTAAAAACAAAAATTCACCTTTTTGCCTTTTACCTTTATATAACAATTAAGTTTGATCTCTCAATTTTATAAAGTATGTTTTCAGTCCTTTAACCCTAACACTATTAGTTTCAAATACTCCTCCCATCCTAAATATAAGACTAATTTTGTAGTTTAATTTATATTAGGACCGGAGGAGTAATACATTTTTATATCAATAATTGTTATTTTAAAAACTAAACTTAATATATGAATATTTGTGAATATTTTATCAGCAATTAAAATTTCAGATGGCATTTTTGGTTGATGGAACTACTAGGATTATAAGATTTAAAAGGCCCTTTTATAAAATTAAAGAACAAAATGAAACCTTATATATATATATATATATATATATATCATATTAGGGTAAACGTCTAGGTTGGACAAAGGAAATGAAACAAATATTAACAAAATCATGAAACAATTAATTCAATATTCTCCTGTCTAGTCATGGAATGTGTCACATATATTGGAAGAATGTAAATTCATAAAATGATAAGGGCAGATGCAAAATTCAGTTAGCAGGAAGGTCAAGATTAAAAAGAAATACATTGTCAATTTAACCATTTATTAAGGAGAATATTTAAGTCAAGTTTTTTTCATATCAACTATGTCAAATTCTCTAATTACATATAAATTGATATAATGACCAAAAAAAATTGAAAGATACAAATAAATTAAAATGTCAGACGGTAGATTGAATCTGAGACAGATTTTTTTCAGGAAAAAAAACCTAAAAAATTATCATAGAACAAATATAGAACATGATTAAAAAAGAATATAATGGCAGGAGAGAAGAAAATGTATAAAAATAAATAAACTCTAGGCATTTCAAACTTATTTTTTCAAAAAAAAATCAAAAGAAATTAGAAAATTAATTTTGAATTATTCAAGTAAGATATGAAGATAGCAGGAAACTGAAATTTATAAAAGCCCACCTAAGCTTCCCCAATACAATTCCATCTTCGTCGGCTCTTTCAAACCCAACATCCTCGGGACATATGATTTCATATGTACCTTTATATTTTAGCATTCCATCCTACAAAAACACAAAACTAAGATCTGACATATAATGGTTATAAATATGATAATCTAAATTTATTTATTTTAGGTAGAAAAATAATAATTAAATAGAATAAATTATAATCATTAAGTTTACCAGTTAGGCTGATTAGTTGGAAGAAAATGACTTATACTACAAACTAAAGAAGTGCGTAAATTAATTGCATAATGTCTATATATAAAGTGGGTACGTGCGTCTGTATGAAAGAATAATCTACATACAATTAATGTTTAAATTAATTGCATGAGGGGTCAAAAAGTACCCCAAAAAAATCGCTACAAACTTGCAAGAAAGGAATGCAGTTAACATGAGCAACGTGAATTTGTTGTTCTTTCTTACATTGGAACTTATCATTATATGCCGCATTGATGACTTATGAATAACTGAGTTGTTATGAATTTTATATTCCATAACGAAGGGTTAAAAACAATGTCATGAATCCCTTGAAAAAAGCAATGAGAAATGAAAGCCGCTTATGTTTTTAGGGCTTTGTATATTATATATTATAAAAACCAAATGTTTATAAAAGCACAAAAAAGTCAAGCCTAAATAACAAAAAAAAAAAAAAAAGGAAAGGCACAAAAATCGACAAACAACACAGCAAAGCCCATCGCACCAAAACTAGAGACAAAGTAATAGAGAGGCAAAGAGCAAACAAACACCATGACAAACCCTAACCCTAAGCTTGATTCAATTAAGAGACAAGGGATGGGATTTAAAGTCTATGAAGTTGGGTTGTGTGTGATTGGCAATTCAGTATTATTTAAAAAGCTAGATGTATTCCTATTAATTTAGTTCATCGATGTAGGATATAAAATCTATTGGGAGCCTCATTTATAGAAATTTTGTGTACATATTTCATTAGCAAGATTTAAATTTTATAAAATAATATGATTTTTCAACCAAAAAAAAGATCTTACTGTCAATCCCTTTTATTGTGCAAGAGAAAATATATAATTAATTCAAAATCTTCATAATGTGTAAATTAGGGTGAAATAATAATCCTACATCTAAATCAACATATATTAGCAAAACAATACATATCATTTTTTCAAACTACATTAACAGCGATGTTTTAATTAAACCCTTTAATTAATCTATTATCTCACAGCTCACAGGACATTATATGTCATGGAATTTATCTATACGTAATTAAATATTTCCGAAAATTAACTTCGCGTAATTAAAATTAACCCTAATGGTCAGTTGCAACTTGCAAGATATTTTAGACCAACCTGGTGAATCCCACTTTCGTGAGAAAACGCATTAGCCCCTACAAGTGCCTTGTTTGGCTGTACATGCAACCCAGTATACTCTTCAACCTGTCGAAAATTATTATGAAAATAAACACAGCATATTATATAAACATCACTAAAAGGAAAAAAACATAAAATTAAAATACTATATTTTTAAATATCAAACCATTTTGCTTGTGGTAAATATTTGTCGAGTATTGATCCTTGAATAGAGTCCGCCAAGCACATGATACGCTCCACATTTCAAGATCATTACAACCTTAAGAGAAAAAGAAATAAATTGGGCAAATTTGCACTTAATTAAAGGAAAGTATTGATTTTTTTTTTTGAAAAATATGTATAGTTTTCAAGAATGAAAAAATAATTTTGTCTGATGTCATTAAATTCAAGACAGATCCAATTAATTTACTCGAGCTTTCATTATTGTCAAACGGCCAAAATTGTGCCCCTTGTTACTTATTCTTGACCTGGAATTGAATTTCAACAAGATATTGGAATTTTGTGCTTTATCAAAGTCTAAAAGGACAATTCTGATTTATTTAAAGAAAAAGTATAAAGGGACAAAGTAGTGAAACTATTATTAAGTATTCTTGGATATTATTCTGATGCTGATCTATAGCATACAATATGATTGAGGAGAAATAGAAAATTTCTACCAACCATATACAGTTGTGCAATGCACAGATTTTACTTGGACAATTTAAAATAAACATACGTATTTACTCAAAAGTTTTATTTATTTGTCTTAGATTAAAAAAGAGCATATATAGAATGAAATTATTTTCTAACATATAAATTTTTTTAAAAAATGATTAGATATAACAAAATAACATAAATATATAAATTTAAATGCCTAAAATCTTTTCCAACAAATCATCAGCTCAACAATACACTCGGCAATTCTTCTTTTTCAATTTTTAAAACTCCCCTAATTTTCTTTCAACTGAAATCTAACTACATCTGAACTCTTCTGAAGCATGTCAGTCAATTTCATATTGTAGTACTTGTTGTGTGAATGTGAATTCGTCTATATATGTAACTAAGAAAAAAATACAAGACTTTTTAGTGCAGACATCCGAAAAAATGAAGTTAATGGACGAAGAATCCATCCCAATAACTCCTAATAACTTTTTCCAACTTTGTTGTATGTAATCCATCTTCAAATAATTCAGAAAAATTCGTCCAGCATTTCAAATCACATACTCCCTCTGATTCTAAATTTTGTCCTAGCTAGTATATAAAACTTCAATTTCAACTTACTTTGTCTTTCAAACATACAACTTTTTTGTTTCTAAACTTTCCTTATTGATTGCACATATATTAAGGAGTTTTCTATTAAAGGGAAAGTTTCCAACATAAATAATTAAAATTAAAGGAAAACTAAACCTCTTTTTTTTTTAAAAAAAATAACTATCTAAACTATTTTTTAATTTTAATCTCTGTAAATTAGTCATTTAACTTTTATATTTGGAACTAGCAGGAATAGAATATACAAGATGAAAAAAAATGAAAGGAAAACTAAACCCCATTTTTTAAAAAATAACTATCTAAACTATTTTTTAATTTTAATCTCTATAAATTAGTCATTTAACTTTTATATTTGGAACTAGCGGGAATAGAATAAACAAGATGAAGATTTATTCACCTCTTCTAAGGATGCATTACCAGCCCTTTCACCAATCCCATTAATTGTTACTTCCAATTGCCTTGCGCCACCACATGCACCCTGAAAACAACCAGCATTAGATAATATTAAGTGAAATTTTAATTTGTTCCATGAGAGAATATACATACTTACATACATACATACATACATACATACATATATATATATATATATATATATATAAGTGACGTAAATATATTCACGTCCTTTGAAATAAATTAGATTGTGCGGTGAGGAGAAAGAAAGAGATATGAGTCATACCTTCACTACAACATTCTTTGCCCATATAACACAGCAGTTACTTTGCTATAAATGTTGCCTAAGATATGAATAGGCAACAGTTTTCTAATCACATGACTACATGATGACTTTAGATTCTGGCATCTTTCTTAATGTGAGTTTTGGAGTCAAAATGTAATTTTTTTAGCTAATACAAAGCAAAGAAAGAAATTAAACTACTCTTCTAGTCTTAATGTAGGAGGAAGTAGTGGAGGGGTTTATTTTAGATCTAAATATAAGACTCCAATTCTTTTTGCCCTCTAAATTTATAATTTGTTTTTTAAGAATCTCTGTTGGTTGCACTTATTAAAAGGGTTGGACCATACCATGGTAATAAAGAATTAAAGCACAAACAATAAAGATTATTATGGTAGAAAATTTTAAAGCCAATTACTTAACATTTATCATATTAATGGATTCTACTATAATATAAAAGGAAAGGAATTGGTTGATCTCTCTATCAATAAAAGAACTAAACTTATTATCTCAAGAGCTAACTATATATGGTAGGAAAGAATAAAACTACACATAAAAGGCATACCATTGTTATTTACAAATTGAAATGGCTAAAAAAGTATTCAAAAAACAAACCAACATGTATTTTTTTGTTTTTATAAATAACTAACTTAGTTAATTTTTTTAATGTATGTATTGATTAGTTATCTAAGTAATAACCAACCTCTCTCTTTCTCTCTCCTCGTACTTTTTATAAGAGTTCATATTCGATGCTCATCTTGATGTGATCTTCGCCATTTATGATTTCTCACATTTGTCAACTTTCGGTCACATGAACAATCAATATTGCATCTCGCCATATAAATCCGTGTCGTTTAATTACTATATAAATATTTGTCAACATCATGCTAAGGTCCAAATGTGAATCCCCTTTATTACTTAATTATATTTAGCTTTCTTATACATGAATACGTGTATCCATATATATACCTCTATGGTATTAGCAGTGGCGAGGCCAAGATCATTGTGGCAATGGGAAGCAATAATGGCATTTTGAATTCCAGGAGTATTGGCTTTGATGGCAGCAATTAATTTGCCATATTCACTTGGCATACTTATTCCCACTGTGTCTGCTACGATCACCGTCGTTGCTCCTGCCTTTATTACTTCTCCGAATATTTCATAAAGAAACTCCCTCTTCGACCTGCTCACATAAATTTAATACCAATGAACAATAAGATTACACACACACACACACACACAGACATGTAATTTTCTGGTCCTGTGTATATAAGGCGGAGAGATATAGTTTTCTGTCCTATTTATTTACGAGTCACTCTATTAAATTTTTAAAATGAATGTATTATTCTATTATTCATTTATTATTGTATAGATTGTTTTTTGTTTAAAAGTGTAGACATTAAATAGGAATAACGTTATAAAATTGTTAAATTTTAAGGTAGAATTAATGAGGTTTAAGATTTTTTTTTTTGAGTTCTGGCAAGACATATTTGAAATGAGTGATAAGAGGAGTATATACACACACACATCTAATAATAATTCCTCTTTATTATACATGACTTTTTTTTTAATAAAAATTATATATGATCTGAAGGCGCTGGTGATTAAATATGATGGAAAGAAACGAAGCTTGAAAAAGACCAAAAGACAAACGGAAAATGACGTTTTAAAGACTCGCAGGACTAATGCCAAATTTCTGCTGCAGAAATTTAAATTTGAAAAATCCCAATAAATAGCCAAGAGTCAAAAAATTATCATTATATTTTAATTTATTGTTACCACTCAACTTTTCGAATATTATAATGAGGAATATGATTCTCACTTACCCTTGCATTAAGTTCGATGAAAATAAAGTTTTAATTTATAATATTCATATGTTTAATAAATATCGTTATATTTATCCAAAAAATAATATCGTTATTTAACAAAAACAATTATAGCAAGCTGTATTTTTTATAACTATGATACATAGGAAAATATCTATAATTAATGTCTTTTTCAAGTTCTAACTCTTACGAAAATATTCCAAATTTAACAACTTTCTTCAGATTTTATTCAGAGTAATTGAAAACAAATTTTTAAAATGAATTTTATTTCTTGACATTGATTAGTTTTTACGGATTCTTAATTCAAGAAAACAAAAGAAGGAAGAAAAAACCTGGCAGCATCTTCTGCACAAAACCCTACATCTTCACAGCCTAAACTCCGAGCAAACTCTACCATTCTCCGGCCAGTCTCAATGACTTCTTCCTTCGTCTTTTTCAACTTATACTTCATATGAATCCCACTGGTCGCTATGAACGTCTGAATCCTCGGCCTCTTCGCATACTTCACAGCCTCCCATGCACTCCTAATATCATTCTCGGTACACCTGCAAGCCGCGGATATCGCCGGCACGTACCCGTCGTCAGCGACGGCGTTGCCAACCTCTTGAGCTATGATCTTCACGGCATGGAAGTCATCTTTTGAAGAGGCAGGGAATCCGGCATCGATGACGTCAACACCAAGCTTTGCGAGCTGCCGTGCTATCTCGAGCTTCTGCTTCGAGTTCAGGGAAGCTCCGGCGGATTGCTCACCGTCGCGGAGGGTGGTGTCAAGTATTCTAACGTACAAGGGGTCAGGAATGCGGTTGGGAATGTATGGAGTGGGGGAGAGAAAGGAATTCATTTTAGGTGGAAGAAAATGTGGCTTGAGCAATAATGGAGGATCTTGGAGCCAAAGGTGGAAATGGAAACTTATATATATATATATATATATATATATGACTTTCTTGAATCTTGTAGAAGCTTTAATTTTTATATAACTTTGAATTGTTTATATATCTATTTAAGTTTTTTTTTTGTTTAAAAAAGTTGATATTAAACTCTCTTAAATTTGTAAGGTTAAAATATGTTTTTATTGCGCGCTCAATGTTTTCTAAATTGGATTAGTCATTTGATCATTTGATTGGGCGAAAATGCATGCTGAATCACGAGTCAACAGTTTATCATATCAAAGCCCCAATAGTCTTTTCATCTTTTGATTAATATGCTCATGTCTCTTGCACATTGGGTAATAAATAAAATAGAATGATTTTTCATATAGCCCAAAACGTAAAAAATTGTGCATAACTAAAAATTTGAAAGGACCTCCCCATAAGTTTGTTTTAACTCAAGTGTAGATGGAATCCTCTAATTTTAACCAAGGGTGCGTTTGGTTTAACTCTACTGTGGGTGTGCAATAATAATCTTTATCGCATAACCATGAGCAGCATGTTTGGTTGGACCTATTGACGATAAAAACGATTGCACTGGTTAAAAAAAAAAATTGCATATTTTTTAGTAGTATCTATTCCTATGAGAACCTTTATGATTAATGCTCATTGTACATATGCAATCTTTTATAAAATGTCAACTTTGTCCTCGATGGCCAAGGTGAAAAGACCACATTTGTCCTCATCAAACAAATATCACCTAAATTTATTCTCTAATTTTTTTCTTTTTGGTACTTTCTCTAACACACCCCCAGAAAAACCCAAATCTCCTGTAACTTGTAATCACAAACTCTTGCAACCCTGAAATCGAGCAAGTCAGATGATTCACCCGGAAGTAGACGAGTCCCATAGAGGATGTCATCGGTTGAAGGGACTGGCGGAAGGAAATTGAGAGGAGAGGAAAGTTGAGCCATTGATTGAGGCATTGGGCGTGATGAATATGGCAATGGTGGGGTAGGCAGAAGAGACAATGAAGGAAGGAGAGTTGAGGAACTAGGAGTAGACTTTGATTCAAGATATTTTTCAAAAGGGCTCCTTTCTTTGCTCGTTTTTCGCAAACTAATTGTGCTGGAGAGGTACATCTGGGAATAGATAGGGGTTAATATTCAAATGATCAAAACTAGGGTGATGATCTGTAACCAAAAAAAAAGAAAAAAGTACATCATCATCGGAAAAATCTTCATCCCAGTTTCGTAAGCAATTATTTGATGGAACCTTGATTGTTGAAACATGGGTTTGGATTTGAACATTGCAAAGGAGACATAACAGTGACGGTTTTGAGTTCGCCAGTCTTTTGCTTTATACCAGAGAACTGTGCCGTTTAAAGGATATAATGGTCTTTTTCTTACACATTAATTTTAATAATTATTAACAAATAGCTCATTGCACCTTTCTCAAAAATCATACCAAACACTAACCCTGTAATTAATACTACTTCTGATCTTTAATATAAGAGCTAGTTAATGAATTTGAGTATATTAAGAAAATTAATTAAGTTAGTTATTTGTAATAAATAGATATTGTCTTTCTTCAAATATCCTTGCTAATCAAGTATACTGGCTAGAACGACCATTATTAAAAGGACTATCAAAATGGATTAGATATTATATTTAGGACCAAAATAAAAATTAAACGAGCTTTTATATTAAGAACCAGAGATAGTATTACACTGTAACATCCCAAATTTTCAAACATAAGGTGAACTAGGAGAAGAAATTATCCAAAATTATTTAATGCCTATGAGAATTGGGGAAAATCATGAAATGATAATTTTAAAGACTTAAAAATTTTATGAAAAAGTTTATTACCCAAAAAGTAGTTTAAATAATTTTAAAGTTAATTTCGGGAATTAAGAAGACCTACTTTTTTGAAAATTCAAGGAAAAAAATAGTTAGAGAATTACTTTTGAGTTAAGATTTTTAGGATAATTATTTTATGAGATAAAGAGGTTAATTGAAATATAAAATACTTAAAATGAATTAAGTATTAATTTTTAAAATTAAAGGCTATTTTCTTAAAAATTAAAAAAAAAAGTTAAAAATTGATTTTTGACCCGAAATTGATTATTTTGTGGACCAAAGAAGCTAATGGAGAAATAAAATCCATATATAAAATATTATGGAATAATTTCTAGATTTATTTTATAGTTTCAGAAAAACTAGAGGAATTGAATGATGAAAATAAAAACAAGGAAAGATGAGAAGCGTACAATGGTCTTTTCCGATGCTGTCACCCTCATAAAGCGCCAACATACACCTCATCCTTCTCATTTTCACATGCAAACTCAGAGGACTAGAGAGAAAATGAGAGAACAGAGTGAAGCTGCGAGGAAGAAGAAGAAGGAGAAGGATGATCGGAGGCCAGACTCTTTCATGCAACCCTTGTTTTAGATTGAGGTAAAGCCAATTAACACTCTCCTACCCTTATTTCCTTCATTTTCTACATTTTGGAGTAGATGATGAGGGATTAATAATTTTGGGTTGTGTTGAAAATGAGTTTTCAACGGTGTAAGGGTTTGGAAGATGCTTGATTGTGTGAGTTGTGGGTTCGCATGTATGGTTGTTGCTCTGTTTTTGGGTTTACCAAGCAGAGGTGGTTATTTCTGCAAGTTGTTGGCTTCGGGTATAGCTTGTAAAAGTGAAGTATAATGATCCAAGCTTGTAGTTTCTGATATAAATTCTTGTATTTCGAATCTGAAACTTTGACTGATGGCATGCTATTCAGTTTTTTCTGAAGTTAAAACAGAGCGTTAATATGTGAATCTATACTCCCAAATCTGGGGCAAAAAAAAAAAAAAACCAGATTTGTTCAGTGGGGGCTGTCCGAATTTTCAAGGAGAGAGTGGTACCCAAAAGCTAATGGACTTATATCATAGAGTTGTATGACATTTAGAGGATCAAGATGTGTGTGTGTGTAGGCGTGTGGGTGACGTAATAAGTAATCTTGGGAGCTTTAGATATTAGATGGTTAAGTTTGAATTAAATTAAGTTGCTGTTTATGTGGCTAAAAGCTCAATAATTTGTTCAGTGGTTAAATCAAGTTTGAAAATATTATGTTGATGGTTAAAGTATGGTTAAAGATGCAAGGTAGTTATTAAGAACGAAATTTTGTTGAAGTAAGCTTTTAATATCTTTAGGAGAAAATTTTATTAAATCTGAAAAAATGGTGATTAAAGTTGGAAATTTCTAGATTAGATTAGAAATGATGTCTACATTTTTAGAAGATTGTTAAATGCGTAAAACATTTGAGGATAGAAAGGATAGCTGAGATTGATTTGAAATTTATGGTTTGATATTTTCTTGAGCTATCCAAATGGTATGGATGGGAATTTTAAATGGTTAGATTAATAGTTATGGTGTTTGGAAATTATTTCGAAGGTATACATCAGGGAGATGTCAATGATATGAAAGCCAAATTTTAAGAGGTTAAATCATAGGTCAACGAAAATTAAGTTTAGAAGTTGGGATGTAAGTTTAGGAATATGAAGTTTAAGTTGATTGCTAATAGGAGGAAGCTTTAAGAATTAATCTTAAATTTGAAAAACTTTCCAGATTTAACTTTAAGGATTTATGGGAGTGGAAAAGCATAAGTGATTTAAGTATGTGTTTAGATATTAAATACTAGAAAGGATGATGAAAATAGAATTGAAACTATTGTTAGACGTTTTGTGAGAGGATTAAAAATGAAGTTTTAAACTAAGGAAGAAGTTAGAGATTTACCAAATGAATTTAGAAATGATTAATGAAAACTTAGTTAATGCTTGATAGCTAAGAATAAATAAAGTCTATTGTGCTAGATGGTTTCAATGAACTTGAGAGATGGAAGTATAAGAAAATAGGTTGGTAGTTACATGATAGTTAGAATTGGAAGCTTTAGAAATTGAACGATTGAATTTAAAGTTTAATTCGATTGCTGCCTTGGGATTGAAAAGATTATTGTGATTATATTAATAGGATGTTCAAGTAAATTAAAGTATAAATATTCTAAGTAATTAGGAGTTTTAAAGTGTAAGGAGATAAAGGCAAAGTGCAAGTTGATTAATTAATCTTGAGAGAAAGGGTTATTGTGATTAAAATTGCAGCTTCAAAAGGTTATAAAAGAAATAAGTCAGAAATGAATGTAGAAATAGTAAAGTAAGAATTTGAACAATAATATGAATACTTAAGAATTGTAAAGTGATTTGTGGGTACTATACTGCATGTATATACTTTTTATTTTTCCATGACAAGCAACCGCTTGATAAAAGTGAGGCTGGTATGGTAAATGGGACACAACAATTGTCCTTAATTATAATAATTAATTTAATACTTTTGTTAAAGATGACCAATAGTTAATTAAGGGTAGAGATTAAAGAAAATCAAAAACTAAGAAAGTTATTCAATTTCGTGGATTGTAATTAGATCAAGTGGTAACCTACCCTTACATCTAATAGGTTTTGATATTTGTGTAAGTCATCGAGGAGGAAGCTCAAGAAGAAGGTCAAGTTTGATTTGGAGCAAGGAAATTCATGTAGTTCTTTCCTACCTTACACTTGTGTATGATTACTGCATGTCTATTTATGCCATATTACTATTTTTAAATCATAAGAACATGTAATCCTTATTTCTTTGCATGAGTGATTTTAGCCGTGGCCACATGTAGCTAATAGACATGGGGCACTCTTTGTCAATTTATTTGCACATTATTATATCTTAGCTTGTCTATTTGTCATTTGCACATAAATACTTAACTGCATAGCTTGCTAGGTTGTGTTCCACTTTGGCTTGTATTGCATGCATTATGTGATCTACATAATTGTTTGATGGAAATACTACTATGGTGATTCTTCAGAATCTCTCCCTTCCTTCCATGTTGCACAGTAAGAGCAAGTAGTTCCAAGGGAAAGGAGATTGTGTAGGAAGAAGGTAGGTAGAGAGAAGAGTAGGGATGCCTGCTATAATTGTGTGTATATACATACTTTAATAGCATGATTAGTAGTTTATGATTATATAATAGTTATTTTTGCAAGTAATTATTATTTGTTATACACACACACACACACACACTCTTTTGTATTCTCTATAAGAAGGTAAGCACAGTCTCAGATACAGGTAAGTGCCATTGGCTAAGAAGGCAACTATATTTACGTGTATTATGATATCTATGTTAGATGAGTTTATATTAAAGAGATTTGGGGTTCAAGTTTATTTGACCTTGGGTCATATAACATTAAGTGATAGACAGGGTTAAATTGGTGAATCACTAGTCAAGCTTTTATAAAAGTTATGAATTTCTACCAGTGAATTCCAATGATTTTCATAGGTCTAAATCTTGTATTAGAATTTGATTTTAAAAGAATGAGTTTTGAAAAGTTATTTTTTAAAAAAAAGAATTGGGGATTTTTTCCAAGTTAGGAACCTAGCTTTTAGTGGTTCACATTTACTTTTATTGACACTTTTAGTATGTAAGAGTTAGGTATTGCATTACACTACATACATTCTCATTACACTGATCGGATTGAACCAAATAGGCCATATATTTTCCTTTGATATCCCATTGTCAAGGGTTTAAGTTCTGTCCTCCTCTCTCTTGGCCCATTCACTAGCCAATATCACAAATTGTTAATTATACTCTTAAAATTCCACAATCTTGTGGAATGTGGGACTTTTCATTTTGGCATATCCACTCAATATCAAATTATCTTATTGCAACTCATTTGTAGTGGTGATTGAACCAGTAGTGGTTATGAGCAAAGCCACTACTCGTTTATAGTGATTTGGGTAGCACCATATGGTGCAAGCTGTAATATCTTAACCTTAAACCTCTTTTTATATCAAATAGAAGCAAATTGAATCATTCATTAGACCTTTAAGTTGGTAAATTTTAAATTTCAAAACATTTCTCCTCAAGTTACTATTCACATAACCTTAAAAATTTAACCAACTTTGAAAAATTATAACTAATTCTAGAAAAATAAAAAATAAAGTAGTTCTAAGTTCTATTTGAAGCTTTCAAAGAGATATTTAAGGGAAAAATACTTCCAAGTTATGAATCTATCTCATTTATACCCAGTTTCCACACAAACATGTATTGTTCATTTAGTTGTTTTCTAATTTTCTAAAATTTATACCTAACTTTGGATAGACATAACTGTTTGAATGAAACTAAAATTTTAATAAATTATCACTCATTTTAAAGCTAAAAATGAGATCTATTATACTATTAAGTTTCATGGTCTAACTCATCCAATTGCTCAAAATTGCACAAGTCAAAGTTTAGGCGCAACTAGGTTAAACTTCAACCAATTTAAAACCAAACTTTGCACCATAACATTTTATCATCTCCAAACCGTTAACTATCATACTAATCAACTTAAAATCATACTTTAACCATAGTGTGCAGCGTACAAGGACCAAAATATCAACCATTCATAATTAGACATTATACAAAACAAAGTTCCAAAATATCAAGGCATATCCAAGATCTTCAAACTAAAGTAATCTCCTTGCCCTTTCCCTTGGAGCTTCTATCCCCTAGATAATTATGGTTCAAATATAATAGAGTGAGATTTCAAAGAATCCTAGTAGCAAAGAACGTCAATTAAAGCATTAAAGTGCAAAGTAAATTCATGTTATATGCAAGCATTAACATACCATAAACATGCCATCAATATGCTATGAAAAGGGAGCATATATCATATCATTCAAGAACTCAACTAAACACATTTGCCAAGGCATCAATGTAAGGAGTTAATTACATTTCCACATACGCAACTCAACCACATCAGGGCACATATACATAACACAAACAACTAAGACAATTTAACACTAAAATTGGTAGTTCTTGCCATCTCTTCATAGACTTGATTTCTTGACTTCCTTCTCTTGTTCTTGAACTCCTCTTTGTCCAATGTCAATGCCTATTAATCAAAGAACAACAATGGCATTTCAATTAACTTCAACAACTCCATTAATACTTTAACCTAAAACCCTAACTATTTAACCTTTATTTTAGGGTTTTAGCATCATCTTTTTTAATTCAACTTCCATATGCTTTTCATACGTGATTTTTCATGTGGAATCTAAATATAAATTTAGATTTATCAAAACCTGACCCCTCCTATTATTTCTCATCTTGGCCAAACAGTATACCTTAGGGTTCAAAATTCTATTTTTAATTTTAATGCTTCCAAACACATGTTCTTCACATATCCCCACACAACTCATTGGAAACATTAAATCAACAAGAATCAAACCCTAGCTCAATGAACCTTAGTTGGCTGAATTGAACTCCTTGGTTCACAAGTTAGAATTCCTTCCAAAACAAAGTTTAAACACCATAATCCAATTATTTTTTACCTTCTAATCCATAAACAAACTTTAGATCATCCATAGCTTAACATATACCAAATTGGAGAGCATCAAACCCTAACCATTTCATGCTTCAAACTCCATCAAAACTACATTCTAAACCATCAAACTACTAGATATCTTAAACTAGAAGGAAAATCCAAGCTTTTAACTTGATTTGGCATTTGATAGCCTAAGATTAACTTGATCTTCTCCTCTTCCTTCTCCCTTGGTTGGCCAAAAACTCTCTCTTCCTTTCACTCTTTCGCTTGGCCCAAAATAACATATGGGAGGAGAGGTGGTCATATTTATAAAATAGTCAAAATTCACCTCTTGATAACTCTTCTATTTACCATAAGATTTAACCCATAACACATGGCATCATCTTGGTCCATTTGCCTTCATGATCTTGCCACATACACCATCTTATGTGGCTCTTAATTGAATATAAGATGCCAACTCAATAGATACCTAATCAACCATATGCAAGAATTACCATTTTTTTAATTCAATAATTCATTCTTCCAAGTTTACCTTTCAACTGTATTATTTCAATTAGGTCCTTTCCCTCTTAAATTGGTGCCATATCCACCAGAAAAATAGGAAGAAATTTTGTGTTACCAAACTTATTCTCGTTACACTGTATAATCTCCCATTGTTGGTTGAATTTTTCTTAGATCCTGTCAAAGCTACTACTTCCAAACCTTTGTTTCTTTACACCAATAACTTCTTTTTTATGAGAAGAGGTTTCTGTAATTTTCTCATAATTTATTTCAATCTCTAACTCTTTAAATTAAATTTTTTTCCAAAATCAGCCTTCTACCAATAGAAATTAAGCTTTAAACATTTTTAAAGCTATCCTCTGCATAACCAAGGCCGAGAATAACTTCAAAATTCATAATTATTTCCCAAATAATTTTCCTCAATTTTTCAAGAATTATTGAGGCCCCTAAGGATTTTAAATAATTCAATTTGTCCAATTTTTCTTTAATTAGCTAAAATTGTGAGAAAATACTGAAAAATCCAAAATAAATTATTTTTATTCTATTTTCATCTTTCAATCCTCAAATACTATTTTGTGCCCTTTATTCTATTTTTCATGATTTTTTGGTAATTTTTGGTGTACCTTTCTATTTTGATCAATATTAACTGGATGTTTTGAAAATGACAGTCCAGTCCCTGATCTAATCTCAATTCAAAAGTTGTTCCCCTCTATATTTCTGCTACACTACTGGGTTCTTGGTCAATCCTAATTTCCTCCTCTATTCAAAATTAACAGGGTATGACACAAGTCATAGTGGTGCTACTTTGTAGCAGTTTATGAGTGAGGACTATTACTCCGTATTAGTGCCAAGTGGCGCCAAATGGCATAAACTTCAGTGATGGTGGTTTATAGCAATTATGTGAAATACGCCACTATGAAACGTTGGTGGATTCCAATCATCGTATTTCCATAGCAAACTTAGTGGCAGTTACCAAAAAACCGCTATGAAATGTTACCAAGAACGATACATTGTATTATTTGTCTATATTGATTGTTTCAAAAAATTAAATTGTCGCAAGATACCAAAGGTCAGAGTCAATAGCAGCGTAAGCAGCTATTAGTGGAACACCGTTATATGTCACTAATTATACTCATTTTGGCGTACATTTCTATATTTTATTTAAGGGTTTTTACCATGTTCTTAGGGCTTAATTAAATATTTTGTTGATGTTGTAGATCATTTAGTTATTGCATGAAATTGTACTTGAGTTTAGTGTTTTTATCATGTAAGTTGCAATTATTCTTTGATTAAGTTTATTACCTAAACATATTATGATTCTTTGGCTTGTTTACATTATAGGGACCTTGGAAGAAGAAGGCAAAAGATACAAAGGCCCAAACAAAAGACAATGTAGGCTCCAAAATTTGAAGCCCACTTTCTGTATTGTTCATCATCATAAATGAGTGATAAGTTGTTGTTACGTATTTTGAACCTAGAGCTGTGTTTTGGTTGGGCTTTAATTTTGACCTATGTTTTGATCCCAACCCGGCTAGAATTATGGTTATCTGCGTTAGAATAGTAGCTCGCCTAAGAAGGGGTGAATTAAGAGATATATAAAAATTTTAACACTAAAAAACAAATAAACAGAGTAATTAAGAGTTAGAAAGATTTCACTGAAGGGATAGTTGAGCAGAGAAAGAGCATATACAATTTATACTGGTTCAATCCATTCACTTGACCTATGTCCATTTCCCAAAGCACCTTTGAGAGTTCAACTAAGTTTTTCAAGATTTAACGGGCTCTTGGTGCATCAATATAGGAATTGATTTCACTCAACCATTCTTCTTTTCTTCCCATAAGGATGTAACCCAGTCAAGGTTCCCACAATCTTGACTTTCTTACTAGAGAATAATAAATGATTTTATACACCTCTCTTACAGAGTGTGAATAATAAATACTGAAGCACAAGAGTATAAACATAGAATAACAAAGCAATGAATGAACAAAATAAATGTAGCAGTGTTAGATTCAAAGTATTGTATCTATTAGAAAGAAAATTGAATAGGTTGGTTGTCATATCTCAAAAATTTTCACTTGGCTATAGGGGATTAAAAATTGGGATGAGGGTCAATGTAGGGACTAGATGAGGAGATGAAATAACTTTTGATGTGAAACCCTAGTAAGGTCTGAGCTGACATTTTTGTAATGATCAGTCTATGAAGGGCAAAACGGGAAAATTTGAGAAAAATTCTAGAAAATTTCCAAAAAAATGGGAAAAGTATAAATTGAAAGTTTTGGAAACTTGGTTGAAGTCCAAAAGGTGAAATTACAGTGAAAACAAATTATTACAGAATTTCCCGTAAGTAGAGGTTTTTCAGGAAAATATTGGGAAATCGAAAGAAAATAATTATTTTAAGTAGTTGGAGGCCTCAATAAATTTTAAAAAAAAGATGGATAAATCATATAAATATTTATTTGAATTTATAAAATTAATTTTAGGTCTTGGAAGCCCAGGAATAAATTTTAGTGAATTTATGTTTCCATAGTGACACTAATAAAGGCCTAATTAGAGAAAATTCAAAATAAATACATAGAGGTGGCAAAAAATTCTGAACATTTTCAGATCATGTTCCCATATGAAAAGGTGAATTATCATGAAGAGAAATGAATTGTTGGAGGTCTGAAAAAAATTATGAAATGTCACTAGTGAATAGTAACCGATAAAGTTTCTAATTGTTTTGAGATAGTGATTTGGTTTGTGGGCCAACTTTTTGGACCAGCCCAAGCCTTTTTTGAGGCCCACATTGAGCACAATAAGGGCCCAATTTTCTACAATTTCCAGACCCCACTAAAATTAATTAAAATAAATGCAAAATTAATGGATAAATGTTGGAATAATCCAGATTATGGCCACTTGGGATGATCTGATTATTTTGGCATTCGATGACTGCCACATAACCCCCATGAGGTGTCCATTTTTGGCCAAACAAGGAGGGAGAAGGGTAGACCAATTTTTCTATAAATACTCCTTGGAAAATACAAATAAATCTTAGAAAATTTGGAAAAATAAGGGGAAACTCTGTCACTATAGCTCCAACCCTATTTGTTCAAAAATTTCAAATGTTTTAGGCAAGGACTCATCCAACTTACATCAAGGAAACATTAAGTGATAACATACTAGGAGGCGTTGAATATAGAGGTCATGAAGCCTAAATTGCACTCTTTCAGTTAGAAGCCTAACCAACCCTTCAGAGTGTTCAAGGGATTTATAGCTCGAGAATACTTATGTGGAGGAAGGCATGGATCATTCCTTGGATGATGACATGGATACCTACAAAGCTTAACGTGACATATTGAAGGCCGCCCTGAAAACTACCATGGCATATAAGTCATCGGAGTATGAACACTTGGACCTTGAGAAAGGTAAGAGCACGTTCTAAGAGACTAAAAGGAGCATTTGAAGCCAATTTCCATGTTGTTGAAGGCTTAACACAATTATATATGCATGGAGGAGTCCATTGGAGCTATATCTTTTATATTGGGGCCCAAATGCATTGTGCTATGGACCATGGGAGTTTCAGAACATGATTAAACCACACTCAAGTCGAAATGGATGTCTGAAAGGCCTATTTATGCTTTTGGATGTGAATAGCAATGAAGGTCCATTTGGAAGGTCCAAGAAGATTCAAGAGGCATCAAGAGTGATATTATTGACATTAATTAGGATTCTATTTGTTTTAATTAGTTTCCTGTTTTTAAATAGCAGACTTATTCTTGAAGTTTAAGTTATTTCCTTTTATTTCTATATAATAAATGATGTCTCCTAAATAATCATTAATGAGGCATCATCCCTAGCATCTATGTCTTAAGATGCTGATTCTAGAGTGTTCTATAGTTGCCTATATATAGGGTACATTTTTGTATTTAAAAAAAGGAGACATAGATAAATGAGAATTGAGTTTATTTCTCTCTGTGTTAGCTTTGCTTGCATCTTTATATTCTCGTGAGAATACTTGACAGTATCAAGGGATTGATCAACCTTGTGGTGTCTTTATGCTAGGGTTGTAAGAGACAGGTTCTCTTAAGGTCCTACCTCGATCAACCATCCATTCGTTACTTGATTCTAGCCAGTCCGTACGTCCCCCCATATCAAGTGGCATCAGAGCTAAGGTTTGCTAGATTTCAAGTTCTATCTTTTTGGTGTTTTAATTTTTTTTCCTCTGTTGCTTCCATTTTCCTTTCGTTTTCATTCTCGTCATTTCTGTCTTCCTCCTTTCTTCCTTATTTCTATCCCTTTTTTTCCCTTCCTTTTCATCTCCTTCCCACCCTTTTTTTTTGGTTCATTTGACTTGCTTTGTTCTTTTGAGTAGCATAGAAAAAAGAACCAAAAAAATTCAAAAAGAAAAGAAAAAAAAGAGTGCTGTTGTGTTGAAACCAGAAAAAAGAAAAAGAAAAAAAAGGCTACAGAATTGCTGGAAAAAATAAATTTGAAAAGAAAAAGAGAAAGAGTTGTGGGTTTTGGAGATTGCAACATAAGAGGCAAGTTTCCTAATTTGAAAGAGCTTCCATTACAAGTAACAATTAATTTCCTAAATTTTTATGCTTGGGTGGTAAGACTCCTACTTTCCTATTTCTACTTTCTTTTGTTTTATCTAGTTTTCCATTTTGGATTCCTATTCTCTTTCTTCATGTTTCCTTCTTTCATTTGTTTCCTATTCCTTTTCCTTCCTTTTCATACTATTTTCCTAATTTAAGTTCTTTTCTTGCCCCTACTCACTTTCCTAAATACTTTTTTCCTACTTTCCTTTCTTTCTGCACACATATTTGTGTCTATAATTTTTCTGTCATTTTTCTATACTTTTTTTCCCCTTTCATATCTCTATCCAAATTTTTTTTTCATCATATACTTCTATCTCACATTTTTCTTTATTCCCCACTTTTATCCTATATCCTTCTATTTTTTTCTCATAGTTTCTTACCAATTTTGGTTGTGAAGATTACCACAAACTAATATTGTCTCTTGATTTTGTTGACTTTCAATCAAGAATATTATAGGAGGCAAGCTTGAGTGGTAAAAGACAAAAGTGTTATACATCAATTTAATAGCCAAATTTGAGTAAAACACAAGTGGCATAAATTATTTTGAGTGACACATGTGAGTAGAGAGTGGTAAAGTCTATTTTCTCTCTGTTTCTAATTTTTCAAGGCACAAAAAAAATGTATGGTCACAAAGAGCTTGGAGAAGATCTCAAATCTTTCCTAAAAGAAGTTCAACAACTAAATACTGAAGTAGACCAGTTGAAGTCTAAGCGCAACTCCAAGATTAAAAGAGATTTATATAGAAGGTTGTAGGAGTTAAAACAAGGCTCCTTAAATGTTGAGAATTATTACAATGAGATAGAGTTAGCTTTGATTGGAGCTGGTGTGAAAGAGACTCCAAAAGCCATTATGGATCGTTTTATATGTGGGCTTAATCCTAGATTAACCTGTGTTGCAGAAATGTGCAATTTCATTGAGATTGAAGATGGTTCCTCTACTTAGCAAGCATGAAAATGAACTTAAGGAAAGACAATGCTCCTCTTCAAAGAAGAATGATCAAGAGCAAGATGTCATCTCCACATACAATTCAAATGACATTAACTCCAGTGTTGTGGATAACTGTGAAAAAGAAGAGAGCTTGACTAGAGAAACAAGTTAAGTATCTTAATATTGTCAAAATAATGGGAAGAAAAATGAGAGTGTTGATCTGAGTGAAAAGAAATATGAAAAGAATTTTGAGAAAAAAGAGATTAAGAGTGATTGCAAGGATATTTCTTTGATTACTAACCATCTTAATCATTATTTGCCTTGTGATTCTAGTGTGTTGCAGGTAATCGATTTGATTCCTAAAGAGCCATCTAATAGATTCTCATTTCATTCAAACAATATTGAAACATATTTTGATGACCTAAATCTTATTATTCCTGATGACTTGTTGTCTTTAAGATGCCTTGAACTTCACACATTGGATTTTAATTGTAACATGAATTTTCCTTTTCATAGGTGTTCTTATCGTATGCATATTGTGGTTAAGAGGTTTTCTTGTTACTTGGATATTATTGTTGCTTTAGCTTATTTTGTAGGTGCACGAGAGATGCACATAATCATTTATATTTGGGTGCATGTGAGAAAGAAAAGATTTCTAACCCAACGCAATTTTCACCAGCTTCTAATATTAGAGTATCTTCATGTGACTTCAAGGAATCAAGATTCTTTTCAAGATCTTGCTAGGACCCATAACATAACTTATATGATTCTTCTACTCAGTAAGTATTATTTTCAAATTGTTTTTGCAAATTCTAACTTCCTCTTTGATCTAGGTCAAGATTCAAGGACGAATCTTTTCAAAGAGGGAGGGAATGATAGCATACTAGGAGGCATTGAATATGGAGGTTATAAAGCCCAAATGGCACTCCTTTAGTTAGAAGCCCAACAAGCCCTCTAGAGTGTTCAAGGGATTTATAGCTTGAGAATACTTATGTGGAGGAGGACATAGATCATTCCTTGGATGATGAAATGGATACATACGGAGCATAACGTGACATATGGAAGGCCGCCCGGAAAACCACCATGGCATATAAGTCATCGGAGTATGAACACTTGGATCTTGAGAAAGATAAGAACACGTTCTAAGAGACCAAAAAGAGCATTTGAAGCCAATTTCCATATTGTTGAAGGCCTAACACAATTATATATGCATGGAGGAGTCTATTAGAGCTATAATCTTTTATATTGGATGATGAAATGGATACATACGGAGCTTAACGTGACATATGGAAGGCCGCCCAGAAAACCACCATGGCATATAAGTCATCGGAGTATGAACACTTGGACCTTGAGAAAGATAAGAGCACGTTCTAAGAGACCAAAAAGAGCATTTGAAGCCAATTTCCACGTTGTTGAAGGCCTAACACAATTATATATGCATGGAGGAGTCTATTAGAGCTATAATCTTTTATATTGGGGCCCAAATGCATTGTGCTATAGACCATGGGAGTTCCAAAACGTGATTCAACTACACTAAAGTCCAAATGGATGTCTAAAAGGCCCATTTATGCTTTTGGACGTGAATAGCAATGAAGGTCCATTTGAAAGGTCCAAGAAGATTCAAGAAGCATCAAGAGTGATATTATTGACATTAATTAGGATTCTATTTGTTTTAATTAGTTTCCTATTTTCAAATAACAGACTTGGTCTTGAAGTTTAAGTTATTTTCTTTTATTTCTATGTAATAAATGATGTCTCCCATAGTCAAATAATCATTAATGAAGTATCATCCCTAGCATTTATATCTTAAGATGCTGATTCCAGAGTGTTCTATGGTTGCCTATATATTGGCTACATTTTTGTGTTTAAAAAAAAGGAGACTTAAATAAATGAGAATTGAGTTTATTTCTCTCTGTGTGAGCTTTGCTTGCATTCTTGTATTCTCGTGAGAATACTTGACAGTATCAAGGGATTGATCAACCTTGTGGTGTCTTCATGGCTAGGGTCGTAAGAGACAGGTTCTCTTAATGTCCTAGCTTGATCAACCATCTGTTTGTTACTTGATTCTAGCCAATCTGTACGTCCCCCCATATCATTAAAGCATGTCTAAGCATCATTATCCCTAAATTTTACATTAATTGGATTAGGATTTTAGCTTGGAAAATCATGGGAAAATGCTGTCCAATTTTGCTGAATCATATGGCACTTAGGGAAGGGTAGAAACCTTAATAATCAAGTGGAATAAGCAACATTAAATAGTGTATGGATTGATTTTTGGAAGAAAATCAAAGTTAAGGTTTTAGTAGGGAGGTTCGGCCAAGCACCGTTCAGAAGCAAATTGTTTTGGCTTAATTTGATGGTTTCAATGGCTTAAAACATGTTTTTGTGTAGGGATATATGGTTGGGAAGTGTTTAAAATCACTGGAATCAAAAGTGAAATTTTTGGAAGTTATAACCCCCTATTTGGCCAAACCAAGTTCATGGAGAAGGAGTTTGATTTTCAGAAATCTAATTTCATATTTGGATTTCTCATGAAAAATTGTATGGGACTAGATCATGAGGTTATTGATTCTAAAGGAGGAAGCATGTTGTTAAAAATCAAAGGAAAAAGGGAGAAGCTATGAAGTTAAAGTTTAAAAATTTAATTAAGTTGTTTAGTGATTAATTTGGCCTATGTTTATACTTGGTTTAATAGGCATTGTGAGAAGGAACCAAGGAAAAGCTTTTTCCCTTGAAGTAACCTAGTGGACAAGTGTTAAAAAGGTAGCTTTGGATTATAATTTGATTGTATATCTTGCTTGTTTAATGTAATTTGTTGTTTGCTTGAATTGAGGAACTTGTGTTGTGATTTTGGTTGGTTGAATAATCTTGGTTTATGCTTTGGCCAAATGCATTGAATTGTGTTAATGTGGAAGTGTTGATGTTCCTCTCCTTGCATGAGAGTAAGTATGATTTTTTGTGATTTGAGGATGTCTTGAAGCTCTATGACATGTCACATTGTAACTTGCTTGATTTGCATGATAATTGTAATTCAAATACTGCTGAGATTTCTTTAAAATCTCACTCCCCTATGTTAAATTATGTCTAAAACAGGAAATGATTCATTCGATGGCAAGGGCAAGGAAAAGGTTTTGGGATGAAGGAGCAATAGGGAATTCCTGAGATTTTGGAAAGTTGTGTAATGTTTTAATGAGTTTGATGTTAATTTGTAATAGATTATGAATGATAATATGATGTAAATTATGTTTATATGACATATCCTAATATTCAAATATTGAAGGGTACAATGACACAAGGTTAAGGACAAGGAAAAAGGGGAATAAAAATTAAAGAAAGTGGAATTAGGGGAGAAAAATACCCTAAAAGTGACTGATTTTGTGACACATAAAATAATGAGTAATCTTTGGAATTTGGGAATGAAATTTTACATGATTATAGATCTCAGTTTTATCTTTAAACCAAGTGGTAAACCATTAAATTTGGATTTTTGTGCTAAGAGTTATGCCCTTCCAAAGTTGAGCAAAAATACTGGAAATTCAAAAATTAACCAAATAAACAGTACATTTTGTCGAATTTTCTGATGCTCTTCTGGATGGAACTGAGTCCAATGAATATTTTTTTCCCTATATAAATATTAGCAAGCTTCATGTGAAAATTATAACCATCTCATTTTGATTTTTCTAGAATTAGTTATGAATTTTCAAAGTTGGCCCAAATTCGGATGAACAATGTATGGACAGAATTAAAGGTGAAATTTTAAAACTGAAAGTTTTCATCCGGAAACATTGTGAAACACATTCTAATGGTTCCAATTGATGTATAATGGGATATGAAAGGAGGTGTGACACTTTTTGGTATCAGAGTAAAGGTTTTGGCTCTGTTCTTGTTCACAGTGATTGATTATTGCTTAATATTGTGAATTGTGTTTGGTAGTTGCACTGTTATGACTGTTATCATTAAACATGAATTATGGTTGTTTGATTGAATGTTTCTAGTTGGGATTATGTCTGGGGTGGATTGTTATATTATAGATTGAGTTGAGTGTGAGATAAACTATGGCTTGCTGTAGTGATGACTCCGGGGAAACGATGAACTAAAGGATGCCGGGGAAACCATACCCTGACTAGTACCATTTGTATGTTTCTGATCCCGACGATCCGACCCCACCACTCGGATATTACCAGCATCTCTAGGAGATAGAGGATATATATTTTTTGAGGAAGATTCTAATGACATTATAAAGCTTGGGAAAAGGGGATGCCCAGCATACTACAAGACCTCAGCCACACCGTGATGAGGTAAGCCCTAATGCCATCAGGGCAGTGCCTACCCAGATTGTGAAGTCAGAACAGATCAAGGCTAAGGATCTGCCAATCAAGAATAGACCCTTACTGATAAAGAAAGAGTTTAGAGACTACGATAGCATCCTAAAGGAGTTAAGGGAGTTGGGAAGGCATATAGACCGGACCCAGAATCAGTATGGTATTACTTATTGGGAGTTTTTCCTTTATGTGAGATTATTGTACAATGAAGTAATTGAGGAGAATCCAAATACTGATGATACTCTTTGAAGCCGAGCACTGATGGAGATTCTACCCAGAA
Organism: Neltuma alba; assembly: GCF_004799145.2. Lineage (NCBI taxonomy): Eukaryota > Viridiplantae > Streptophyta > Magnoliopsida > Fabales > Fabaceae > Neltuma > Neltuma alba. The sequence continues at coordinate 235,264 of NW_021635234.1, forward strand.
CTAGAGTTTGACAAGATGAAAGATTTATGGCTACTCCATGTCCTATACTTTTCATCAGTTACTAGATGACTTGGAGATCTTTGTTATCATTACTTTCCCTTGTTATGGTTCTATGCCGTAAATACAGGATGATTATATGCTATGTTGATTGTGGTAGGCTGTGAACTAATATTTTACTGAGTGTACTTGATGTACATATTAACTAAAAAGTAATATAAATATCGTTTATCTAAATTGATGACTCTGTTCCTCTTATAGTTGAGACAAAAATGACAAAATGGTAAGAGGAAGATGAGGATCCAGAGGTAGGAGACATAGTAGAAGAGGAGAGTCATCAAGACCCCCCGTTGACCCGATTGAGTGGATAATAGAGAGGTTGGAGGAATAGCAAAGGAATATGGCTGAGATGCAAGCCACACAAGCTAGGTAGGAACAAGAGAGGGACGCTGCTATAGTTGCAGTGGTAGCGACAGCACTGGCACAGTTACAACAGCCAAGGTAAGGAATAGCCGGGACAGCTTAGCCCATACCACCACAGCAACCACGGGAAACTACTCTTGTGAGACCCTAACCTGCTACATGTAACATCCCAACTTTTGGGCCTAGAAGTACCAGAAATAGCCTGGATTGAATAGGCTACTAGACTCCTTTTGAGCAGAAGTCCCAAAGATGAGAAAGGAAGGCAAAGCAGTTTCAGGGACTAAACTGTAAATTAAAAGTTTTAAGGGGCTAAAGTGTAATCAAAGTTAGAGGCTCCAGTAAAGTCTCGAAGGCCTAAAAAGAGAAAAGAGGCTAGTTACAGGCCAAGGGTTAAGTTAGAAACCTCAAAGAGAGGATTATATGAAGCTAAGTCCAAGCAGGGACTAAATCGTAAATTCAGAAAGTTATGACTAATAGGGATAAAAATGGAAGAGTACACAGAGAATTCCAAGAAAATTCCAAAAAATGGGAAATAATATTCAAAGGCTCTTTTGTGAAGAGAAAAGACGAAAATACCCCTGAGACAGCTTCAATGGAATTTATGAGGTTATTACCGGTAAAAAGTACACCATTTGAGGTAATTATTTAAAATAGCAAGAGACCTCAAAAATATATACAAAAATGATGTTAAATGGTTGAAATGTTGTACTAATTTATAAAATTAGTCTCGCAACCAAAAGGCCAGTGGAGTGGCTTTAATAAATTAAAGAGCCGGTTTTGCCGATAAAAGGGCATTTTGGTAAATGAATTTTTATGCAAGGTTTAAAGGAAGTGTTATGGCCTAAGAAAATTCATATATATTCTCTAGAATTAAAGGAAATTTATGGAGTAGACAGAAGAATTTTCTGAGCTCCGAAAGGCCATAAAGAAAGCCGGAGAAATGTGGGCCAAGTAAATTTGGAGGAAACTTAGGAAACGAGTTTGATCCAACAGCTAGGATCTAATCTCCCTTCTCCTCCACCACTTTTATGACACTTGGCATCTTCTAGAAGGATGAGGTAAGCATGATGCAAGAAGATGATGTAATGATGATGTAAAAGTCAACTTGAAGTTCCAAAATTGCCCTTACCCTTTCTATTAGCCACCAAGGGCATTTTGGTCCATTCAAGCCAAATTTTTGGCTATAAATAGGCACTCCCTCCCCTTTATATTTCAGCCAAGTAAGGAACTATAGGGGAAACTCTGCCGCTCTTGCATCTAGAGAGAGAAAGAGCTATTTCTAGTGAGAGAAAGTCCACCTAAGTTCAAGCTTCAAGATCAAGGTATGTGATGGTTATAGCATCTGATTTGATGCCTGTTTCAAATTAGTTACTGTACATATCTGATTCTAAAATTTGGTATGCTTAAAGTACACTCTGTGAGCTTTAAATCATGGGTAGAACACTTCATTTTGATATGTATACGATTTATGGTGATTTTTCAAATTTAGGGTTTGAAATCTGGAAACAGTGTTGAACTTTTGGAAGAGTGTCGAGTTCCGTACAATTTTGGCACTGTTCAGCATAGCATTGGTTCCTAAAACTATTTTTACTTTAAATTTAACTTAAAGAGCTTTCAGTGAGACTTGGAACCACTCAATTTGGATTTTTATACAATTAATTATGAATTTTCAAAGTTGAGCAAAAATTCTGGATTTTCTACGTGAACAGTACCCGCGAAGCATAATTTCCAGATTTGATCTTCTTGAATCTAAGGCCATCTAAAGTGGTCCTAATTGATAAGAAATGGATCTTAAGGATAGAAAATGATGAGATTTATGTTATAAAAGCTAGAAAAAATACCCTAAAAGGAAGAGAAAGGGTTGAGGTTCAAGAGAGCTAGTCTTGAACTTTATGTAATCTAGTGGTTCTAATAGATTGTATGATCTATATGACTATGTTTAAGACCTTTGGAGCATCCAAGAGGATGTTTGGTGATGTTGACCAAATGCCCACATGGTTGGAAAGTCAAGGGAGTCAAAGGAAAAGTAAGAGGAAAGCTTGAGGTGCAAGGTAGTGAACTTACCTATTGTCATTGCTTGATGTTGTATGCTTGTGTGTTGCCGTGTATATGTTATTGAATTTTATTGTGACATGTTTTAGCTACTGTAATTGCTATTCATGATGAGTAGATTATGTCTCCATGGCCATGCATCAAGAAGTTAGCTTTGAGCATGCTAATATGTCACTAATTAACAAGAGAATAAACAAGTTACGTGTAATGCATTAGCATCCATCTAGCATGATTAATATGGTATTGTTTGCTACTGAGGTTCCCCCAAATCTCACCCCTCCCCAACTAACCATATAGGTCAATCATCAATGGGCAATAATGGCATGAGAAGCAAGGAGAAGAAAGCGGAGAATTATTGATGTCAATGAATGATATTATTATTCATTGTGTAATTCTCTTATTATGTAATTTATGTTATGGATGCATATGATGCCATGTATTTAATTATAATACTTATGACATGTATAGAAATGTATGAGCATGAATGGGAAAGAGTAAGCCCATGTTATGTATGCCAAAGAAATAAAAAGAATTAAAGTAAAGAGATGTTAAGGGATAAAATGTAGGGCCTGGAGCAGTGAGTTTGTAGCTCTAGTTTGACCTATCAAACGAATGAGTTAAGTCATGAGATTTGGCAGACTTATGGTTCACATCCAAGCTTTAAAATGAGAGGTAAATCACCTTAATTGGATGTGTACACAAAGAGAGACAAATTTCCAAAGTTGAAGTACAGAATCTGGAAGTTCCAGATTTTTGAAATGAATAGTAATATCTATTGATTTAACTGTACGAATTGGGCAAGGATAAGTCCAATTGGATATTTTTTCTTAAAGAGCATCAAAATAGTATTTTGTAGAATTTTATAACACCCCAATACAATTTGTATGGAATTAGTTATGAATTTTTGAAGTTGGACCTGTAATCTGAAAATTTAACAGTGAATAGTAACCCGAGTAATTATGTTAAAATTTTAAATCCGCGGGCTTGTGTCATGATCTGCTTGAACCATAACGCTTACGGATGTGTGCTCTGAGGGGTTAAAGGTAGGATGTTACACTACAGAACTTGATACACTGTAGCAGTGGATTGTTAAGTTTAATAAACACAACCATCCTGCTTTTGAGGGAACCTTTGATGTGCAAGTAGCCGAGGACAGGATAACTCGATTAGAAAAGATCTTTGCTATTTTGGAATGTCTATTTGAGAGGAAGGCTCAGATGGCAATATATAAGCTAGAAGGGGAAGAAGATAGATGGTGGAAGAACACTGAGCTGGTCCTCCAAGCTAATGGAACCCAAGTTACATGGGAAGTGTTCAAGGACTAATTTTTCCTAAAATACTTTTCTCGATCTATGAGGGATGAGAAAGAAGCATAGTTTCTCACCATAAAGCAAGCTGTGAATGAACCTTTTGATGAGTACTTGGCAAGGTACATTAAATTATCCAGGTACTCTACTTATCTTTAACACATGAATGATGAATGATGGTTCATATAGAAGATGATCAGGGGGCTAAAGCCTGAGTTGAGAGAGAAGGTAGCCCCAAGATAGCTAGAAGTTTTCAATAAGGCAGTGGAAGTCTGCCATATCATTGAGAATAGCCAGAATCATGCTGAGCTAGCTAGAAAAACCTCGCGAGCTAAGAAGCCAGGGGCAAGAGTGGGTCAGAAAGGTACTTCCTTCTATAGGAGTCGAAAGAGGAAGAGATTTAATTGGAGTAGGAAGTCGAGGTGGGGAGCCCGACAAGGAGGCACAGAGAATGTCTACTGAGGAGCAGAGAATGTTTACCAAGGAAGGGAATGTGAGCATTGTGGCTATAATCATGAGACAGGCCGTGCATGATGGGCGAGAACATGTGCTTCAGGTACGGACGACCCGGATACTTTGCTAGGGAGTACCCGTAAGGTGCCGACAGCATGGGAAGACCTCAAGCACAGGGTAGGGTGTTGACCCTTAGTCAGGAAGAGGCTCATAAGTCACCTGAGATGATCTAAGATACGGTTACTGTGAATAGCTACCTTGTGGATGCTTTGTTTGACTTGGGTGCCAGCCACTCGTTTATATTGTATGATTGTGCTAGGCGCTTAGGTCTTGTTGTTGACATATTACTGTATGATTTGTGTGTTTCCACTTCCATCGGAACAAAAATTTTAACTTTTGCTGTTTGTTTAAACTGTATTGTCTGATATCCCTACTATTGCACTACATTAGACCTGATATTCATGCCTTTCTGTGATATTGATGTTATTCTTGGTTTGAACTGGCTATCCTCTCAAAATGTTCTCCTTGACTATAAAAACAAAACATTGATCATTCTGACTCAAGAGTTAACCCCTACAACAAAAGTGAAACTAAATGTGATTTTGGCGACTTAAGCGGATAGGTGGTTGAGATAGGATTTCCAGGGTTATATAGTGTTCTTCTTGGTAAAGACAGAAATAAAAGAAGGGATTACGGATATCCCAATAGTTCGGGAATTCCCTCAGGTATTTCTAACAGAGATTAGCATATTACCCCCTGAAAGGGAGATTGAATTTGCTATTAGTCTGGTGCCCAAAACAAACCTGATTTCAAAGGCTCCATATCGAATGGCTCTGAATGAGATGGCAGAACTAAAGAAGCAACTAGAGGAGCTCTTAGAGAAAGGATTCGTACGCCCTGACATATCTCCATGGGGCACATCGGTATTGTTTGTGAAAAAGAAGGATGGTAGCCTGAGTTTATGTATAGACTACCGTGAATTGGATAAAGTGACTATAAAAAACAAGTACCTATTACCACGAATTGATGATTTGCTAGATCAGTTATTAGGAGCCACTGTATTCTCAAAGATTGATTTGAGATCGGGATACCATCAATTGAGAATTAAGGCAAAAGATATCCCAAAGACTGCCTTTCGAACAAGGTATGGGCATTACGAATTCTTAGTGATGCCATTTGGCTTGACGAACGCACCTACTATATTCATAGACTACATGAATAGGATCTTCTGGCCATATTTAGATCAGTTTGTAGTGGTATTCATTGATGATATCTTGGTGTATTCTAAATCACCAGAGGCACATGAATGACACTTGCGGATTGTATTAGGTACGTTGCAGGAAAAGCAATTGTATGCTAAGTTAAGCAAATGTGAATTCTGGCTAAATGAGGTAAAGTTCCTGGGCCATGTGATTACTCGAGACAGAGTAGTGGTAGACCCAAGTAAGGTAGAAGCCGTGTTAAATTGGGAACAGGCCAAGGCGGTAACTGAGGTGAGAAGTTTTCTGGGACTGGCAGGATACTATAGGAGGTTTATAAGGGATTTCTCTCAGATTGCCCTATCCTTGACCAAGCTCACTCAGAAGAATCAACCATTCAATTGTGATGCTAAGTGTGAGACAAGCATCCAGGAGTTAAAGCAAAAGTTAACCTCGACTCCCGTACTGATAATTCCTGATCCTACGTTACCTTATGTGGTGTATACAGATGCAAGTAAGCAAGGATTAGATGTGTGCTGATAGAGTAGGGTCGAGTAGTCACTTATGCCTCACAACAATTAAAGACTCATGAGGAGAACTATCTCGCTCTTGATCTTGAGTTGGCAACGATTGTTTATGTCTTGAAGATCTGGAGGTATTATTTATATGGGGTAACTATTGAACTGTATTATGATTATAAGAGCCTCAAGTACCTACAAGACTAGAAAGAACTCAACATGAGACAAAGGAGATGGATGGAATTGCTCAAGGATTATGATTATCAAATTAAATAGCATCTAGGGAAAGCCAATACGGTAGCAGATGCGTCAAGCTGGAAGACGGTGCAGGTGGCATCATTGATAATAAAGGAACAAGAGTTGATTGAGAATATCCAAGATTAGGATCTCACTGGCCAAATACAACTAATGGCGAGCCAGATCTGTATTGCAAAAGTGGAAGCAGAGATCATTGAACAGATCAAGAAGGCCCAACAAAGAGACTAATTGGCCAATATTTTGAAAGCCAATGTGTTGAGAAATGAGACGAGGGACTTCGAGATAACTTAAGAAGGGATCCTAAAATATAAAGGAAGGACTTACATTCCCCCAAACTCAGATGTTAAGAGGCAAATCTTGGAGGAGGCACACAAGAGTCGGTATATCATACATCCAGGCATGACCAAGATGTATCGAGATCTTAAAGAATCACTTTGGTGGCTTGGTATGAAGAAAGACATAACAGACTGTATTGTAAAAGTGGAAGCACAGATCACTGAATAGATTAAGAAGGCCCAACAAAGAGACTAACTGGCCAATATTTTGAAAGCCAAAGTGCTGAAAAATGAGATGAGGGACTTCAAGATAACTCAAGAAGGGATCCTAAAATATAAAGGAAGGACTTACATTCCCCTAAACTCAGATGTTAAGAGGCAAATCTTGGAGGAGGCACACAAGAGTCGGTATATCATACATCTAGGCATGACCAAGATGTATTGAGATCTTAAAGAATCACTTTGGTGGCTTGGTATGAAGAAAGACGTAACAGACTACGTGTCAAGATGCCTTACTTGTCAAAAAGTAAAGACAAAACACCAAAAGCCGTCAGGATCCTTGTAACTATTGAGTATTCCAGAATAGAAATGGGAGAGTATTTCTATGGATTTCGTAATAGGATTACCTCGTACTTCATCAGGTTGTAATACGATATGGGTGATTGTCAATCACCTAGATGAAGTCAGCTCATTTCTTGGCCATTAAGAAAGAATACCAACCAGAAAAGTTGGCGTGGATATACATTCGAGAAATTGTGAGGTTGCACAGAGTACCTAAAATGATTGTCATGGACACTAAACTGAGTTTCAGTACCGCTTATCATCCTCAAACTGATGGGCAGACTGAACGTACAATTCAAACATTGGAAGATATGTTAAGAGCTTGTGTCCTAGATTTCAAAGGGAACTGGGATGAGTATTTGCCACTGGCGGAGTTCACCTATAACAATGTTACCATTTTAGTATTCAGATGGCTCCCTATAAAGCTTTGTACGAGAGAAAATATAGATCCCTGCTGTGTTGGACTGAATTAGGAGAAAGGAAGATATTTGGTCCTGACTTGGTAGAGCAAACCTCACAGTAGATAAAAATGATCTGACAAAGGCTGCTTATGGCAGAAGAGTTATACTGACGTGTGAAGAAGGCCTCTAGAGTTCGAAGTTGGAGATCATGTTTTTCTGAAAGTTTCTTCAACTACGAGTATAGGAAGATCGATCAAGGCCCGTAAATTGACATTGAAGTTTATTGAACCCTTCCAAATCTTATCAAGAGTTGGCCCGGTAGCTTGCAGATTGGCCCTACCCCCTAATGTGAGCCAGATTCATGACGTCTTCTATGTTTCTTAGTTGAAAAAAATATTAGCCAAATCCCTCACATGTCTTGAAATACGAAGACATAGAGCTGCGAGATAACCTCACGTTTAAGGTAAAACTAGTGAAAGCGATAGATCGGTAGATTAAGCAGTTGCAGAATAAGACTATTCTGATGGTCAAAGTCATCTAGAGGGATCTAACCCAAGAAGAAGCTACGTGAGAAAAAGAGGATGACATGAAGGCCAGATACCCGGAGTTGTTCAATTAAGGTATGTTTCCAAATTTCGAGGACGAAATTTATTTATAGGAGGGAAGAATTGTCATATCCTAAAAATTTTCACTTGGCTATAGGGGATTAAAAATTGGGATGAGGGTCAATGTAGGGACTAGTTGGAGAGATGAAACAACTTTTGATCTGAAACCCCGATAAGGTTTGGGCTGGTATTTTCGTAATGATAAGTGTAGGAAGGGTAAAATGGGAAAATTTGAGAAAAATTCTAGCAAATTCCCAGAAAATGGGAAAATTATAAATTGGAAGTTTTGAAAACTTGGTTGAGGCCTGAAAGGTGAAATTACGGTGAAAGCAAATTATTACGGAATTTCCCGTAAATCGAGGTTTCTCTAGAAAATATTGGGAAATCAAAGGAAAATAATTATTTTAAATAGGTTAAGGCCTCAATAAATTTGAAAAAAATGGATAAATCATCTAAATATTTATTTGAATTTATAAAATTAGTTTTAGGCCTTGGAAGCTCAGGAATAAATTTTAGGGAATTTATGTTCCCACAATTACACCAATAGAGGCCTAATCAAAGAAAATTCAAAATAAATACCCAGAGGTGGTAAAAAATTCTGAAAATTTTCATATCATATTCTCACATGAAAAGGTGAATTATCATGAAGAGAAATAAATTTTTGGAGGTCTGGAAAAATTATAGAATGTCACTAGTGTATAGTAACCGATAAAGTTTACAATTGGTTTGAGATAGTGAGTTGGCTTGTGGGCCAACTTTTTGGACCACTCCAAGCCTTTTTTGGGGTCTACATTGAGCCCAATAAGTGTCCAGTTTTGTACAGCTTTGAGACTGTAACATCCTAAGTCTTATCGGGTTTTGATAGCCTCTTTTTGGTTGATTTTGAGGATAGATTAGTGATTTAATGTTGATCTTAGTGTTTGGGTTGGAATTGAGGTATGTTGGAGGAATAGGTGAACACACCACTCTTAGGGTATGTTTGCCGCGGTGAACCGGGAGTTCCAGGGGGGATTGTCTTTCGGGCAGGTTTGGCCGCGGCGAAGTCATAGGGATGCCGCGGCCAAGTTGTTCAGGTGAGCAGGGTTTCCCTCTCGGGAAGGTTTTGCCGCAGCGAAGGTAGGGGTATGTCGCGGTGAATGTTTTCTAGGCAAGCGAGAGTTTCCTCTCGGGAAGCTTTCACCGTGACGAAGATTGGAGTTCGCCGCAACGAAGTTAGGTTTTCAGGCGAGTAATCCCTCTCGGGATTAGTTCACCGCAGCGAAGTTATGGGTTTGCCGCGGCGAAAGGTGTCAAATCTATATAGTTGCTAGAGGGATCAGATGTGCGAAAATTAGAAAATCTGAAGGAAGAGAGAGAGGCTCTGCTAGGGTTTTGAATTTCTGGCTTGGAGGGGGCATTTCTAAGGATCCATTACCTCAAGTAAGTGATTTTAACCTCTAATCTACCTTCTTTCTTGGAATTTCTAAGGATTTATGGTGAAACCCTAGAGTTTTCTAGGTTGTTATGGAATTGAGGTTTTTGACCGATTGTTTTGAGTTTAATTGATTGCTTTAGGTTAGTCTAAGTATTTAATTGGTGTAGTTTTCTTGGATTTAAAGAACCTTGAGTTTTGAAGCTAGGGTTTATGGAAATGGGAGGTTTGTGATTGAGGCTGATAATGTAGAGGTTGATTTTGAGTTTTGTGATTTGGGTTATGTTAAGGAGGGTTTAATTGGATGTCTAATCGGTTTAGAATTTTGTTAAGACTTCAATTGTTCAAATGGGGTGATTGGGTGTTGAATTCCTATAGTGGGTCCTTGAGGTTTGAATCCTAAATTGATATTTTGAGAGAGGAATTAAGGTTTTAATGGATTTTTATGACCTTGGACTGTTGCCTTGGTGGTTATACCCTTTTGAGTTGGATAGAGTTTGGTTGGAGTCAGGAATTTTGTGTCCCCCAATTGTTGTTTTAGCCACATTATTAGTTGAAAGCTAATACATGTGGTTGTGTGTTTGTGTGCTTGTGTAGACCGGTTGTAAGCCTTGTTGGTGCACGGGGCCGTGTTGTTGGTTTGTTTTTCCTTGCTCAGGCGAGAGGTAACCACTTTCCAATCCTTTGTACATGCTTTTGTGGTACTGTGAGTGGATTTATGCTTTGTGCTTCGAGTAGCAACTGTGTTCAAAGTGTATGTTGTATATTAAAAAGGAAAACCGTCTTGTGGGGTTTAAATTGATATTGATTGAATTTGTAACTTGTGAAAGATAGGCCACTGAAAGAAGTTAATTGTGAAATGATTATTTACTCTTTGATTATAGTTTGAGCATGATGTATGAATTGGGAATTGGTGAGAGTTTTGATTGTTACTACCACGTGGTAAGGCCTCCATTAATGCATGATGGTTGGTTCTTTACGTTCCCCATAGTGAGGGATAGGCCTTTTGGCTCCTTACGTCCTCCATAGTGAGGGATAGGCCGGGTTCGGCTCTTGGAAATCCCCCAAAGTGAGGGATATGGTTGATGGGATTGCATCATTGCACTTGCATTACTTGTTGTGGCTATTATTTATCATATTATTTGTGAACTGCCCCACCTGACACCTCACGAGCACCTATTTAGTAGTACCTTGAATTGGAAAGATTGGTTACTGGGACGTTGTCTCATCCCGTGGTTTAAAATGTTTTCAGGTGAAGGTTCCGAGCGTGTGCCATCGGGAAGAGACGCAGAGGCTTGAGCTTGGTTAGCTTTAGGCCTCTAGCCCTTGTATATGTATGGCTAGTATATATTGCCACATTTAGGATCCCTTTTGAAATATTTTGATTACCCGGCCTTGTTGTAAACTGGAGAGAATGTTATCTCCATATTTTGGTTGGCCGGAGGCCATTTCTAGTGTCTTAGGAAACTTTGATTTTATTTTGCTGGAAACTATTTGGATGGGCTGATGTGATGTCTGCTGTTACCCGGCCGGAGGCTCGGAGGCCCAGTGAATGTTAATGAATGATTTCTAGTTGCATGCAACAGAGTGTGGGTTTGATTCGAGTTTGAATGTTAATTTCTAAAAATATGCAAAGTTCTTTCTACTATGGTAGTTCCTTTTAACAGCTTTCCTTTTCTACCATAGTAGTGATTTTATGACGAGTTTATAATGTTTTGAGGTTAAGGTTTTTACAGAGACCCCACAAAATTAATTAAAATAAATGCAAAATTAAGGGATAAATGTTAGAATAATCTAGATTATGGCGACTTGGGATGATTTGATTATTTTGGCACTTGATGATTGCCACATAACCCCCATGAGGTGTCCATTTTTGGCCAAACAAGGAGGGAGAAAGGCAGACCAATTTTTCTATAAATACCCCTTGGAAAATACAAATAAATGTTAGAAAATTTGGAAAAGTAAGGGGAAACTCTGTCACTGTATTTTTAGCCCTATTTGTTCAAAAATTTCAAGTGTTTTAGGCAAGAAATCATCCAACTTACACCAAGAAAACATTAAGGTATGTCTAAGTTTTACATTAATTGGATTAGGATTTTAGCTTGAAAAATCATGGGAAAATGCTGTCCAATATTGCTGAATCATGTGGCACTTAGGAAGGATAGATACCTTAATAATCAAGTGGAATAAGCAACATTAAATGGTGTACGGATTGATTTTTATAAGAAAATCAAAGTTAGGGTTTTAGGAGGGAGGTTCGGCCAAGCACCACTCATGTAGAAGCTAATTGTTTTAGCTTAATTTGATGGTTCCAATGGCTTTGGAGCATATTTTTGTGCAGGGATATATGGTTGAGAAGTGTTAAAAATCATTGGAATCAAAAATAGAATTTTTAGAAGTTATAACCCCCTATTCGGCCAAACCAAGTTCATAAGGAAGGAGTTTGATTTTCAAAAATATGATTTCACATTTGGATTCCTCATGAAAAATTGTGTAGGAATGGGTCATGAGGTTATTGATTCTAAATGAGGAATCATTTTGTTAAAAATCCAAGAAAAATGGGAAAAATTATTAAGTTAAAGTTTAAAAATTGTAATTAAGTTGTTTAGTGATTAGTGTGGCTTATGTTTATGCTTGGTTTAATAGGCATTGTGAGGAGGAACCAAGGAGAAGCTTTTTCCCTTGAAGTAACCTAGTGCACAAGTGTTAAAAAGGTAGCTTTGAATTATAATTTGATTGTATATCTTGCTTGTTTAATGTGATTTGTTGTTTGCTTGGATTGGGAAAGTTGTGTTGTGTTTTTGGTTGGTTAAATAACATTGGTTTATGCTTTGGCTAAATGCATTGAATTGTGTCAATGTGGAAGTGTTGATGTTCCTCTCCTAACATGAGATTAAGTATGATTTTATGTGATTTAAGGATGTCTTGAACTTCTATAATATGTCATATTGTAACTTGCTTGATTTGCATGATAATTGTAATTCAAATGCTACTGAGATTTCTTTGAAATCTCACTCCTCCTATGCTAAATTATGTCTCAAATAGGGAATGACTCATTCGATGGCAAGGGCAAGGAAATGGTTTTGGGATGAAGGAGCAATAGGGAATTCGTGAGATTTTGGAAAGTTGTGTAATGTTTTAATGAGTTTGATGTTAATTTGTAATAGATTATGAATGATAATATAATGTAAATTATGTTTATATGATATACTGTAACATTGGAAGATTGAAGGGTATAATGACACAAGGTTAAGGACAAGGAAAAAGAGGAATAAAAATTAAAGAAAGTGGAATTAGGAGATAAAAATATCTTAAAAGTAACTGATTTATTACACATAAAATAATGAGCAATTGTTGTAATTTGGGCATGAAATTTTACATGATTATAGATCTCATTTTTAGTTTTAAACCAAGTGGTAATCCATTAAATTTGAAGTTTTGTGCTGAGAGTTACGCCCTTCTAAAGTTGAGCAAAAATACTAGAAATTCAAAATTCACCAAATGAACACTGCATTTTGTCAAATTTTCTAGTGCTTTTCTGGATAGAATTGAGTCCAATGGATATTTTTTCTCTACAGAATGCTCAGCAAGCTTCATGTGAAAATTAAAACCATCTCATTTTGATTTTTCTAGAATTGGTTATGAATTTTCAAAAGTTTGCCTAAATTCAGATGAACAGTATGCGGACAGAATTAAAGGTGAAATTTTGAAACTGAGATTTTTCATCCGGAAACATTGCGAAACACATTCTGATGATTCTAATTGATGTATAATGGGATATGAAAGGAGGGGTGACATTGGTAGCTTGTAATGGTTGTGTTGCATTTAACACTCCTAACATAAAGTAGCTAACCAATGTCATTTTTTTGTTGAGCCTTTAATCTTATGGTAATCTTTTTCGAAAACATATTACTAGTGGTTTATCAAGTCTTTAACTTTCATAATTTTGAATTAAAAACACAAGTTCTTTGAGTTTACCATGAGATTGAACCAGTCAAATTGATCATTTTTTCTTGATAAAGTTTTTATGCAGAGGGGTAATTAATTCTGCTCTTGAGAAAGATTAGGAGAAAACTTTCACTAAATTAAAAACTAAAGAGTCAAAACTCAATCACTTAAGCAAGAAAATAACTACTAAAAAAGCTTATTGAGAAGCACTTGTTCTAAAGATAAGAGTCTTAAAGATAGTACTTGAAAATTTTGTTGATAATTGAAAGAATGTTTTAACACAAAGACCAAAATTTGAGTAGATTATCGGGAAACGGATTACTTAAAAATTTTATCATGAAATGTCAGAAATCTTTGTTATGCAAGAAGTTCAAAATATTGTTAAAGTTGGATAAAAGAAGATAGAATCATAAAACTCGCGTTGATAATCGAGTAGGCAAATATTTGATCACAAGCTCAAGAAAGTGAGCTTAATGAGAAGATCTTCTAATAAAAGAAAACTTGATGACTTTGTCGAAAAAACCTAAAATCGACTTCTTGCTTGAGTTTGACACTTACAACAAGTTATTATCACAAAGCAACTAAAATACTCGAGAACTTAATTGAGAAGATAAAAACTCAAGAATATGTTTGAGAAATTAATTAAAGATAAGTATTCTTCTAAAAAGAGCTTCTCTTAAAGTCAAAAGCGAAAACTCAAGTTGAACTTGAGTCAAACAAAGTTTGATAAATTTGTTAAAAAATATTGAGTAAAAGATTTTAACCTTATTTTAGAGATATTGAAAAATAAAGTTCAAAACCAAATAATGTCATTGAGAAAACTGATTATCAAATAGAAAAAGTCTTTATAAACTATTTTCAGTAAAACTTGATAACGTTATCAAGAAATCCATGGCTATCTTACAAGGCATTTTAAATAGAACTTGAGTAAATTCTCGAGTTTCATAGAGAACCTCAAAATTAAAAACAATATTTGTCATTGTCAAAACTTTAATACTGATAATGTGAAGATTTTGAAGGTTAGGGTTCATTAATTCACACATACCTTCATTGTATCACTTTCTCTTCCCCTCTCACACTTATCTTCAGTCCCATCATTCTTCTTCCATTTCCTTATGTTTTCCCACCCTCTTCTACTAGACTGATCATGTTAGTGGCAGTTTCACCTAAGAGGGGGGTGAATTGGGTGAGTTATAAAAATTTATAAAAATTTTAACATATTGAAATAGTGCTGTGAATAAATCAGAGAAGGTTGAGTTAGAAGGAGTTCACCACAAAGTGAAGACACAAGATTTATACTGGTTCGGTCTCAACCACTTGGCTTACGTTCAGTCCTCAGAACACCTATGAGATTTCCACTAAGATCCCAAGATTAAATGGGCTTTTAGCGCCTCAGTACAGTAATTGATTTTCTCAATCACTCTCCCTTACTACCCGTAAGGTTACAATCCCTCTCAAGAGTCCACACTCTTGAGTTACTCTAAGAAAAATGAGTAAAGAGATATATCAAACTCTCTCACAAAGTAAATGAATAATGAACACTAATGCTCGGTGAAAGAAAAATAGAGTATTGAATGCAACGGTAAGTATTTCAGCAGACGATGGTTTGCGTATTCAATACTTTCATTCAATGCTCTTTACACCTTTTATAGTTGAAGATGTTTAATTAACCATTAGGCTAGAGAGCTTCTAGTCATTGGAAAAATCAGTTGCGTGTGTTCGGCAATTACAATGGCAGTTCGTCATTAATGTTTCTGACATGGTAGGTTACAGGCTACTAAATAACCGTTGAGCTTGCTTTGTAATCTGTAACAATACTTGAAACAAGTGAATTCTCTTTCAGAAGGAAACTTGTAAAGGTAACTGAACAAATAATGATCACTGATATTTGTATACCAATTTGGAAAGTAATGAATCAAACAACAGGTACTTTAAATATGAGCTGAACATATTTGATTGATGTCTTGATCGATAAGTAGTTGATCGATCAAGTTTTCGATAAAATATAGAGAAAACTTTAGTCACATACATGTACATTTATCAATGAGCTCATGGATCAACAGATGATTGAATAACTAATCGATAAACAATGAGAAATGAATACAGTGACTTTCAGAAGAAATTTTTGCAAGAATAAAACTTTTAAATCCATTTGTGCCTTTGAATCTTTTTAATAGAGGATTATTGATAAGGACCTTTGTCGTTCGCCTTGGAGTTCTCAATCAAAAATAAATCCAAGTTATGCAGTATAGTGCAAACTCAGCTCGTTTCACTTTTGGGAGCCTTTATTAATTACCTAAGCTAGACTAAATGCCATGCAATGTAATGAAAGGGGGTTTGGTTTTTAAGATTTAAATGAATGGTGACTAAACTAAATGCAATGAAAACAAACCTAAGCTACTATGTTTTTGGTATTTTTGGATAATGATGATGGAATGGAAATGAATGATAGGAAATCTCCTGAGAATGGTTTTCATGGCAATCATAGTTCACTCAAGATATTGGGAGTTTCACAAATCCATTAGGTTTTCTTAATAACAACCTCAATAACTCATTGAGTCCAATGCTTACATTAATGAACTCATTAATGAAAACATTGTTAAGCTTCCCTAATGTGTAATTAAGAATGATTAATGCAAATGGTTCAATGTAACAGAAAATCAACTCATCATCAAAACATGACCATGCAAGATGAAGTGAATCAAGAGAGCTACAAAGAACATATATGTGACCACATATATTGAAGCATGAAATTCAACATTAACCAATCCAACTACAAATGTAAATCATCAACTAATGATTACAGATCAATCAAAGTCTTTCACTAAGGATTTACAAACCCTAGACCTGGGAATTCATAAATACATAGCTAGAACTAAGATAAAACTGAAACTCCCCTTTTAAAGCTCTTAGAACTCAAGCCAATCATCACCATTCTTCAAGAGTTGATAAACCCTAGCCTTCCATAGCTTCAAGAAAAGCTCCAACCGAAGTGAATTCGTCATCCATGGCAGCTGGGAGTGGAAGGAAATGAGATGGAATGAAGAAAAGGTGAAGGAAATGGATGGGGAAGAAGATGGAGGTGGAGAGGCAAGAGGATGAGAGAATAGAGGTGTTCTTGATGATAGAATGGAGTGATTAGTCGAAAATAGGGTTTCTAAGGGTTTTAGGGGTCTATCTGGGTCGGATCATATGAGTAAAGAGTCTATTTTTGTGTTCTGGATCCGAATCTGACGTTACTGATACGAGAGTTTGCCGCGACAAACTATTCCAGAAGGGAATTTTGGTGAGATTTTGAGAGTTTGCCGCGACGAACTCAAAAGTTTACCCCGGCGAACTATTCTAGAATAGTCACTGATGCACATTTTCAGACTTTTTGCCACAGCACAGTATTTTTTTGGAAACTCTCATGTTGTGTAATGCTTTGGTCTTCAATCTTGACTCTAATTCTCAAGTGTCCTACAATAAAAAGCAACAATTTGAAGCATCAATTGTCCTATAAATCAATTGAATAGAAGTAATAACCAATTATGAAAATTTTAACCTCAAAAAGACACTAACTCAAAGTAAGGACTCTTAATCTAAATTGAGCATAATTATCATCAAAATGAGCCAAAATTTATGATAAATACCCTTAAAATGATATGAAATAACATAGAACAATTGGGTTCAATCAATTATGTGTAAAAGGAAGGTTGAGAAAAACTTAAAGATAAAAAATATGAGAGATTTTGAAATTATCGTGAAAAGCTTGCTATGAAATGAACTTGTACAATGATCGAACAAGTAATCAAAAACTGTTTGATCAATCATGTTATCGATAAAGCTAAGTATGAGGAAAATAGATTTTGAACATCATTGATCGAACACTTTATTGATAAATGAATAATGGATAAACTGATTGTTAAAAGGTTTTAAAAAGATTTTCTCAGATAAGTCAAAGAATATTCGATGATCGAGTAAATGATCGATTAAAGCTTAATTGATTAAGTGATTGATAAAATATCGTAGAAGAACTTTGTTTAAGTAGGTCAGGAAAGGCTTGATCGATCACTTATGTGAAAACAAAAGTTTCAGAAGTTTGGATGATTGATCCTTTGATCGATAACTTAATGATCGATCAGGTGATCAAAAAATGACTCAACACAGTTTAGTACAGTGAGATGGTAATGATCGATCATTTGATTGATAAAGCACTGATCAATCAACTGATCAATTAAGGAACGTAACAACATACTTGGATAGTAAAAAATATCGATAAACCAGTAAGTTATTAGGCAATGTCAGAATAGGTTATCGATTAATTATTGATAGACAAAGTGATTGATAAATGGTGAATTAACCAGAATACTATGTGAGTACAAAGACCTTACTATTTATCTGTGCTTTCGTCGATAACACGTTGATTGATCATATGATAGATAAAAACTTACCAGATTTGTACAGATTTTTCTGATTGTTGATCGAAATTTGATTATCGATTAATTGATTGATAATTTTCTACAAATTTTCTACAAGCTTCTATATAAATTAGTGTTGATAATGATCGATCAATTGATTGATCAACTCATAAAGTTTGAATTATCTATTAGTTTATCGATCAAACATACTGCCAACTTATTAGCAAATAGTGACAATTTATCTGACACAAGATTGATTAACTTTTGATCGATCAGGTGATCAATCAACATACTAAACTAGAACTTACTTAAATTGTTATCATCAAAACCTTAAATCTAACGTTCTCCCCTTTTTTAATGATGACAAAACATATGTGTAAGATTAATCAAGTTTTATCAGATAAAAACTTAAGCTAAATCCAGAATTAAACAAGAACTCACGACAGATAAAAATATTCATCAAGAAAAATCAAACTGTCAGAAATGCATAACTGATAACATATAAGTACTGTCAAAATACAATTATAGCATAAAGCACAAATAAATTAAAAGCTGTCAGAATTTGAAACAGAAAAAGAACATAATATGTAACATAATATAGGAAGCACAATGAAAGCACAGAAGACTAAGCAGATTTCTTCTTCTCCCTCTTTTTGTTAGCATTAGAAGATAGGGAAGGAGAAGAGATAGTAGGCAAGGTGATGAGAATGGGGAGAGAGGGAAGTTGAGAAATTGGAGACAAGGTCTGAGAAATAGGTAGAAGAGGAAGAGAGGAGGTAGGTTGAGGAACTGTGATAACAGCTGAGGTAGTAGGAGGAGGAGTAGGGGATAATGTGGAAGGGATAGAAGGTGAAGCAAAAGTGGGAGAGGTGGAGATAGGTGAAAAAGGTGGTTCAAGATCATGGTAAGGAGGAGAGGGTGGATGAGATAAGAGGTTTTCAAAGCTCAAGGAAGTGCCAAGGGCCAAAAAGTTTATACAGATAGAGGCAACCATTCCTTTAAGCTCTTTGAGCTCTTTCTCTACCAGGTCAAATCTTAGGGACACCTCTTTTTCCAGTATGGCCATGGCTCTTCTGTGGAGGTCCAAAATAGTATGCAATCCTTCAAATTTCTTATATGAGATTTCCCCATAATCCTTTGCAGTGGCATACACCCTTTTCTCAAACTCTTGTAGTTTAGTTTAGAACATATTCTGGATGGTGTTGCCATAAAATAAGGGACCAGAGGTTTGAGAGGGTTCTGTAGAAGACTCAGCCTCATCCTGCCCCTTTGAAGCACTGGTCATAGGCTTTTTTCCTTTCTCTTTCCTTGCCAGTTTTTGTGAATATTGAAAGGGCACTGGAATTCTCATTTTATTGAGCTGATTAATTCCAAATGTAGGAACCTTTATTTTGACTTCTCTAGGCTCGAATGGTGTAATGTTGCTTACTTGGAGAAAGTATGTGACTAGCTAAGGATAGGGGATAGGTGTGGATTGGACTTGTTGAGTGTGAAATCCTTCATCTCACTATAGATCAAGGCTCCAATATTAATTTTCTCTCCACTGATTGTTTTGGCCAACAGGAGGTAGTCATCCTGGTTTAAGTGTGAAAAGCTACCAGACTTGTTCACTATGCTCCTTGAATAAATGTAGTGGATTATTCTATAATAATCACACATTTGTTTTGGTAGGAAGTTTAGCTTTCCTAGGCACCTATCACTCTACATCATAAGCTTGTATGCTTTTACGTCATTCATGTCCCCTTCTCTGACATATTCTGGATTCCCCAAAAGTTCATTTATCTTAGCAGAAGTGAGAGTAATGGTTTTGACTCTGAGTTTTGTTGTGAGATAATTACTCACCAAATTATCTTGTCATCATATTCTTCTACAGATTCCATATTACAATAAAATCTCTTGACTACTTTAGGGCAATATTCACCACCAATACTAAGCCAGTTAGAGTAGTATTCCAGAGGGTTACTCAAATCCAATTTGATTTTCTCATTCTTTTTCAAACTATACAGATGTACGGAGACCACAGGACAAAATTTTTAAGTTACAAAATCAGCTTTAAACTTTATCATGCTTATATCTTGATCTACATTTCCAAACAAGAATTCAGATGGTGATTCGGAGGGTATACCTTGGGCAGAAGATTGTTGAGACACAACTTCTCCTATTCTTTGTTTCTTTTATTGTGGTTGTCTGGGTATGTGAATGTTCAATGTTGTGTCCACAGCTTTTTGAACTGAGAATTCTTTATCAGATTTTGTCTTAGATTCTTCAGTCACAACTGGCAACTTGGATTTTGAGTATGGAGGCCTTCTCTATGTTGTGGGTTGCTCAGCTCCCTCGGCTTGGCTTTCTCTGATTTTAAGTGCTCCCTTTTTCTTTGAAGGCTCTTGCCTCACTTTGGGTCTATATTTCTTTTTCGTTATAAAAGGCGTAATCTCTTTTTGCTTTTCAGTGTTTCTTCTTGGTCACTTCTAGCTTGTTTGACCCTTACCACTTTTCGCTTCACAGAAGGGTTCTGAGGGATTAATTGGTGGATTGAGTGTTTGAAGAATTTGGTAGTGATCGAGAGGGCTTAAGTAGTGATTTCGAGTGAAGTGAAGAGAGTAATTTAATGGAATGGTGAAATATTGACCGTTGTGAGACAACAGGGAAGTGTTTATCGAGCTAAGGTTTTGAAACTGACAGGGTTTTTCAAAATATGAACATTATAAGTACAAGATTAATCGATCAAGTTATCATTCAATGCATGATCGATCATATGTTCGATAATTAAAAAGAACAGTAAAGAACACTAAAGGCAATTATTGATCAAGTTATTGAATAATGAAAAATTGATCATGTTATCAATAAATGTTAAGTAAAAGTACATACCTGGTCTTGTTAATTGATCATTTGATCAATTAACACTTCATCGATCAACTTATTGATAATTCTTACCCATATTAACTGGCTTATCTGACATTTCTTATTGCTGTTGATCGATGTTACACCTTGCTATTGAAATGGCTTAGAGTTCAATCCGAACCATTTTAGACCACATTGGATGGTCTTGGGCTCAAAAATCTCATTTAGGACGTCGAGGATGCTACTTTTTGGATTTTTACTATTCATATGGTAAAAATCTAATTTTTTGATCCAACTTCAAAAAATCATAATTTAATCTAGAACAATCAAAATAGAGTGGTTCAAAATTCTATAGATAGATCTTTGAATACTCTTTCAAGGAAAAATAATCTTGTGATCCATTTGAAAAAGTGTCAGGTTTTTGTGAAAGTCACCTCTGTCCTTTTGGTAAAAACTCTTTTTCCAGGTTCTGGACCTTAACTTTGAAAAATCATTAAAAATCATATAGTTGGCCATTTTTAATGTGCTACCTATTGATTTGAATTCCATGATGTGAACTTTAAGCATACCAAATTTCGTGAAGAAATTCATTTGGGAACTTAATAAAAATATGGCTTGAAATTGGCATCCTACTTAGGGTTACAGCATCAAACATATATACTTATACAAGACCAAACATGATTGTTTCCTCATGGTTCATCACCATTTTTATCCTTGGATTTGTAGCCTCCTTTTTGATGATTTAGCCCCTAAAATGTTAGGTTACATATGGGGGATGAGATTTCAATGAAATCCCAGTAGCAAGATTAATCAACCAAAACATTAACATGCATCAATTACAAGCATTCCAACCTTTTACTATTAATAGGGAATTACTTTACCTCATACATGTAGCACTCTAATATGCAATAGGCAAGGAACTTAAAGCAAGGAGCATAGCTACACAATCATCATCATCATCATTATTTAGCTCAACCACATAATAGCACATGAAATTGCATGACAATCAATGCAACAATCAACATTAAGGTTAATTAAATCTTACTACTTTAATCCAATGCTCTTTGATTCTTTGACCTTTTTCCTCTTCTCCTCAATTTAACAAACCCTAACATGATAAATCACAAAAAATGCAGTAAGATTACCATCCATTCACATAAAAATTAACAACATGGTTTACATAACTCCTAAACCCCTTTAAGCTTTCATCTTTGTTCTTTGAATTTTTAGAATTTGTTTTCTTAACCCTAAAAATTCTCTCTTGACTCATTTCTACATCATTTTTCATTTTGATTCTAAATATGTGCTTGGATTTAAGAAAAGGAACTTCCTTCTTCCAATTTTAGTTTGGCTGAACCAAAAGGGTTTATTATCCAAAAATTACAACTTTAGTTTTAATGCTTCCAACACTTGTTCTTTAGCTTTATCCTATACCATTTTCCATTTCGAGCATCATGGAAGCATCAAAACTTTGAAAAACTCACCCTAGGGTCTAGTTATTTTGTTGGCTAAATAGTCCCTCTTGCAACATCTCAAAGGAATCTCTTCACAAATAATACATAACTACTTGAAACCCCTTGGAATAATTATGCTTTTAAGTGTTCTAGCTAGTTTGAACAACAAAACTTCCTTCCCTACACAATAAATATTTCAGCCAGCTCCAAATAAAAAGGAAAAACCAGAGATCTTAGCCATACAAAGCATGAAAACAAGATAAGGAACAACTTGAAATCAACAACTAACCTTAGATCACACTTAGATGATAAAAGTTGCTCCCTTTCTCTTGATTTCTCCTTCAAGCCCTCTCTTTTCCCTCACCTTTCTTAGTTAGCTGAAATATAATCTAAAAAATGGGAAAGGAAGAGCTCGCTTAATGCTCTAAAATATCCCAACCACTATCCTTCAATGCTATGCCATATGTCACTTGCCTATTTAGTCTTGAAACCTCTCTTTTAATTAAGAAATTCCAATGGTAATTAATTTCCAAAAGTCAAACTCTTCTCCACTTAAGGCTTGACACTTGGAAAGTTTAATTACTCTCTGATAGGGCCTTAACAAGTGGGAAATTATGTGCCAAGTAAAGTGCAAGACTCTAATTTACACTTTATCGGTGCACTTTTACTCCGAGCTTAACTTTTTTTCTATAATTATAGTACTTTGGCTTTTGTAATTATTTTCTGTCAGATTCATAAATTATTCTCCTCATTTTTCTCTTGCCAAAATGCCCTCTTTAGCTCAAACTTAATTTTTCATTAATTAAATAAAAAGGAAAATTATTTTCCTTCTCATTATTGATTTTTCCACTTGTCCAAGTAATTGGGAAAAATCTTGGATATTTGAGGGTTTCCTTTTAATACCATAATTTCTTATAGTTTCTTGGGATATCATAGGAATTTTATTGAAATTTTATTCTCCTTCCAAATATTTATTTGGAATTTTCTAAATAAAAGGTCTGAAATTAGGCTAAATCAACCTTAAATTCCTTTATAATTTCTCTAAGAGCAATTTGGTCATAAAACCAATTATATAACCTCATATAATTCTCAAAGAACATTATCCTTATTTTTTCTTAATTTTCTGAGACTTGAAAATATTTTTTCATAATTTTTCTTGACCAATTTTTCTTAATTAGTCAAACATTTCATATTTGACTTGGAAAATCATAATAATTATTTCCCATTAAAAATTCTTTTATTTCTCATTATCCTTTTAGGACCTTGAATATTTAGGAATATCCTTATTCCTAATAGCCATATTACAGGATGTGACATTTCTCCCCCTTAAATAAATATCGTCTTCAAAATTTAAAGCGTATCTTATTGGAAAAGTTTAGGATACTTTTCCTTTATCTTAGTCTCTATCTCCCTCACAGCTTCTTTTAATGTAAGACCTTTCTAGACAACCTCGACTAGTAGAATCTACCTGTTCCTCAGCTGTTCGACTTTCTGATCAATGATTCGCTCTAGTATGACCTCAAAAGATGGGTTGTCTTAGAGCACAATGTCATCATAGCTTATGACCTGTGTCGGGTCTAAATGGTACTTCTTTTATTGGGAGACATGGAAGACATCATGAATTTGACTCAAATTTGGGGGAAGGGCCAACTTGTAAACTACTAGTCCTGCTTTGGACAAAATTCGAAATGGTCCAATATACTTTGGACTTAAATTCTTAATCTTTAGGGATCACTCAACTTGCATTGTTAGCAACACTTTGATCACCAACCTCAAACTCTAACAATCTCCTTCTAGTATTTGCGTAGTTCTTTTACCTACTTTAAACCATTAAGAGTCTTTATTGAATAGCTTTAATCTGCCGGGACATCTGATCCACTATAACAGGACCATACATATTTCTTTTACTAAGCTCTGTCCAGCGCAAGGAAGATCTACACTTCCTCCCATAGAGTGCTTTATATGGTGCCATTTAGATACTTGAATGGAAACTATCATCTTAAGCAAATTCAGCTAATGGTGAGTACGTATCCTAGTTACTGCCAAATCAAGCACATATGCTTGTAGCATATCTTCTACTATCTGTATCATTTCCTATGTCTACCCATTCGTCTATGGAGGATATGCTGTACTGAATTTGAGAGTAGTGTCCATTTCTTTTAGTAAGAACATCTAAACTTTGAGTAAATCTTAGGTCTCGGTCCGAAACAATACTACTTGGGACACTAAGTAGCTTAATAGCTTACTTAACTTTATCTTCCACTTTCTATTGGACTTAGTGCATTCTTGCCAAAATGGCTAACATTTCTGTCTTTTGCACACTCTTACCATACTTCCCTGGACCACCCTTCCTTTGGCTATTCTTGCCTGAGCACGCTTAATTGAGCAGTGATGACGGGAATCTGAGGCACTGTTATTGATAGGCTGAACCCTGGTACTTTGCTGTCTTAGACCCTTCTTGTTCTATCTTCAGTCAGGTCTTTTTAGCTTATATTCTTGACTCTAACCTCATCTTAAGGATTTGCATGTTAATACTCAGTCTGTCTCTGCATCACAGGGGGTTCTTCCCGTATTTGGAGCTAGCTTGAATACCTTTTGTTCAGGTCTTACAGCTTTAATTCTTCTAACTTTGGCTTTCCTCTATTAATCGGAAGGAAATTGAACCCAGCCTAATCAATGATAAGGTTGTTTAGAAGGAAGTCATTGTACTCTTTCAGTACTGGTTTACAACTGAAGGAGATTTCTATATCTCCAACTCATCCTTGGTCTTCATCTTCCCAAAAAGGTACTATACTCTTAAGATCTCAGGGAGACCTTTGATCATAAGATTAAGTAAAGTCACCTCCTCTCAATTGGTCAGCTAACTGATAATTCTCCAAAATTGTTTCAAGAATCAATACCATTTTGTTAGGCCTCATGTCAATTCCCCAAGCTACCTATTTGTCTCTTTAAGTCCTTAAGCCAATTTGCCTTAGGAGTTCTCTTACTCTTCCAGCTGCTCATACCGTCTCTTATTATTTTAGAATGATACAAAGAGAGGACTTATGCAACTTCTCTTTCCTCCACTTTACTTTTCAGTACGAGCATACTCTAACATGCATAATGCTTGGCATTTCAATGTAACGAATGTAAGCTCTTACTAGTTACTATGTCTATAGTGTGCCATCCAGACATCTTATCCCTATCAAAGGGAGCCTTGCTTTCTATTCGCAGCTGATTCTGGAAGTCATAAGGAGAGGACTTATGAGGTTCTTCTTTTTTTCTGCTTGCTCTAGTACTTTGCTAAGCTTAGGTACATCCAAGCCTAGCTTCGTTCTTAGCTAGTCATACTTCTATTGGGTAAGGTCAACTCTGCTTGCCTTACCTTGACTGCTTCCCTTTCCTACTCGGATAGGGTATCTTGCTCCATCTTGAGCAATATCAATTCTAATTTGAAGAACCAATTCCCACTTTTTCTAGAAAAACTCCTAGCCAAGACCTTATCCCCTGAAAAGGGTGCCTCTCAACCTAAACCCCAAGTGACTGAGTATCTCTTAACATTAATGGCAACATGCCAACCTCTAAGCTAGTTCCCTGCACAGCTATCTGTCTCGTCCTCTTTTTCTTGATCCTTAAGACATATCACTAGGGCTTTCCATCTTGACTTCACTATCTTCAAGTTCCTATTCATCTATTCCGGGACTTGAGATAGCTAATCTATCATGGTGCCCTAGCCCTAACTAGGCTTGTAAGAGTTTGTCCAGCTTAGGTGGCCACTACACCTTCTTAGTGGTGTATAGATTCAACCCCTAACCATCTTGTTCAACTCCTCATTGTTACTCTTCCTCTTAAGGGGGAATATGATAACCCTAAATGGTGGCTACCTCTCTCTTTCTGACCTTAACAAATCTTGCTTCCTGCGACCTTTGAGAGTCATTGTGTCTCATTGAGTTACCATCTCAACATCTGAGAGTTATTGTGTTCATTTGTCACAACTAGAATCCTTGTTTGCATCGATGAAAGTTACCACCTCCTCTGGTAGTCACTTTTATAATCGTTTATTGCCACTGATTCTCTTGGCTTGTCATGATGAAACACATTTTTCTCTTAACCTCTGCTAGTCTTACTTAGCTTTATTCATCGTACCATTATCTATCTAGGCTCCCGTCACAAAGTTCAACTTAACTTCTGGATTTAACTCTATTTCTCTTGGGGGTAGGATCAGGGTTTTTTCCTTGCTATTATGGGACAATAACCAATTCAATCTAGTTACCACATCAATTTCATAGAAGGCATACATATCAAATGTACTATCTTGGAGTATATTGGTGTGGACACATGCATGTCATAAGGCAACGTGTTCATAACCAAGCCAAGTCTTTTTAGAATAAACATACAAGAGAAAAAAATGACTACACATGAATTAAACATTGCAATCACTGGGGAGCTGTTAATAATGGTCGTACTTACTACCTTGGATCATTTCCAGTGACTTCTGGCTTCTTCCCCTGTGATGGCAAATACTCATCCTCGGGTGCGCGGCCTTGCCTTCTTTGTATTCTGTGAAAATTCTCTCGAGAAGTGTCCAAGCTTGTCGCAAGTGTAGCAGACATTCTGTCTGGCCATACACAGTCTGTTACCATGATTCATGCTTCAAGTTGGGCATTCCTTGTCATTTGGGGGCTTACCTTCCTTCTTATTCTTTTAGTAGTCCCATGGCCTCTTCCTCTTCCTGTTGGTATTAGAAGAGGTGCCACTATGATCTCCCTTCTCTGACTTGGGAGTAGACTTAAACATCAAATGATGGTTTAAGCTGTCCTTTGTAATTCGGCAAGCTTTAACTGCTTGATTGAAGTGCTCAAACTACCTGGGAGCAATCATCTCCCTTAAACACTACTTCAGTCCTCTGACTATTTTCTTGGTCGTCCACTTCTCCTTCTCTCAGTAACGAAGGTAACTAGAGTAGTGAGAGAGAGATAGATAAACTTAGCTAGGTACTCATAAAATGACTAGTTATCCTTCTGCTTCAGGATCAGGAATGTCACTTCTCTTTCGTCCCTGATTAGCCTTAGGAAATACTTCTCATAAAACTACTCCAAGAACACTTCGCATGCCACTCTTGTGTTCCGAGCATCAAGAATAAGTTTAGTGTTCTTCCACGGCATCCTTTTCTAGCTTGTAGATCGCCATTTAGGCTTTCCGCTAAGTTAAATAGTCTAAAACTTTAGAAATCTTTTCTAACCAGTTAATTTGGTCCTCTGTTACTTGGACATCAAATACTCTGTCAAAGGATGGCAAATTGAGCTTGCCAATAGCGATTCATCCACTGCTAGGTGCAGTCAAGATCTATTGCTAGGGTTACCAGTCTAGGCAACAGTTCTGATGCTTGAGCTGTGAAAATTTGTTCTTCTGGCTGCCTCTTATCGAGGTTAGCCACTACCTCTACTACCGTTGCTACTATTGTGGCATCTCTTTCTTGTTCCTGGCAAGCCTGTGTCACCTTTACCTCTTTAATAATCCTTTGCTCCTGTTATAAGCGATCCAAAATTAACCGTAGCGAATTGGGAGGGACCCTTGCATCGTGTTTTGAGGGTCTCTCTGACAAAGTGTTTCATCAGGTTCTAACCATTACGCTAACTAAATGGATAGCATAACCGAGGAACAAGAAATAAACAACATGTTTGGATTTCATTTAACAAAATATGCATTCATCATACATCATTCAAGTATCAATCATCAATCATAGTAATATGGTTCAAACATACACACCATTTTAGAAACATACATAGCAATCAAACATGCCAGACTAACCTACTATGGTTAGTTGTACCAAAGTAAGTCCTACGTCAGTGCTACGAAAGTCAAACTGACTACCAAAAATGGAAATAGTGAAGCCCTCAAGGCTTTGGATCCATTAACTCAACATCGGATTCCAGTGTTTGATCTAAGTGATAGAACTCATTCTGCCATCAGGGTGTGAACGGGATCTTGTCTGTTGTTGTCAGGATCCAGTCTTCCACATCTAACTAAAGAAAATGTATTTCTTACAAAGGTCTCAAGGGCATCTATGAAATCGTTGAAGCT
Source organism: Neltuma alba (assembly GCF_004799145.2). Taxonomy (NCBI): domain Eukaryota; kingdom Viridiplantae; phylum Streptophyta; class Magnoliopsida; order Fabales; family Fabaceae; genus Neltuma; species Neltuma alba. The sequence goes on from NW_021635234.1 coordinate 263,430, forward strand.
AGCACTATCCATGCAACTACAAATGTCTCTCACACCAATTTTCCAAAGCCGGGTCTGAGGGAGTATTCTAAGCAATGCTAATATCCAATCCATCATCTCTAAGGTAGCATCTTCCCTAATCACATAATAGTAAAGCTTCCAGATATCCTCTAGATATCTCAGGTACACATGGGCATTTTGATTCTTGTTGGGCTAAATTTACCAGCCCCTCTCCCTAAAATCCCTAGCTAGGTCCTCTATGGTGTGAAATTCTTTCATGATTGGAAGTAATTTGACCTCACTTGGTCCAACTCCATCATCATCAGATATTTCAATGACCTCAATCCTCTGAGGATCATTCATTGGAAGCAATTGTGGCTATGTCAGGTGGAGGGTTACTCTCCCATAAGGCATCATAATAGAAGTTTGCTACAAGGCTGTAGTCCTCATCCTCATCGAACCATTGAGAGAAAGGTTCTCCTGGTCTCCTCTGGTTAACTGAACCCTCTAAGTCACTATTGTAGCCACAACAAACCATTCTACTTCATCCTCTATTGTAATAACCAAACCACCCAATAAAAGAACAGTAATATTCTCCTACAATAGTATGCTAATTTTTCTTTTAACTGATACATTATCTAAGTAGAGCATTCTATCCTATGCCAGAACCTCTGCTCTGATACCAAAAATATTACACCTTACTATTAGAATGACTTAGAGTTCAATTTGAACCATTTTAGACCATATTGGATGGTTTTGGGCTTAAAATCCTCATTTAGGACGTTAAGGAAGCTACTTTTCAGATTTTTACTGTTCAGTTGGTAAAAATCCACTTTTCTGGTCTAACTTCGAAAAATCATAACTTAATCTAGAAAAATGGAAATGAAGTGGTTCAAAATTCTATAGAAATCTCTTTAAATCCTATTTCAAGAAAAAATAATCTTGTGAACCAATTCCATTTGAAAAAGTGTTAGGTTTTTGTGAAAGTTACCCTGTCCTTTTGATAAAGACTCTTTTTCTAGATTTTTGACCTTAAATTTGAAAAATCATTAAAAATCGTATAGTTGGCCATTTTTAACATGATGCCTATTGATTTGAAACTCATGACGCGAAATTTAAGCATACCAAATTTCATGAAGAAATTCGTTCGGGAACTTAATAAAAATGTGGCTTGAAATTGGCGTCTTGCTTAGGGTTACAGCATCAAGCATATATACTTATACATGACCAAACATAATTGTTTCCTCATGTTTCATCACCATTTTTATCCTTGGATTTGCAGCCTCCCTTTTGATGATTTAGCCCCTAAAATATGAGGTTACATATGGGGGATAAGATTTCAATGAAATGCCAGTAGCAAGATCAATCAACCAAGTCATTAACATTTATCTTGCAAAATTAACCAGAATACTAAGCGAGTACAAAGACTTTACCATTTATCTGTGCTTTCATCGATAACATGTTGATCAATCATATGATCAATAAAAACTTACCAGAATTGTATAGATTTTTCTAACTGCTGATCAAACACTTGATTATTGATTAATTGATGGATAATTTTCTATAAGCTTCTATATAAATTAGTGTTAACAATAATCGATCAATTGATCGATCAACTCATAAAGTTTGTATTATCTATTAGTTTATCGATCAAACTTACTGCCAGCTTACTAGCAAACAATGACAATTTATCTGACACAAGATCAATTAACCTTTGATCGATCAAGGGATCGATCAACATACTAAACTAGAACTTACTTAAATTGTTATCATCAAAACCTTAAATCTAACAAATTAGTTGGAGCTGTAGCTCAACGTTTTAATGGGAATTATGCATGGCTGAGTCGTTTGCATTCTCTTGAGGATGGGTAGAAGTGGTTCTTAGTTCTATTTGTGATTATATTCCATTATTTGAAGGTTTAGATGTATTATGATATGTTATGTTGAAACTAAGCATATGGCTCCATATTTGTAGAACTAAGTTGTGTGTATTTAGACTGGATTATTATATTGAGTACTTTATGCATTAATATAATTCAGTTTGAGTTTTTATGATTAATCCCTGGCTTGTTACTATGTTGGATTAATTATTTAAGCTTGTTTTGAGTTTAGTTTAATGCATTTCATCAATTAGGGGAATCAAAAGATGAGTGCATAGCATAGCAGTGCTAGGTGCATTCCATGAATTGGGGCTTAATTGAAAGGAAAGGTATAATTAATTCATCCTAAGTACACTCTTGTAATTAGGTTTAAGTTTATTGATTGAGAGAAAAGTATACTTCTCAGTTACAATTCCAAGCTTCCGAAGCTTACTTCTCAGTGTACAAGGAACTAAGGAAGCAGTTAATTAATTACCTGTTCTTCTATGGTAGTTCACTTGTTGCTTTCCTTTCTCTTACTTTCCTAATAATCTTTAATTTTCTCACCACCTTGTTTACCATAACTTTTTACTATCTTGAGTATAACTAGAGGAATATCAACTAGAGATAGAAGACAAGGAAGAGAGGATGGCAATAGTAAACTTGAGGGTCAATAATATTAATGACAAACTCTACAACTGAAGAGTGGACATAGTATGGAAGCAATCATAAATCCGATGCCAATAGTGGTCAATATCTCTATTTTGATATATTTCATAGAGGTTTCATATAGTTTAAGCTACTATTTGAAGATACAAACATGATTTTGATTCTAACTTCTTTTTCTCCTTCATCTTATACATTTTCATAGCATTTGAGGCATTAAAAACCTTAAGTCAGTGGCCTATTTAACCTAACAGGCTAATCGATTTATCACATCTTATTTTATGACCTGATTTTATATCAAGTAGGAGCATTTGGAACTATTTCTCAAGTCATTAAGCTGGAGAATTTTGAATTTTCAAATTTATTTTCTCAGGCTACTATTCATTGTAACCTTAAATTTCTACAAATTTTGAAAAATCATAACTAATTCTAGAAAAATCAAAATGATATGGTTTCAAATCCTACTTGAAGCTTGCAATGATTTCTTTAAGGAAAAAAATATATTTAAAGTATGAATCTAGCTCATGTGTGCCCAATTTCAACGTCAAGATGCACTGTTCATTTGGTCATTTTTTCAATTTTTCGGAATATATACCCAACTTTGGGAGGACATAACTATTCATACAAAACTCCAAATTTTATGAAATATCACTCATTTTAAAGACAAAATTATGATCTATTAGACTGTTAATTTTTAGATAGAGAGTCCATCATTTACTCAAAATATCACATGGTCAAACTTTACCCTTAATTTGGTCAACTTTCATCCGTTTTATGCAAAACTTGCCAAAATAAACCATAACCATTCCAAAGATAATTTAGCCACATCTCACAGCATTTAACAATTAATTCTCCATAATTTACATTCCTTAAAGGTCATCAAAACACATATCAACATAAATTACAAAAATTCTTCACAAAGTTCAACATAATTACATAGCATTTTCCCTTTATGGAGATATCACCTCCTTGCCCTGGGCCATACTACTTGAGGGTCCTATTGGTGTTGTTTAACATAGAGAGGAATGAGATTTCATAGAAATCTTAGTTGCAAAGGAATTGTAATAATAATGTCAAACAACCAAGGTATATTGTAAACAAGTTCACAAACATTTATTCACTTTGATGCCATGCAAGTAGCATTCCACTCCATTCAAAATCAAGATGTTAATGCATATTACCAAGGCATACAATGCAACCAACCAACATGTCATCATCATCAAATAATTTCAAATACAACATGGCATATATTCAAGGAATCACATATGCAACAACCAAGCAAATTAACATTAAAATTGTAAATTCCATGCTACCTCTTTTTAATCTAAAGCTTTTGGCCTCTTTAGTCTCTTTGGGTTCCTCCTTGTTGTCTTGCTTAATGCCTATCAATTCATGCATAAATACATGCCATATTATCAACTACAACACATAAAATACATTAGGTATCAAGATAACTCTATAATCATCCTTTTTTTGACTTTTGGACTTTAATTTTCATCTGTGTTTTGACAAGTCTCAAGGGTTATTCCTACATAATTTTTCATGTAGAATCCAAACATCAACTTGGTTTTATCAAAATCAATTTCCACCCTATTACAATAAGCTTGATCAAATAGTATGCTTATTAGGGTTGGAATTTTTATTTTTGATTCCAATGCTTTTAAATATTTTCTCTTGACATATTCCCACACAAAAACACATTCTAAACTCATTGGAATAATCAAATTAAACTAAAACAATTTTTAACCCCTTAAACTATGCTTGGATGAACAAGTTCCCAAATTAGGGAACTTAGAGTTTCTTCCAAAAATCAATCCAAATATCAACCAAACAAGTTATTCCAAGCTTTAAATCATAGTTCCTATCATTCCCTAATCATTCCTTATCAATTCAAAATTTTGGACAGCACGCGACCTTGGACTTTGGTCGCCAAATTCCACTTGAAACAAGCTAGAAACATAGTCAAATTAAAGCTTTAACATACCTTGATTGATCCTTGATTCTTGCTTGATAATTCTTGGCTTATTTCTACACAATCTTAGCTCTCAAAATTCAGTTCTTTTTTGTAGCAAAACCTCCCCCCTTAAATGTCTAAAATAACCGAAATTGGAGGGTATAAGAAGGGTTATTTATAGGAAAAATTTTGGTCATCCCTTGCCTCCAAGTACCCCATAAAAATCCAAAGAGAAAGGCCATGTGTAGACTTTAATAAGATGCAAAAAAATAGGGGTGTACAAGTGTTCCATGTGTCATTATGATTTGGATAAAATCATGTGATATTTTGCATTATTTTAGTCCATAATCACGTAGACCACTTGGACTACAAATTTACTGTTTAATTTTGGCCCAAAATAATATCCAATGGGTTGGAGAAAGAAGGAAGGAACATTACCTTTCATCTCCAAATATTTTTCCACCTGATTTCGCCAAATCAGTTAAAATCAAGGAATAAAAAACCGGACCGGACACTAAACCGGTTGAAGTAGTGGTTTAAGGGTTAATGGGTCAGACCGGGGTTAACTCGGATCAGACCGGTCATATTAAAATAATATGAAAAATATTATTAATCATCATTGAAGTCCAAGTGATCATGATTTTAAAATATAATTTTGGTAAATTTTACAAAAACATTGATATTTACTTATAAAATATTTTATGAAGGTAATATTTAAGATATATGATTAAATAATAAATATATATTATATGCATTAGATCCCTATTTTATTTTGTACCATCAGTCTACCGTGACCCCTACTCAAATTTTATGGGAGATGGTGCCATACCCACAATGTCAACTAAGGAGGAGTAAAAACAGCACCCATGTCAGTGGTTGTTAATGAAAAAGTAGCTTTTTTATTATTTTGCTTTCTTTTATTTTGTTTGAATCTCTTGCCTTCCATCTGTAGTCTGTATCTCTTCGTGCTCCTCTGTTTAACCTTCTCTCTCTTGTCTCACCGTCAATGAAGCCTCCACTCTCACTGAAATCTTTTCCTGTGTACTTTAAAAATTAGAAAGCTCTTCATTTTATTTTCATCATGATTTATCAGTTTACGGTAAGTTTTTCTTTACATTTTTCCTTCTCTTTTCCTTCTCTTCTTCCTCTCTTTTTTTCCGGTAAGGTCCTTCTTCTCTCCCACAATTTAGAAAAAGAATACAGAGAACCGGGAAACCCATTCCAACCCGCGGGTTACCCGGTCTGATGCCGGTTTGCACCGGTTTGATCGTACACCGGTTTTGTTACTGAACCAGACCGGAAAACTGGCCGGTTGGCCGGTTTTCGGCCTGAACCGGCCGGTCCGGTCCGGTTTTTCATTCACTGGTTAAAATTCTTGTCTAATTTTTAATAATATTTTTGAAACTCCAAAAATTTATTTCTACTCATATAAAATCAAATTTCCATATAAGAAGATTCCAAAAATTTTCTAGAATTTATCTCAACTTCTAACTATTTATTTTGAATTTTCTTTGAAATCAGGCTTTATTAATAAGATTTCGGTAATAAATATTCTCAAATTAATCTTTCACTTCCAGGGCCTGGAAATAATTTTATAACCTCAAATGAATGCTCAAATTATTTTTCATATTTTTTCAGAATTATTAAGGCCTCTACATATTTAAAATAATTGTTTATGACTAATTTTTTACTGTTTTTCGGAAAAACCTTTAGTTACAAAAAATTCTGAAATAATTTATTTTTATGTCATTTTTATGTCCAGGGCCTCAAATAGGGTTCCAAACAATCTAATTTACCTTTTTACTATTTTCTAGAAATTTTCTAGTATTTTCTCTAGTTTTTCCATTTTGTCCTTCCTGGACTGATAATTTCAAAAATATTAGTCCAGACAATAGTTAGATCTCAACTCAAAATTTGTTGCAGCTGTGTCTACTTTACCACTTGACCCTTTGTGTAATTTATTATTCATACTTCTAGAGTTAAAATTGGTGGGATATGACACGATTCATGTCCAGGTCACACTTGTCTAGGCTGACTTGTATTGAGTAAAAATTTTTCCAGTTTAGGGGAAAAAAATGGATTGGACAAGTGGCTAGTTTACTATTTTTGATCTAAATCGACCTGTTCGGTCCACTTTTTTATACCATGGTTATATTACCTTGATGGCAACATAAGTAAGGATAAGAAGCTGATGCTTTCTGCAAGAATTTTTATTTTCAATAAAGAATTAATGTAACATTGCTCCAAATACTACTCATGATTAACCCCTTTTTAAGGCAATTTAAGATATATTCTTCTTTAAGACTAACCATGGTAGAAAAAGAACCCAACCAATCAATACGATGCTACCATGGTTATAAGAACAATCTTAAATTTTAATATCTTAGTCACATGCAACTATAAATAAAGGTGCACACCTAATTGACCATAATATAAAATAAATCTTGGAAGCTCTATCATTCATAATCAATACCTCATAGTACTCAACATCTTACATTGCGGGAACTGAAAATCATAATACTAAAGACTCTTCAAAATCCCTAATAAATTCACCATGAATGAATCACATAAATAAATGCATAAAAAAGTCCTAAAAGTAGCAATATATGGAATTCAACATAATGGTAGTAGTGGAGATGTTACAACTTATCAATATAGCCTTACTCCCCTCAAGACTTCTCTAATATTCCTCCTTTAGAGCCCTCCTTTGAAAAATGTAAGAGTAATAGAGTGAAACAAATGGCTCTATGACTAGTTGTCCTACCGATCACACACACCAACATATGCTTGTGAGGTATTAGGTGGAATAGTTATAAAGTGTACAAGGACAAGTATATATGGATTTATATCAACAAAACACAAACAATCTAATCATGGGATATGTAGTAATCCAAAATCATAGTACGCAACTCTAATAATATCATAGTACTTATAACCTTCCAGCGATCATGTCTTCCTTATAACCTCCTTATTAATTGAACCCACAGGCTAAGCCTCTATCCATCTACTAGTGGCTTACTAGCTCACCGATCATGTGATATAGACTGGCTAAAGACCATAGAATAAATGATCTGATCATAAAGCCCCCCTCATAGAACTCATATGGTGTTGTAGCTCCTCATAAAACCAATGGAGTATAGCTCCTCACAGAATTAGTGGGGTAATATAACCCCTCAGAGAATAAGTAAGGCACTTTATCCCTAATCGAAGCCGGATTGTCACCTTTCAAATTGTCAAAATTTTGATTGCATTAAATAATGTAGTATAGGGCAAACCAATCGTTCTTCTCGAGGAGCGCTTATTAGAAAACAACCTAGTCTAAATTGGTAATAAAAAACATGATGACTTGGGTAAAGAAAAAAGGGGTCTTCAACTATTTAAAGTGGTGCAATAAATGAAAAGTGCAAAGAATTAAATGTTTTTGGTATTTTAATTGAATGAAAAAAATGTTGGGAAAATTACGTACAGGTCCCACAGAAGATAGTTTATTCATCTAAGGTCCCACGAAATGTCAAAATCACTGACAGGTCCCAAGGGACCTCAGAGTAATATATTCTCTTTGTAAAATGACATTACTGCCCCTCATATTCCAAATTCACATTTTCTCTGTCATTACGATTTACAACCTCAGCAGCGACTATTAACAACCTAATGAGAGGGCGTTAACAACCTAAGCAGTATCCATTAACAACTTACATTATAGAATCATATAATCTCCACATAAGAGTAAATTATAACCAAATAGTGTAATACAACAACTTTAACACTAAAATGGGAAGCTTTTTGATATCATCATTAAGAATTTTAACTAAACCCAATAGGATTATAGCAACATTTTAATGCGAAGATCCATTTAAAACCTCAACGATGAGTATTAATAACTTAAGGAGAATTGTTAACAACCTTAGCAGTGTCTGTTATAACTAACTTTATCAGATAATATAACTTCTAATTATAACTAACTAAATTATAACTAAATAGTGTTAAAGTTAATCTTATATAGTTGTTAGAGGTTATATTATCTTATAAAGTTAGTTGTTAACAGATACTGCCTAGATTATCAACAGCTCTCTTTAGGTTATTAATACTCACCGTTGAGGTTGTAAATGGATCTTCGCATTAAAATATTACTATAATTCTATTAGGTTTAGTTAAAATTCTTAATGATATCAAAAAACTTTCTATTTTAGTATTAAAGTTGTTGTATTATACTATTTGGTTATAATTTACTCTTATGTGGAGGTTATATGATTCTATAAAGTAAGTTGTTAACGGATACTGCTTAGGTTGTTAACGCCCTCTCATTAAGTTGTTAATAGTCGCTGCTGAGGTTGTAAATCGCAATGACAAAGTAAATGTGAATTTGGAATATGAGGGGTAGTAATGTTGTAACACCTCATGTTTAAATCAATTAACTTTCCTTGCGGAAGCATTTGGAATCACTTTTGAAGGCTACAATTGATGAAAAATCAAGTTTGAAAATTTTCATTTACGGGTTACTATTCATTGTTACCTTAAAATGTGACAAACTTCGAAAATTCATAACTATATGTAGAAAAATTGAAATTGAGTGATTCCAAGTTCTACAGAAAGCTCTTTGGATAAAGTTTTGAGGAAAAATAGTTTCTGAACTGATTTCCTTGAAATTTGAGCTCAATTTTCTTTGAAAAAGTTACTGTTCATTTGGTCATTTTCGGATTTTACTGTATTTTTGCCTAACTTTGGAAAGGCATAACTTTCTGCTCGGTTTTCGGAATCGGGCAAACTATCCCTCATTTTAAATAGAAACATTAGATCTCTTTTCTTGCCAAATCTTATGGCCTAACTCACTCGTTTGGTAGGTCAAACTGGAGCTACAAACTCATTGCTCCAGGACTTACGTTTTATCCCTTAACATCTCTTTAATTCTTTTTATTTCTTTGGCATACATAACATGGACTTACTCTTTCTCGTTCATACTCATACACTTTCATTCATGCCATAAATATTATGATTAAATACATGGCATCATTGGCATCCATAACATAGTTTACAAAATAGTAGAATTATACATTTATCAACAGTCTCATCCATTAACAAGAATAATTCTCCGCTTACTTCTCCTTGCTTCTCATGCCATTATTGCCCATCATTGATTGACCTAAATGGTTGGTTAGGGAGGGGTGAGATTCAGGAGAATCTCAGTAGCAAACACTACCCATAAGCATGCAAGACATAATGCACATGCATGACATGTTATAACATTAACACATGAATGCCATGGAAAGTAAGCTAAAGCATTTCATGCTTCCATAACATATTGCCAAGGCAAAACATAACATAAACTTGCAAACGTAACTTTGCAAACATTTCATCATAGCTTAGTCACATCATGGCAACACAATCACATCATGCAAGCATACATATCAAGCACACAGTATAGGTAAGTTCACTACCTTGTAACATGGCTTTTCCCTTGCTTTTCCTTTGATTCCCTTGTCTTTCCAACCATGTGGACATTCGGTAAACATCACCAAACATCCTCTTGGATGTTCCAAAGGTCCTAAACATAGTCACATTGATCATACAATCCATTAGGACCACTAAATTACATAAAGTTCAAGACTAGCTTTCTTGAACCTCAACCCTTTCTCTTAGTCTTAGGGTTTTCTTTCCAACTTTTCTAACATAAATCTTATCATTTCCCATCCTTAAGATCCATTTCTTTTCAATTAGGACCACTTTAGATGGCCTTAGATTCAAGAATACCAAATCTGGAAATTTTAGTTCGCGGGTACTGTTCACGCAGAATTTCCAGAAATTTTGCTCAACTTTGAAAATTCATAATTAATTCTAGAAAAATCCAAATTGAGTGGTTTCAAGTCTCACTGAAAGCTCCTTAAGTTAAATTTACATGAAAATTAGCTTCAGGAACCAATTCTACACCAAATAGCACCGGAATTGTACGGAACTCAAAACTCTTCCAAAAGTTCAACACTGTTTCCAGATTTCAAACCCTAACTTTGAAAAATCACCATAAATCGTACACATATCCAAATGAAGTATTCTACCTATGGATTTAAATCTCACAGAGTGTACTTTAAGCATGCAAAATTTCAGAATCAGATACGCACAGTAACTAATCCGAAATAGGCATAAAATGAGGTGCTATAACCATCACATACCTTGTTTTAGAGTTTGATCTGGCTTGGAACCACTTGGCCTTTCTTTCTCCCTCTTCTTTCTCTCTCTAGAAACCATTTTGCAATAGCTTCTCCATGGATTCTTTATGCTTGGACGAAATGGTAGGGAGGGGAGGGGATATTTATAGAAAAGCAAACTGAATCTGGACCGTTGATCTTAAAAATACGTGGCTCGATCTGGACCGTCCATTTTCTCTTTTGATCTTACGGTGACAAGTGTCCTATGACATCATGCTTACCTCATCATGATGACATCATGCTTACATCATCAAGCCACATGTCTTTAATCCGACCGCACACGTGTCTTGCATCCGACCGTACACGTGTCTTACATCTAACCGTACACGTAATATTTTCTTTTTCTCATCTAACTGTACACTTGTCACTTTCATGTCCTTTCATCATTTATGGCATTAAAATAGGGAGAAAATAAATGGAAAATTCGTGCAAAAATATTTTCTTAATTATTTCTCCACCTATCAAGCCAATCTTGCACCGTATCGGATACTTTTCGAGTCTTGACTTACCCTGTACCACCAGGACATGTTCTGACACTATTTTCTCATCTTAATAAGTACATATATGGTGCCACCTTAGAGGAGCAGAGGGAAAAATAATTAGCTCTACTGACAGGCTACTTAACCTTACTGAGTCATGCAGTAGAGATTTCACTATAACGGGTAGACAAAAGACTGTCTAAAATATTCCCATACTGCGTTCTGATTTTTATGCTGTCCATAAATATCTTCTGGTGACTCAGCATGATGACTCGTAGGTGTCATGATTACGCTTGGTGACTCATCATCGTCATGATGGCTCTTAGATATTTTCTTTGGTTTTGTCTCCTATTTAGGGGACAAAATTATTTAATATTTGACTGGAGCATTTTATTCAATCCAGAGCTCCAAAAATTCATCCAAAAATATCATAAAATTCCTCATATTCTAGAGAAAATCTGTGAATTTTCTCAGCTCATAACTCAACCTGTAGCCCCACTTAAAAATCATTCTTTAAAATGCCCTTTTTCGGCACAACTGGCTTTTAAGTATTCTTAAAGCCATTTTGCTAGTCTTCTGGGGATGAGACTAATTTTATAATTTTCTATAGTCTCTTAGATCATACATCCCCATTTTACCATAATTTTCTGAGGCTTTCTTATGACTCAAACAATTAAATCTACCTCTACATCTCAAATTGAGCCATAAACTTATAAATTCCTTTTAAGTTACCTCAGGGGTATTTTCGTCATCTCTCTTCACAAAAGAGCCTTAGAATATTATTTCTCATTTTCTGGGATTTTCTTAGAATTTTCTAAGTACTTTTCATTTTTACCCCAGATGGCCGTAACTTTCTGAATTTACGGTTTTACCCCTGCTTAGGCTCAACCTCATAAAACAATCTCTTTGAGGCTTCTAACTTAACCTTTAGTTTGTATCTAGCCTCTTTTCTCTTTCTGGGCCTTTGAGACTTTACTGGAGCCTCTAACTTTGATTACCCTTTAGCCCCTTAAAACATTCACTTTGCAGTTTAGTCCCTAAAACTGCTTTAACTTTCTTTCTCATCTTTAAGACCTCTACTAAAAAGGGGTCTGGTAGCCTATCTCATTCAGGCTATTTCTAGTACTTCAAGGCCTAAAAATCGAGATGTTACAAATGTCATTTTACAAATAGAATATATTACTCTGAGGTTCCTTGGGACCTGTTAGTGATTTTGACATTTCGTGGGACCTTAAATGAATAAAATCTCTTCTGTGGGACCTGTACGTAATTTTCCCAAAAATGTTTTGGATTAAAAGGGAATTACGGTGCAACAGTCTCTTGATGATAGAAACTCGGCTATTACTTCTTTTTAAAATGATTGGGAGTTTTAGAAAATCTCCAAATCTAAAGGAAATCCCAACTAATCACTTGGGTCTAATATCTTAATTACTGAAAACTTACTTTAATCAAAGTTAATTAATATCTCTTAAAACATTCTTAGAAACCACTTATAGTACAGATGAACAGATGATGCAAATGTCCTCAGAAAGTTAATCGACAATCATTGAATACCAAGCATACAGATTAATCACCAATGATCACTGATAATTAAATGAACACAGGGATTTAAAACGGATATATGTATGTGTGAATCAACTTTAACAGCATCCAATCCAAATACATTCAATAGTCTAAACAAAAGGTTTACAATCATAAATTAGGTCTAAAACAGATGCAGAAATCCTTAAATCTAGAAATCTCTAACATAAAATCAAACGCAAGTTTAGATTGATAACTCCCCTACTAGATCCTTGAGCTCAAGCTTCATCCTCCATCACTAAGAGGCTAAGGGTTTAGCCTCTCATGCCTTCAAACTGATCGCAATCGCTCCAGGAATGAACAGCCATGGTTGATGCTAAAATGGGGTTGGAAAAATAGAGGAGAAGGTGGTTGAAATGGTTTAATCAGTTTAGAAATGCAGAAAATAATGAGATGAAGAAAAATGGGGGTTTTGGGTGCAGGATCAATAGAGGCTTTAGAGAGAATGGAGGAGGCTACTATCCTTGCAAATCTGCATAATGGAAGACTCCCTTTTCATGATGGCTACCCCCTTAGGTGTAGAAGCTCAGAAAGCTATTCCAAACTGCACAGCTTCACTTAACGCACTCAGGTTGTGACCTCAGTAGTGTTAGGTCGTGACTTAAGGGGCCCAGGTCACAACTTTAGAAGTTTTATGTCACAACCTAGGGAGACAGAGAGCTTTCATCTTGACTCAGGTCCAAACGTATAGTTTCACTAAAAAGGCATCCAAGTTGTGACCTCGTAAGTATATGTCGTGACCTGGAGAAGCAGAACACCCAACTCTTGTGTTTTGGTCCTTGTAACTTTGTGGCTCCATCAATGCTCTATCTTGGGTCTTAGATCCTTCTCCAATTGCCTGAAAATCATGACAAAGAACTTTGTAAAGACTAACTGATTACAAATCAAGACAATTACAATTAAGGAGAGAAAAATGACCCTTTTTACCCCTTAAATAGAAAAATACAATGCATGACTCAATGTAATCAAATGGATATAAATGCATGCATAATAAGGGTAAAAGTGTTGTAAAACATTAGAAAACACTTGAGAAAACCATATACTCCCCCACACTTGAACCTTTGTACTCTTGGACAAAGACTTGAATCATTCCCAAGAAAGTACAGCTACAGTTAAGGAAACTAGTATGTTTAAAAGTGATCTCAAGAACTAATCAATCAACATATTTCAAGGAGGCAAGAACAATAACATGAATAATGCCAAGTAATTAGATACAAAGTGCAATTGACTCTAAATGCATGAACAGTAGAGATTTGTTCAAAGGTCATAAGTGTTTGGTTCGCTTATCTATCCTCATTGGGGTTCTTTTCTCTTAAACATCCAAGCAGCAAACATTCTACCATAAGCTTGTAGTAGCTCTAAAATCTCTATTACTACTCAGTATTCATGTAAAGAATCAAGAGGACTTTTAAGATTATAGCGATGGAAAGGCTAGATAGAAATGAAATCAAGTGTCAAAAATTAAAAAAGGTAAGTTAATATCATTAAATCTTAGATAAGGAAGTTCAGCTCTTAACCTTCTACCACTAAGGGTCTACTTTATTCAACTTTATTTTGTTGCTATAATCTATGTATATAAAAAGTATTTCTTTACTCTTTCTGTTCTTTTTGCATTTTTTTCTTTTCTCTTTTTCTCTTCTTTTTTTTCAAATTGAAATTCCCAATAAAAATCCATGAAGGTCAAAAGATCATATTTATCAAGATGAAATTAACTTAGTCAACATCATAGTTCAAACACTCGAAATGATGGACAAAATAAAAGAAGTGCAAGATCAAAAGGGTTAAGCAATAGATAGATAGTTATTGGTTGTGTTTGGGTAGAAAGGTGTAGAAAAGAATGCCTCTATCATATTCAAAATCATAAATGCAAATGTAATCTTGACCAAGAGCTAAAACAAGTTCTAGAGAATATAAACCACATGAATAATCACTCAAAATATGGATTAAGGCTCAAGAATATCCTTCCAAAAAGGGTTTCCTATCTCAATTGCTCATGCAAGAAGTTTCAATCAATATGCATTAGTCATGAGGCATTAAAACACTTACCACAAAAGAAACCCATAACCCATAAGATGAGGATTTTAAAAAAATCAAAATAATCACTTAAGGACATACTTGAATCTCAAAAGTGATTATAAAGTCTTAGAGAAATCATTTCCAAAATCCAGTGTTCTTAAAAGTCCAAAGATAGGCATGGTTTTCAAGAAAAATTGTTTGATACAATGAGGGTAGATTAAAAATAAAAACAATGGTTTGCTTGAAAAAGATGCAAAGGTAGCTTAAAAAGGTTTCTCCTACACAGCATTGCAAGAAAGCAAAGAGAAGGAAAGTGGTGCACAGCAATTAAGGCCAGGTTGTGGCCTGAAATCAGTGAGGTCGTGACCTGAGTACACAGAAGCACCAAGTCAGGAAAGGGGGGTTGAGGTCATGACTTAAACTCAGTGAGGTCATGACCTGAATTCATAGAGAGCCCTCCCTTGCCAAAGCAACACCGTAAGTCGCAACCTGAAGTAGTGCGGTCATAACCTAAGGTCATAGAAACTACCAACTAAAGTTTTTTAAAGCTTGGCTAACATTTAACAAGTAAAAACTCTTTCAGCAAGCATCAAAACAGACAAAAATGATCTGATTTGCAGCAATTCACCATCGACAATCAATTCAAAGCCAAATAGTGATAATGAACGATTGGATTTTCAAAAAAAAAATTTGCCAAAAATTCTAAAACAACCACAGAAATGATGCAACACTAAGAAACAGCAAAGCGAAAAGAATCCCTCCCTAACACTTAAACTTGATAGTGCCCCCACTGTCAAAGAGGAGGGGAAAAGAATAATAGCATCCACAAAAGGGAGTACAATAAATCAACCATTCATTGCAATGAAGTTTTAATACATCAAAGTGAAGCCTTTAAGTACTGAGTTTGCAAGAAAGAGTAACAAAATGAAAAGAAAAACACAAAAACAAAACAAAAATAAAAATAAAAGGCTTTTAATAGTAAAGTTTTTAATCCTCCTCTGCTCTTCTTTCTTCTTTTGCCCCAACATCTTCTCCTGGTTAAATATTGGCTTCTCCCATTTCAATGTCAGCCGCAGCAGCAACGGTACCAGAAACTACCCCGGACCCTTACTAAAGTAACTGGTGGTAGGAATGGTGTTCTCCCAGAAGGCCTATTCATACTCTTGAGGAAAATTGACCTTGAGAGCCCTGGTCATCTCCAATATCAGAGGATCCATAAACCTCTGCCTTCTCAACTCGTGCGACATGGAGATAGCTTTGTAAGCATCAAACTTGTCACTCAGATTCATTACTTGCTAACCAAGCTCAATAATTTGCTCACTCAAGGAGGTGAGGTTGAAACTAGAGCCACCCTCAGCTGCCTCCTCTTCTGGACCTTCCTCCACCACTATCTTTCCTCTCTTCTTCTCTCTGTTGGATTTGGAGGGGGCATAGTACCTAGTCGTGATAGGGTCCAAGAAAGAGTCAAACTTGCACTCTGGTATTCCTTTTGCCAAACACAAATCGGTAATCAAGTATGGAAATACCATAAGGGTCCAAACATTGTTAACACAATGATCAATCTGGTCCAGGGCAACAGTGGGGATGTTAACTGGCTGTATGGTCATCAAGAGGTGCAAAAGGAGTGTGTCCTCTTCAGAGACATCAGAAATGTGGACTGATGGCATTATGTTGTAGGTCATGAAGTTTAGCCAAATCCTGGCTTCATCATTCATGTACTTTCCTCAAAAACTTTTTGCCCACTCTCCCTTATAGTCCAACCAGCTCCCCCTGTCCCAATGGTCTGGAAAACCTCTTCCCAGGAAACTTCCTCAAGTCTGTGCTTCCCAGGAAATAGGGACATCAGGCAACTTGTAGAACTTCTCAACAGCTTTTTGGGTTAAATAATATTCACCGTCTCTAAAAGTGATTCCCCTATACCCGTCCATAGCAGAGCAAGTATAGAACTCTCTCACCAACATCAGATTGGCCTTGTTCCTCTTCTTCATAAGTTCCTCAAGGCCTCTTGCCTTGGCAAGCTTATAAAAGTGGTATTGCTTGCTTTCTGGAAAATACGGCTCTTGAACCACCCCCTCTGTTGGAAAACAATTCCATAGCTTCCTTCCTTGAAAGTCTAGTATCCTCACGAGGGCAAAGCTTCTTCAAACTTGAGGACTCAAGGTTCTTAGTGCGAGGCATCTAAGCGCAAAGCAAACACACAGCAAACAACCAAGGTAAACACACAAAATCAAATAGCCCTAGAAAAGAAACTAAAACCTACACTAAGCGTAGAAACCAAGCACTCCCCCATACTTAACGAAAAGCTATCCCTTGCCAAATTCACTTAAGCAAAAGTGTTGAAGATTTTGAATTGGGACACTTGCATTTTAAAACCATTGGAAAAATCATGAGAAAACCCAAGTATTCATAATTTTCAATTGCCCAAAATCTATTTCTTGCAAATCCTTAATAGGGAAAGTTAAAATCCATTGAAAAACTACAATTTGGAAACAACAGAGGTGAACCAGGGGTTTAAAGGTCCTCTGTGAGCTCAGGTCATAACCTGGTAACAGCAAGGTCGTGACTTGAGCAGACAGAGAGAAAATTTTGAATTAAAAAAGGTTTAAGATCACGATCTGACCTGAACTCAGAAAGTTCAGAAAACACAGAATGAACTAGTTTTCTAGAAACCAAAAGTTCACAGCAAATGTGATCCCAAGCAGTTCAAAAGCAAGTTAAACAGCATTTTAAACGCATAATCCAAACTCCACTCAATCAAACACACAACCCTAGCAAAAGAAGCACTCCCTAAACCTAAAAAAATACAGAGAACTAAAGAGAAAGAATAGCAAAACTAAAAACAAAAAGGGAAGATGGAACAGACCTTAAAAGAGTAGAAGGATGAAAGAACTGAATGCAAGGGTAGAGAGGAAGCTTGATTTCAAACTGCAGGAGGGGAATCTTAGAGTGGAAGCACTCAGAAAGTAACAAAGAATAAAGAACAGGGGCAACTGAACAGCTATGTAGAAAACAAATCGTTAAATAGGAGTTGAGCAGTTACGACTTTGGAGGGAAGTTGAAAAGATGTGGTTGTTGAAGGGTCGCAACTTCAGAGAGAACTGAAAAGTTGGATGGTCGTGACTTGAAGGGTAATGAAAGATTGTGGTTAGACAAAGAACTAGAAAGCTAGAGGGTTTATGCAATAACAGCAAAAACCTTTTCGTGGTTTTATAAAGGGAGGCTAGGGTTTTAGGTCCTTGGGGTGAACCAGGTTGGAATCCAGGGTCAATTGAAAGGGTAAAGAGGTAATTAGGATGCAAATAAATAAGGGTAAAGAAGTGACCTTGGTGTAAAATTCTAACTTTTCATATCAAGTCATGACATGAGGGATGTGAGTTTGTGACTTCAGCAGATAGAGGGGAATTTAGGGTTTCAGGAATGCTCCAGGTCGTGACCTGAAAATAGCGAGGTCGCAACCTGAACTCATAGAGAGCCTTTACCCATTGTCTTCCCCAAGTCGTGACCTAAGATAGTGAGGTTGCGACTTCAACTCATAGAGAGCCCCTTTCCTCAGACTAACCTCCAGGTCATAACTTGAAAGCAGCTAGGTCGCGACCTAGGATCACAGATAGGTCTCTGACATTCTAGACCCTGAAAAACTTTAATTCTAAGTCCCTAAACTAAAACCACTCACCAAAATGCCTACCATAACAACCCAACTCAGAAATCCATCACCAGATTCTCAACAATTCAATACAAAACTTTAAAAACAAATGATGAAAGATTAGGGGAAAACTTTGAGAGTTTCAAAAATTTTTGAAAAAAATTTGACAAGTTTCCACAAGGACTACATATAACAGGGAATAACCCAACAAACAAAGCACAAAACCACTTTCAAACCTCCCTCCCCACATACTCAAAGCAATGTCCACTTTGCAGTACACAGTAACACTAAAGCACAAAACCCAAACACAAAAACAACGAAAGTGGAAGCTGTGAAGTTTAGTTTGAGACTAAAGCACAACACATCACCTTTCTAGAGGGGGTAAAAGAGCTTAAGTGTAAAGGTAGGAAAACTCAAGAATGCAGAGAAGTGTGCAGTGGTGATAGAATATAAGCATAATCACAATCACATCAAACGCAAGGCTAGGGGAGATTATTTAAAACAAAAAAAAACAGAAATTAAAACTACTTTGACTGAGGACATCCCTTTCACAATCTCAAACAGTCATAGCAAAATAATTTAACCACAAGTAAATTCATGTGAATAGTAAGAGGTAAAGGAAAAAGATGACCTGGCCTTAAGAAGGCAAAGCGAGCTCTTCATAGAGCTTGAGGAGATGACCGTTGCACCGGAACATTTTACCCGTGGTCTCCTCCTTGAGCTCTATCATCCTGAAGTTATGAACTTTTGTAACAATATAGGGTCCATCCCAGATCATCTTGAACTTACCCTTTTTGAATTTGAATCAAGCTTGATACGTCAACACTTTATCGCCCTCCTTGAACTGCTTCCTCAAGATGTTGGCATCGTGAACAAGCTTGGTTTTCTGCTTGCAGATATCTGAGTTGTTAAAAGCATCTAACTGCATTTCTTTTAGTTCTTGAATTTGAAGGAGTTGGTTCAAGCCAGCTTCCTCCAAATCAGTTCTACAGCTCTTAGCCACCCAATAAGATCTATGCTCCAGCCCTACCGAAATGTGATAAGACTTCCCATAGATGATTTTATATGTGTCACACCTTACTATTTTATCAACTTAGGTTCCATCTAAAACCATTTCAGACCGCATTGGATGGTCTTGGGCTCACTTTTTATCTGAAAAACGGTAAATTTCAAATTTTTACTGTTCATTGGGCAAAAATCTAGTTTCTATAGTCCAACTTCAAAAATTCATAACTTATTCCACAAAAATCAAAATGGGGAGGTTAAAAATTCTATTTAAAGCTCTTTAAGTGCTTGTTCAAGGAAAAATAATCTTGTGATCCAATTCCTTAGGAAAAAGGGTCAGGTTTTTGTGAAAGGTAACACTGTCCATTTGCCAAAAACCCTTTTTCCCAGATTTTGACCTTTAACTTTGCAAAATCATTAAAAATTGTACACTTGGCCATTTTTAACGTGTTAGCTATCAAACTGAAGCTCAAGAAGTTATCTATAAACATGCCAAATTTTGTGATTTAACACGTTTGGGAGCTTAATCAAAAAGTCACATGAACATGGTAGTGTCAGTGTGTTTACGGCACTGTTAGTATAATATATACATAGCCAAAAGGATCCACGAATTTTTGTGGCAAGACACCACAAATTTAACCTTCAATTTGTAGGTTTACCTTGGAGGATTCAGGCCCTAAAATGTTAGATTGCATTTGTGGAATGAGATTTCATTGAAATCCCAATAGCAAATTAACCAACTATAGTACCAACAAACATCATTATTATGCATAACAACATTAACTACTATTGGTGAACTACCATGCTTATCATTTGGCAAACTCAATCATGCAAAGGCCAAAGCAAGAAAGTGTAAAGAGCAGCCATAACACAATCAAGAAAGTCTAACCACATAATAGCAATTAATCATGCAATAATCAATAATGCCAAGTTAGTGTTAGTAGCTAGGTTTAACTTGCTACCTTGCTCCAAAAGCTTGAGCTTTCTTTCTTTCTCTTCTTTCCCTTCACAAATATCAAATCCTAGCAATGAAATCCATCAAAAAGGGTAGCAAGAATCATTACCCAATAAAGAAAAAGCAAAACACAAATAAAAAATGACTCTTGCTCCTTAAAGCTTCCACCTTTGTTCACTATTTTTGAACTTGTTTCCTTTTAACCCTAAAAATTGCTTCTTGACTTATTCCTACATAGTTTTTCATGTAGATTCCAAATATGTGCTTAGTTATATGAAAACAAAACTCCTCATTTCAGCTACCCTTGACCGAACCACTAGGGGTACTTGAACCAAAAATTACAACTTTGTTTTAATGATTCCAACACTTGTTCCTTTTAGTTTACCTTACACCATTTCTCATTTTAAGCATCATGGAAGCCTTAAAACATTGAAAAACTCATCCTAGGGTTCAATCATCATCTTGGTCGAAATGAACATCCAAAGAAACAACCAAGAAAAATGCTTCAAAAAATCTATACTCACTTGCAACCACTAGGAGCTAAAATGTTTTTGTGTCTTAGCAAGTGTAATCAACAAAACCTCCTTTCCCTCAAGATAACCAGTTTGGTCAACACCTAAAGGAGAGGAGAAATAGATTTTTCAACCATAGAAAGAAAGAAAACAAAGCAATAACCTATCTAGAACCAAGAACTAACCTTGAATCCTTGGTTGTATCGTCAAAGATGCTAGCTTTTCCTTGTTCCTTCTTCAAAACCCTCTCTTTTCTCTCCTTTCCTCCCTTGGCTGAACCAACATCTAAAAATGAGGGGGAGATGAGCTTGTTTAATGAGCCAAAATATCCCAACCACCCTCTTTAATGAGAATCCAAGTGTCATTAGCCTCTTTAATCTTACTTTCTCTTTCTTAATTAACAAAATCCAAATGAAATTAATTACCAAAAGTCAAGATCCTCTCCATTTGAGGAGTGACACTTGGCAAGTTCAAATACTCTCCATTAAGGGCTTGACACGTGGCTCAATATGATCCATTTGATTTGCAAGACACTAGTCTTGCTTTATCAGTATACTTTGGCTTTGAGTTTAACTTCCTTTCTATAATTACAATAGTTTGGCCTCTGTAATTATTTTTTGTCAGATCTTTAATTTATTCTCCTCATTTTTATCCTCCCAAATTGCCCTCTTTGCCTCGAAATTAATTTTGCTAATAATTAAATAAAAGGGAAAATCAATTTCCTCCTCTTTAGGGATTTTTCCACTTTTCACAAGTATTTGGAAAAATCTTGGATACTTGAGGGTCTTCGTTTAATTCCATAATCTCTTATAATTCCTTGGGGTCTCATAGAAATTTTCTTGGAATTTTCTTCTCCTTAAAAGTATTTATTTGGAATTTTCTGAATAAAATCCCTTAATTAGCCTAAATCACCCTTAAATTCTCTTATAATTTCTCTAAGGGTAATTTGGTCATAAAACCAACTTTATAATTTCATATAACTCTCAAAGGATATTATCCTTATTTTTTCTTAATTTTTCAAGGGTTGGAAATATTTTTCCTTATTTACATTTGACCAATTTTCCTTAATTAGTCAAATTCCTATAATTGGCTTGGAAAAATTATGGTAATTATTTTCCACTAAAATTCTTCTATTTCTTATCATTTTTAATCCTCAATAATTTGAGAATATTTCTTATTTCTAATTACCATAATGCTAGATGTGACATTTCTGCCCCCTAAATAAATTTCGTCCTCGAAATTTAAAGCATACCTTAATGGAAAAGCTCAGGTTACTTTTCCTTCATCTCAGTTTTCATCTCCCATGTAGCTTCTTCGGAGGAAAGACCCTTCTAGACCACTTTGACTAGTGAAATCTGCTTGTTCCTCAGCTGGTTGACCTTTTGATCAATGATTTGTTCTGGGCTAACCTCGAAAGATAGATTATCTTGAAGCGCAATGTCATTATAGCTTATGACGTGCGTTGGATCGGGATGGTACTTCTTCAGTTAGGAGACATGGAAAACATCATGAATCTGACTTAGTTTCGGGGGAAGAGCCAACTTGTAGGCCACTGGTCTAGCTTTGGATAAAATCTGAAATGGTCCAACATACTTTGGACTGAGCTTTTTAGTCTTTAGGGATCGACTGACTCCTGTTGTTGGCGACACTTTGAGGAAAACGTGATCACCAACATCAAATTCTAACGGTCTCTTTCTTGTATCTGCATAACTCTTCTGTCTACTCTGAGCCGTTAGAAGTCTTTGCTGAATAGCTTTAATCTGTCGGGAAGTCTGATCCACTATATCAGGACCAAGAGAACTTCTTTTAGTAAGCTCTGTCCAGCATAAGGGAGATCCACACTTCCTCCCATAAAGTGCCTCGTAAGGCGCCATTCGAATATTTGAATGGAAACTGTTATTGTAGGCAAATTCAATTAATGGTAAAGATGTATCCCAATTACCGCCAAAATCCAATACACAGGCACGTAACATGTCCTCTAATGTCTGAATCGTTCGTTCCGTCTGCCCATTAGTCTGGGGGTGGTAGGTTGTGCTGAATATGAGAGTGGTGTCCATCTCTTTCTGTAAAGACCTCCAAAACTTAGAAGTAAATCTTGGGTCTCGGTCCAAAACAATACTACTTGGAACACCATGCAGCCTAACAATTTCCTTGATATAAAGTCTCGCTAACTTTTTGAAGAATCCTTAACATTCATAGTGAGAAAATACACGGACTTAGTCAGCATATTGCATCATGTTTAGCTGCTGTCATCGGTAACCCCACTATAAAGTCCATGGATATGCTATCCCATTTCCACTCAGGGATATCCAGGGGTTGCAACTCTCTTGTAGGCTTCTGGTATTCTATCTTCACCTTCTGGCAGGTAAGACACTTTGTCACATATTCTGTAATATCTCTCTTCATTCTAGGCCACCAGAAAAGTTCTCTAACATCATGGTACATCTTTGTCAATCCTGGGTGAAGAGTATACTTGCTCTTATGGGCTTCTGCCAGTATCTTTTCTCTGAGGTTAGATACTTGGGGAACATAGGTTCTTCCTTTAAACTTCAGTATCTCCTCCTCAGAAATTTCAAAGTTCTTATTCTCTCCTCTAGACAGCTTCCCTTTAAGAATTTTCGCTAGCCAATCTTGTGACTGTGCTTCTCTGATTTGATCCTTGAGCAGGGCTGTAAACTGGGTTCTACCTTTATTTCCTTCTACTAATTGCATCTGATATAGAGGACCCCAATCTCTGAAATCCTCTACCAGCTTCTGCGCTCTGATCATTAGTGATGCTACCTGTACTGCCTTTTTGCTTAAGGCATCCGAAACTACATTTGCTTTGCCTGGATGGTACTTAATCAGAAAATCATAGTCTTTAAGTAAGTCCATCCACCTTCGTTGTCTCATATTCAACTCTTTTTTATCATAGAGGTGCTTAAGGCTTTTGTGGTCACAAACAATTCTATTGTTGCTCCATACAGATAGTGTCTCCATATCTTTAGTGCATAAACTATCGCTGCCAATTCTAGGTTGTGGGTTGGATAATTCTCTTCGTGAGATTTCAACTGGCGTGAGGCGTAGGCTACTACCCGCCCTTGCCACATAAGCACACATCCTAGTCCCTGCTTGCTAGCATTTGTATAAACCACATACGGTTGTGAAGGATCGAGAAGTATAAGTACGGGAGTAGAAGTGAGCTTCCCCTTTAGCTCCTGAAAACTAGCCTCACTCTTCTCGTCCCACAATAATGGTTGGTTCTTCCTGGTTAACTTGGTCGGCAGAAGAGCAATTCGAGAAAAGTCCTGGATGAATCTTCTGTAATACCCTGCTAGTCTGAGAAAACTTCTGATCTCGATCACCATCTTGGGTCTCTCTTAGTTGAGTACTGCCTCAATCTTACTGAGGTCCACAGCTACTCCCTCTCGGGAAATCACATGGCTGACAAATCAGACTTCCTGGAGCCAAAATTCGCACTTGCTAAGTTTAGCGACCAGCTGCTTCTCTTTCAGGGTATTTAGGACAATCCTCAAATGCATCTCATACTCTTCAAGAGACATGGAGACACTAAAATGTCATCAATGAATACGACCACAAATTGATCCAAATAAGGATGGAAGATCCTATTCATGTAGTCCATGAATATCGCAAGTATGTTCATCAGTCCAAACGGCATCACTAAGAATTCATAGTGCCCATATCGAGTTCTAAACGTAGTTTTAGGGACATCTTCAGATTTAATCTTGAGTTGGTGGTAGCTAGATCTTAGATCAATCTTAGAGAATACACTGGCTCCAACTAGCTGGTCTAACAGATCGTCTATGCTAGGGAGCGGATACTTGTTCTTAACTGTGACGTTGTTCAACCCCCTGTAGTCTAAGCACAATCTTAGACTACCATCCTTTTTTTGACAAACAACACTAGAGCACCCCATGGCGATACACTTGGTCTAATAAAACCTTTTTTGAGTAATTCCTCTATTTGCTTCTTAAGTTCTGTCATTTCATTTGGAGCCATTCTATAAGGGGCCTTAGAAATTGGTCCTGCTCCAAGTACGATGTCAATTGTGAATTCGACTTCTCTGTCTAGGGGTAATCATATGATCTCAGTTGGAAACACTTCCAGGAATTCCCTAACAACTAGGATTTCTCCTATCCCTTCCTCAACCTCTACTTGCACTGAGAAGAAAATGAGGAATCCTTGACAGCCTTTCCATAGGCATTTGCCCGCTTGGGCTTCCGTGATGAAGTTCAATCTAACTTCTGGATTCAACTCTAAATCTTTCGAGGGTAAGATTAGGGTTTTATTCTTACAGTTCATTAGGATATTGTGGGATGACAACCAATTTAGTCCAATCACCACATCAATCTCATGGAAGGGTATACATATCAAGTCTACAGCAGTGCAACAGTGCTCATAACAAACTATGCAGTTTAAGAACACATAAGATGTAATTACCCTATTCTGTGTTGGGGTGGACACATGTATATCATATGGCAATGTATTTATATTCAAGCCAAGTCTTTCAACACAGGTATATGAAATAAAAGAATGACTAGCACCCGAATCAAACATTGCAATCACCGGGGAAATGTTAATCATGATCGTACCTTGGATTATCTCCGGAGACTTTCGGGCTTCTTCCCTTGTGAGGGCAAACACTCAACCCTGGGTGCATGGTCTTGCTTGTTCAGTGTTCTGCTGGCATTCCCTTGAGATATGTCTAGGTTTGCCCCATGTGTAGCAAATGTTCTACCCATCCATGCACGGTCTGTCACCATGATTCTTACCACACTTTACACACTCCTTACCCTTTGGTGTCTTACCGCCTTTCTTATTCTTGCAGTTATTCCAGGGTTGCTTCCTCTTCTTACTTGCATTAGATGAGGTGCCACCTTGACCTCCCTGACCTCCCTTCTCTTCTCTGGGAGTAGTCTTGACCATCAGATGATGGTTTAAGCTGCTTTCCGTGATTCGGCAAGCCTCGATCGCCTTGTTGAACTGCTCAAATTGTCTGGGAGCAATCATCTCCCTCAATGATGGCCTCAGTCCTTGAACCATCTTCTCTGTTGTCCACCTCTCATCGTCTCTATAGCGAAGATAGCTTGAATAAATAGAGAGACGGATGAACTTGGCCAAGTACTCGTAAAAAAGCTCATCATCTCTTTGTTTTAGAGTTAGAAATTCTGCTTCTCTCTCATCTCAGACAGATCTCAGAAAATACTTCTCATAGAATTGCTCCAAAAACACTTCCCAAGTCACCATCGTGTTTCGAGCATCCAAAACAATCTCAGTATTCTTCCACCAGCGATTAGCATCTCTCTCTAGCTTATATATCGCCATCTGGGCTTTTCGCTCGGATGAGCAGTCCAGTACCTCAAAAATCTTCTCTAGATGGTTAATCCAATCTTCCGCTACTTGGACATCAAATGTTCCATCAAATGATGGCGGATTGTGCTTACAGAAGCAGGTCATCCACTGTTGGATGCTGTCAGGGTGTGCTACTAGCATTGCTGGCCTGTGCAATGGTTCTAATGCTTTTGCTACAGAGACCTCTTCCTCTGGCTGCTTCCTGTTGAGGTTTGTTAATGCCGCTGCTACTACTGCAGCTATCGCTACATCCCTTTCTTGTTCCTGGTGAGCTTGCGCTACTTTCATGTCTTCGATGGTCTTCTGCTATTACTCGAGGTGATCCAAAATTAACTGTAGTGGATCGAGAGGGACCCTTGCGTCTTGCACTGGGGGTCTCTCCGGTGAAAGGTTTCGTCGAGTTCTAACCATCGTTTAACTAACTGGATAGCATAACAAGGAACAAGAAATAAATATCATGCTTGGATTTCATTAACAAAATAGACATACAACATTCAGCATTTGAGCATCAGCCAACCTGAGTACAATTTAAAACATTCATCAACCAAGCACTATCAGCCTGACCTACATGGGTTAGCTGTACTAAAATATACCTTATGTTAGTGATAGGAGGGTCCTAGTCATCTACAGAAAGTGAATGATAACAAAGCCCTAGAGGCTTCGGATCCAATCCTCCATATCATCTCCCAGTAGGTAGTTCAGGCAGATGATCTCATGGGTCCAGAAAGGGGTATTAGGTAAGACCTCTACCATCTCACTCAGCTAGTCAAAAGGATCCAGGTAAGGGTTGCCTAGTCCATGGGCTTAATACAGCTTTCTTACACTCTGGAGGTAGTCTAGGTGTACTCTTAGGTCTGTATCCACATCCCTCCTAATTGTGACGTCCTAGGAACCTCAGTTGGTCACTCAGTTGACCCACACCGCGGATCTCATGACTAGGCTGAATTGGGACAGGTACAACTGGTACTGCATGAAACGTCCTACCTTTAATCCCTCAGAGCATGCATTTGCAAGCGTTATGGTTCGAGCAGATCATGACACAAGCCCATAGATTTAAAATTTCAACATAATTACTTAGGTTACTATTCACTGTTTTACTTCCAGATTACATGCCCAAATTTAAAAATTCATAACTAATTCCATAAAAATTGTATTAGGGTGTTCTAAAATTCTACAGAAAGCTATTTTGATTCTCTTTAAGGGAAAAATATCCAATTGGACTTATCTTTGCCCAATTCATACAGTTTAATCAATAAATATTACTGTTCATTTCGTAAAATCTGGAACTTCCAGATTCTATGTCTCAACTTTGGAA
This sequence comes from Neltuma alba, assembly GCF_004799145.2. Classification (NCBI taxonomy): domain Eukaryota; kingdom Viridiplantae; phylum Streptophyta; class Magnoliopsida; order Fabales; family Fabaceae; genus Neltuma; species Neltuma alba. The sequence continues at coordinate 290,946 of NW_021635234.1, forward strand.
ATATGTATCTCCTTGTGTACACATTCAATTGAGGTGATCTATCTCTCATTTTAAAGCTTGGGATGTGTACTATGATTCTGCCAAATCTTGTGACTTAATTCATTCATTTGGTAGGTCAAACTGGAGCTACAAACTCACTGCTCCAGGACCTATGTTTTATCTCTTAATATCTCTTTACTTTAATTCTTTTTATTTCTTTGGCATACATAACATGGGCTTACTCTTTCCCATTCATATTCATACATTTCTATACATGCCATAAGCATTATAATTAAATACATGGCATCATTGGCATCCACAACATAAATTACACAATAGGAGAATTACATATTGAATAATAATATCATTCATTAACATAAACAATTCTCCACTTTCTTATCCTTGCTAAACAATTCTCCACTTTCTTATCCTTGCTTCTCATGCCATTATTGCCCATTGATGATTGACCTAAATGGTTGGTTAGGAAGGGGGTGAGATTCAGGAGAATCTCAGTAGCAAACAATATCATATTAATCATGCTAGATGGATGCTAATGCATTACACGTAACTTGTTTATTCTCTTGTCAATTAGTGACATATTAGCATGCTCAAAGCTAACTTCTTGATGCATGGCCATGGAGACATTATCTACTTATCATGAATAGCAATTACAGTAGCTAAAACATGTCACAATAACATTCAATAACATGTACACGGTAACACACAAACATACAATATCAAGCAATGACAATACGTAAGTACACTACCTTGCACCTCAAGCTTTCTTCTTACTTTTCCTTTGAATCCCTTGACTTTCCAACCATGTGGGCATCTGGTTAACATCACCAAACATCCTCTTGGATGTTTTAAGGTCCTAAACATAGTCACATGATCATACAATCTATTAGGACCAAGAGATTACATAATATTCAAGACTACCTCTCTTGAACCTCAACCCTTTCTATTGGTTTTAGGGTTTTTTTTTCTAAATTTTCTAACATAAATCTCATCATTTTCCATCCTTAAGATCCATTTCTTGTCAATTAGGACCACTTTAGATGGCCTTAGATTCAAGAAGATCAAATCTGAAAAATTTGCTTCGCGGGCACTGTTCACGTAGGAATTCCAGAATTTTCGCTCAATTTTGAAAATTCATAATTAATTCTAGAAAAATCCAAATTGAGTGGTTCCAAGTCTCAATGAAATATCCTTAAGTTAATTTTAGACAAAAGATAATTTCAGGAACCAATTCTATGCTGAACAGTACCGAAATTGTACGGAACTCGACACTCTTCTAAAGGTTAAACACTAGTTCTAGATTTCAAACCTTAATTTTGAAAAATCACCATAAATCGTACACATATCCAAATGAAGTATTCTACCCATGGATTTAAAGCTTACAGAGTCAAATTCAAGCATGCCAAATTTTAGAATCAGATACAAAGAGAAACTTATTTGAAATAGGCATCAAATTAGATGGTACAACCGTCACATACCTTGATTTTGAAGCTTGAACTTAGGTGGACTTTCTCTCACTAGAAATAGCTCTTTCTCTCTCTAAATGCAAGATCGGTGGATTTTCCCCTATGGTTCCTTGCTTGGCCATAATGTGAGGGGAGAGAGTGCCTATTTATAGCCAAAATTTGACTTGAATGGACCAAAATGCCCCTAGTGGCTAATAAAAAGGGTAAGGGCAATTTTGGAACTTCAAGTTGACTTTTACATCATCATTGCATCATCTTCTTGCATCATGCTTACCTCATCCTTCTAGAAGATGCTAAGTGTCACAAATGTGGTGGAGGAGAAGGGAGATTAGATCCTAGCCGTTGGATCAAACTTGATTCCTCTGAATTTACTTGGCCCACGTTTCTCCGGCTTTCTTTATGGCCTTCCGGAGCTCAAAAAATTCTTTTGTCTACTCCATAAATTTTCTTTAATCCTAGAGAGTATCTATAAATTTTCTTAGGCCATAACACTTCCTTTAAGCCTTACATAAAAATTCATTTACTAAAACACCCTTATATCAGCATAATCAGCTTTTTAATTTATTAAAGCCATTCTGCTGACCTTTTGGTTGTGGGACTAATTTTATAAATTAGTAAAACCTTTCAACCATTTAACCTCATTTTTGTGTATATTTTTGATGTCTCTTGCTATTTTAAATAATTACCTCAAATAGTATACTTTTTACCGGCCATAACCTCATAAATTCTATTTAAGCTGCCTCAAGGGTATTTTCGTCTTTTCTCTTCACAGAAGAGCCTTAGAATATTATTTCTCATTTTCTAAGATTTTCTTGGAATTCTCTGTATACTCTTCCATTTTTACCCCTGTTGGTCATAACTTTCTGAATTTACGGTTTAGTCTTTGCTTGGACTTAACTTCATACAATCCTCTCTTTGAGGTTTTTAACTTAACCTTTAGCCTGTATCTACCCCCTTTTCTCTCTCTAGGCCTTCGAGACTTTACTAGAGCCTCTAGCCTTGATTATACTTTAGCGGCTGAAAACTTTTACTTTGCAGTTTAGTTCTTGAAATTGCTTTAATTTTCTTTCTTGTCTTTGGGACCTCTGCTAATAGGGGTTTGGTAGCCTATCCAATTTAGGCTTTTTTGGTACTTTTAGATCCAAAAGTTTAGATGTTACACTACAGGTGCCACAGGTATTACTGGGGTTGGGGGTACAATTGGTCCAGGGATATTACATGGACGTATAACAGGGGCAATAGGCTGTTTAAGGGACTAAATATAAAGGTCTAAGTCTAATGGCTCCTAGTACAAGCCAGTTACAAGGTTGATCAAGTCTCCGGGTCTGGGGAGGTATAGCAACTGTTCTGCAGTGATCCCTAATAGCTCAGGATAGCACTCAGCATAGTCATTGGAGCACACTAATGAATGGTCAGGGCTAGCATCTCCTATTATCTATTCCTCCAGGTCCTCATCCTTAGTGAGATCAATTACATTAAGATCCCAATCGTTGACTGACGGCTCGGACTTAGAGTTCCAATCCATAGCAATCCCCATCCTGATTCCTATAACGAGGTGTTAATTCTTTCTTAATTAACCTAAAATCTAGGGAATACTTAAGCAGAGGGTTCTATCCTATGCCAGAACCTCCGCTTTGATACCAAAAATGTCACACCTTACTATTTTATCAACTTAGGTTCCATCTAAAACCATTTTAAACTACATTGGATGGTCTTGGGCTCACTTTTTATTTGAAAAACGCTAAATTTCGGATTTTTTACTGTTCATCGAGTAAAAATTCAGTTTCTCTGGTCCAACTTCAAAAATTCATAACTTATTCCAAAAAAATCAAAATGGGGAGGTTAAAAATTCTATTTAAAGCTCTTTAAGTGCTTGTTCAAGGAAAAATAATCTTGTGATCCAATTCCTTAGGAAAAAGGGTCAGGTTTTTGTGAAAGGTAACACTGTCCATTTGCCAAAAACCCTTTTTCCCAGATTCTGACCTTTAACTTTGCAAAATCATTAAAAATCGTACACTTGGCCATTTTTAACATGTTAGCTATCAAACAGAAGCTCAGGAAGTTATCTATAATCATGCCAAATTTTGTGATTTAATGCATTTGGGAGCTTAATCAAAAAGTCACGTGAACATGGCAGTGTCAGTGTGTTTACGGCACTGTTAGTATAATATATACATAGCCAAAAGGATCCACGAATTTTTGTGGCAAGACACCACAAATTTAACCTTCAATTTGTAGGTTTCCCTTGGAGGATTCAGGCTCTAAAATGTTAGATTGCATTTGTGGAATGAGATTTCATTGAAATCCCAATAGCAAATTAACCAACTATAGTACCAACAAACATCATTATTATGCATAACCGCATTAACTACTATTGGTGAACTAGCATGCTTATCATTTGGCGAACTCAATCATGCAAAGGCTAAAGCAAGAAAGTGCAAAGAGTAGCCACAACACAATCAAGAAAGTCCAACCACATAATAGCAATTAATCATGCAATAATCAATAATGCCAAGTTAGTGTTAGTAGCTAGGTTTAACTTGCTACCTTGCTCCAAAAGCTTGAGCTTTCTTTCTTTCTCTTCTTTTCCTTCACAAATATCAAACCCTAGCAGTGAAATCCATCAAAAAGGGTAGTAAGAATCATTACCCAATAAAGAAAAAGCAAGAACACAAATAAAAAATGACTTTGCTCCTTAAAGCTTCCACCTTTGTTCACTATTTTTGAACTTGTTTCCTTTTAACCCTAAAAATTGCTTCTTGACTTATTCCTACATAGTTTTTCATGTAGATTCTAAATATGTGCTTAGTTATATGAAAGCAAAACTCCTCATTTCAGCTACCCTTGACCGAACCACTAAGGGTACTTGAACCAAAAATTACAACTTTGTTTTAATGCTTCCAACACTTGTTCCTTTTGGTTTACCTTACACCATTTCTCATTTTAAGCATCATGGAAGCCTTAAAATATTGAAAAACTCATCCTAGGGTTCAGTCATCGTCTTGGCTGAAATGAACATCCAAAGAAACAACTAAGAAAAATGCTTCAAAACAACCTATACTCACTTGCAACCACTAGGAGCTAACATGTTTGGTGTGTCTTAGCCAGTCTGATCAACAAAACCTCCTTCCCCTCAAGATAACCAGTTTGGTCAACACCTAAAGGAGAGGAGAAACAGATTTTTCAACCATAGAAATAAAGAAAACAAAGCAAGAACCTATCTAGAACCAAGAACTAACCTTGAATCCTTGGTTGTATGGTTAAAGTTACTAGCTTTTCCTTGTTCCTTCTTCAAAATCCTCTCTTTTCTCTCCTTTCCTCCCTTGGCCGAACCAACATCTGAAAATGAGGGGGAGATGAGCTTGTTTAATGAGCCAAAATATCCCAACCACCCTCTTTAATGAGAATCCAAGTGTCATTACCCTCTTTAATCTTGTTTTCTCTTTCTTAATTAACAAAATCCAAATTGTAACATCCAGATTTTTGGGCCTAGAAGCATCAGAAGTAGCCTGAATTGGATAGGCTACCAAACCCTTTTTGAGCAGAAGTCCCAAAGATGAGAAAGGAAGTCAAAGCAGTTTCAGGGACTAAACTGCAAAGTAAAAGTTTTTCAGGGGCTCAGTATAATCAAGGTCAGAGACTCCAATAAAGTCTCGAAGGCCTAGAGAGAGAAAAGAGACTAGATATAGGCCAAAGGTTGAGTTAGAAGCCTCAAAGAGAGGATTATATGAAGTTAAGTCCAACCAGGGACTAAACTGTAAATTCTGAAAGTTATGACTAACAGGGGTAAAAGTCGAAGAGGGTACAGAAAATTCTAAGAAAAATCCCAAAAAATGGGAAATAATATTCTAAGACTCTTTTGTGAAGAGAAATGACAAAAATACCCCTGAGGCAGCTTAAATGGAATTTATGAGGTTATGGCCAGTAAAAAGTATACCATTTGAGGTAATTATTTAAAATAGCAAGAGACCTCAAAAATGTATACAAAAATGAGATTAAATGGTTAAAAGGTTGTACTAATTTATAAAATTAGTCCCGCAATCAAAAGGCCAGTGGAGTGGCTTTAATAAATTAAAGAGCCAGTTTTGCCGATAAAAGGGTATTTTAGTAAATGAATTTTGTGCAAGGCTTAAAGGAAGTGTTATGGCCTAAGAAAATTCATAGATACTCTCTAGAATTAAAAGAAATTTATGGATTTGACAGAAAATAATTACAGAGGCCAGAGCACTGTAATTATAGAAAAAAAGTTAAACCTGGAGTAAAAGTGCACCGATAAAGTGTTAATCAGAGTCTTGCACTTTGCTTGACCCACAAGTCGCCACTTGTCAAGCCTTTAATGGATGGTAATTAAAGCTTTCCAAGTGTCAAGCTACCAATGGAGAGGATCTTAACTTTGGAATTTAATTACATTATGATTTAAGTTAATTAAGAGAGAGGATTAAGATTAAGTAGGCTAATGAAACTTGGCATAACATTAATGATGGTTGGTGGGATATTTTGTACACATTAATGAGCTTCTTCTCCCCCTAATTGCTGATGGTGTTTCGGCCAAGTGAGAGGAAGAGGGAAAAGAGAGGGTTTTGAAGGAGAACCAAGGAAAAGCTATCAACTTTGATCAACCAATCAAGGATTCAAGGTTAGTTTTTGTTCTTAAGTTGTTCTCCACCTTGTTTGCTTAGGTTGTATGGTTGAAAATCATAGTTTCCCTTCTTTTTTGATGCTAGACGAAACATATATATTGTGGAGGAGGAAGTTTTGATATTAGATCTAGCTAGAACACTTCAAAGTATGGTAGATCCAAGTGGATCTATGTGAAAATTGGAAGAATTATGTGCTGATTTGATGCCTATTTCGAATTAGTTACTGTTCATATCTGGTTCTAAAATTTGGCATGTTTAAAGTATACTCTGTGAGCTTTAAATCCATGGGTATAACACTTCATTTGGATATGTGTACGATTTATGGTGATTTTTCAAAGTTAGGGTTTGAAATCTGGAAACAGTGTTGAACTTTTGGGAGAGTGTCGAGTTCCGTACAATTTCGGTACTGTTTGGCATAGAATTGGTTCCTAAAACTATTTTTCATTTAAATTTAACTTAAGGATCTTTCAGTGAGACTTGAAAGCAATCGATTTGGATTTTTCTAGATTTAATTATGAATTTTTGAAGTTGAGCAAAAATTCTGGAGTTTCTGCGTGAACAGTACCCGCGAACCAAAATTTCCAGATTTGGTATTCCTGAATCTAAGGCCATCTAAAGTGGTCCTACTTGACAAGAAATGGATCTTAAGGATAGAAAATGATAAGATTTATATTAGAGAAGTTAGAAAGAAAACTCTAAGACTAAGAGAAAGGGTTGAGGTTCAAGAAAGCTAGTCTTGAACTTTATGGAATCTAAAGGTCCTAATTGATTGTGTGATCATTATGGTTATGTTTAAGACCTTTGGAACATCCAAGAAGATGTTTGGTGATGTTGACCAAATGCCCACATGGTTGGAAAGTCAAGGGAGTCAAAGGAAAAGTGAGAGGAAAGCTTGAGGTGCAAGGTAGTGAACTTACCCTTTATGTGCTTGACATGGTATGCTCATGTGTTGGTTTGTATTTGTTGTTTGAATGATGTTGTGACATGATGATTGTTGCTGGAAATGCTGTTTTTAATATGTTCCCATGGCCATGCATTTTTATACCAAGCATAAAGTATGATGGCATGTCACTAGTTAACTTAAGTTTATGAAAAACTACACACCATACACTAGCATCCATCTTGTGCATGTATGTGGTAATGTTTACTACTGAGATTCCCCCGAATCTCACCCCTTCGTAACCAACCATTTAGGTCAATCAATGATGGGCACTAATGGCATGAGAAGCAAGGAGAAGAAGTGAAGAATTATTGATGCTAATGATTGATACTAATATTCAATGTATAATTCTCCTATGTTATAATTATGTTGTGAATGCCATGTATTTAATTATAAAGCTTATGGCATGTATAGGAATGCATGAGCATGAATGGGAAAAAGTAAGCCCATGTTAGGCATGCCAAAGAAATAAAAAGAATTAAAGTAAAGAGATGTTAAGGGATAAAACGTAGGTCCTAAAGCAGTTAGTTTTGAGCTTCAGTTTGACCTATCAAATGAATGAGTTAAGTCACGAGATTTGGTAGACTTATAGTACACATCTCAAGCTTTAAAATGAGTAGTAAATTACCTCATTTGAATGTGTATACGAAGAGATATGAATTTTCAAAGTTAAGGCGCAGAATCTGGAAAGTCCAGATTTTACCAAACGAATAGTAATCTTAATCCAATAAACTGTACGTTTTCAATGAGGATGAGTTCATTTGAATATTTTTCCCTTAAAGAGCATTGAAAGAGCTTTCTGTAAAATTTTGGAACACCTCCATACGATTTTTCTAGAATTAGTTATGATTTTTCAAAGTTAGACCTGTAATCTGAAAACTGGACAGTGAACAGTAATTTTCTGAAAATTAACGTCCAAATTGAAATTTTTAAGTGTAAGACCATCCAACATGGTCTGGAATGGTCCTAAATGAATGCTGAGGTACTATATAAGTAAGGTGTGACATAAATGAAATTAATTACCAAAAGTCAAGATCCTCTCCATTTGAGGAGTGACACTTGGCAAGTTCAAATCCTCTCCATTAAGGGCTTGACACATGGCTCAATGTGATCCATTTGATTTGCAAGACACTAGTCTTGCTTTATCAATATACTTTGGCTCTGAGTTTAACTTCCTTTCTATAATTACAGTAGTTTGGCCTCTGTAATTATTTTTTGTCAGATCCTTAATTTATTCTCCTCATTTTTATCTTCCCAAATTGCCCTCTTTGCCTCAAAATTAATTTCCTAATAATTAAATAAAAAGGAAAATCAATTTCCTCCTCTTTAGGGATTTTTCCACTTTTCACAAGTATTTGAAAAAATCTTGGATACTTGAGGGTCTTCGTTTAATTCCATAATCTCTTATAATTCCTTGGGGTGTCATAGGAATTTTCTTGGAATTTTATTCTCCTTAAAAGTATTTATTTGGAATTTTCCTATTAAAATCCCTTAATTAGCCTAAATCACCCTTAAATTCTCTTATAATTTCTCTAAGGGTAATTTGATCATAAAACCAACTTTATAATTTCATATAACCTCAAAGGATATTATCCTTATTTTTCCTTAATTTTCCAAGGCTTGAAAATATTTTTGCTTATTTACATTTGACCAATTTTCCTTAATTAGTCAAATTCCTATAATTGGCTTGGAAAAATTATGGTAATTATTTTGCACTAAAATTCTTCTATTTCTCCTTATCATTTTTAATCCTCAATAATTTGAGAATATTTCTTATTTCTAATTACCATAATGCTGGATGTGACAATATGGAGACATTCCTATTGGTGTCTTGTAGGCAGTACGATAGGCCCACAATGCATCATCTAGGCGCAAGTTCTAGTCTTGATTAGAAGGCTTTGCAATCCGTTTCAGGATGTATTTAATCTCTCTATTAGATACCTTAGCTAGGCCATTGGTTTGCGGATGGTATGGGGTGGACACTCTGTGGGAAACCCTATATTTAGCCAATAAGTTATTGAGTAATTTCTTGCAGAAGTGAGTTCCTTGATCACTGATTAGCACCTTAGGCACTCCAAATCTACTGAAGATGGTAGACTTTAGAAATTTAGAAACTGTAAGTGCATCATCCTTTCACGTGGGGATGGCTTCTACCCACCTACAGAGGTAATCTCCAGCTAGGAGGATGTAGGTGTAATCGTGAGAAGGTGGAAAAGGTCCCATAAAGTCTATCCCCCAAGAATCGAAATCTCACAGAATAGGATGGGTTGCTGTGACATTTCATTCCTTTTATTAACCCCCCAAATGGCTGGTATTCATCACATGCCTTACAAACAGTGAATACGTCTCTAAACAGGGTAGGGCAATAAAAACCTGCATCTAGCACTTTCCTGGCTATTTTTCTAGCACTAAAGTGCCCCCTACATAAGGTATCATGGCAAGTTTCTAGGATGACTTGAGCCTCTACTTTAGGAATGCACTGTCTAATCACTTGGTCAGTATATATTCTCCATAGATGTAGTAGGTCCCAAATGTTATAAGAAGCTTTGCTCTTAAGTTTTTTAGCCTGAAAAGTAGTCAGGTGAGAAGGGATTAGACTAGTACCAAGATAGTTAACTAAGTGAGCAAACCATGGCTGAGAAATAGCTAATGCACATAAAGATTGGTCAGGGAAGGAATCATAAATATTGTCAGAATCTAATACTCCCTTTGCCTCTAGTGGTAGTCTGCTCAAGTGATTTGTCACATGGTTGACATTACCGGCTTTATCTTTTACTTCTACATCAAATTCCTGTAGCAATAGCATCCACCTCAAAAACCTCAGCTTCGATTGAGGTTTGTGGAAGAGATATTTCACTACTACGTCATCTGTAAATACAACCACCTTGGAATTCATGAGATAGGGTCTAAACTTATCAAGTGCAAAAACAATTGCAATCAATTCCTTTTTAGCAATGGTGTAGTTTTCCTGAGCTACATCTAGAGTTTTAGAGGCATAAGCAATCACTTCACTACTAGAAAAAAGACTTTTAACGTTGCAAAATAACGGCGGTTAAGCAGAAAAACGACGTGGAAAAAAACGCGGTGGCATTTTTGTAAATAAGTTGAAGAGGCCCACACTTTCAACGGCGGTTTTTAAGAAAACCGCTGTGGAAAGTGTGTCTCTTTACCTTTCTCCGCTTCGACTTTGGTCACTTTCTTTCTCATTTCTTTAGTGCGCTGTGGTCCCCCTCTGCCCTACCACCGAAAAACTGCCATTACCGGCCATTCCCGCCACTATCCTACCGTTTAAACTCCTCCATTGAGCTTGTGGTGCCTTTCCGCCGTCCGCCACCGTCCGCCGTGGTTGAACGCCTCTCATTTCGCGTCATTCTTGCTCAGCCGTGGTCCCCTCTGTCCCACCACTGATAACCGGTCATACCCCCCACCATCCCGCCGTCTGCCGTGCCTTGCCACCGTCTGCCACCGTCCGCCGCCGCCCTTACTACTCGTTTGAAGCTTCTCTGCTCTGTGAGTATCCTCTTCTTTCATTCTTTTCAATTTTTCTTGGTTTGTTGAATGTTTTGGCCATGAAAATCTGTTATATATGAAATGGGTTTGTTAGTTTTACATTGTGGTTGGCTTGTATTGTTCATTTTGCATTTTTTATATGGTTGAACCGTTGATTGGTGTTGATTGGTAGGCATTGGATGTGAGAAAACCTTAATTCCTTTTTATATACTGTATTAGAAACATGTTTAAATGTTTGGAGTTGATTAGTTGTGAAGTTTTTTAATTTTTTTATAATTTTTTGATATTTATTTCCAATTTTTGGTAATTTTTTTGTAATAAATATAAGAATTTAGTAATAAATAATCTGTTTGTTATTTTGTGTTTTTTTTCTTCGTTATGAATTTTGATTGATAGTAAAGTGTTGTTTAAATAATCTGTAGAACAATGGATCGTAGTTGGATGAAAGCTAAGAGAATTAGCAAGGAATAAGAGGATGGGGTTGAAAAGTTTCTTGAGTTTGCTCAGAGAAATGCCCCTAGTAAAAGAGATGGATTGTACTATTGTCCTTGTGTCAAATGTTTAAACAATAGTCGACGGAGTATTTCTGAGATAAAAGAACATCTTATCTGTGATGGGATAAATTTGAGGTATACAAATTGGATATGGCATGGAGAAATTAGAAAGACTACACTATCTGCAAATGAGAAGGTTGTGAATGAAGACTTTGGTGATAGAATTTCGGATATGTTTTGTGATATAAGGTCTGAATCCTCTACACAGTTTTCTTCTACCTTTGAAACTTTGTGTAGTGATGCAGAGACACCTTTATACCCGGGGTGCAAAGATGATTACACAAGATTGACAACCGTGTTGAAACTAATGAATTTGAAGGCAAGAAATGGTTGGACCAATGCTAGTTTTACGGAATTGCTTGAATTGCTGATTGATATTCTTCCCAAAGGGAATTCACTTCCGAAACGAATGTATGAGGCAAAAAAGATTTTGTGTCCGATGGGTTTGGAATATGAGAAGATACATGCGTGTCCTAATGACTGCATATTATTCAGAAATGATTATGAAGGGTTGAATAAGTGCCCTAAATGTGGGACTTCAAGATACAAAATGAAGAAAGATGATGGTGATTATAATGAGATAACCAAAGGTTCTCCTTCGAAGGTTCTGTGGTATCTTCCAATAATACCACGATTTAAGCATCTATTTGCTAATGCCACAGATGCAAAGAACTTGAGATGGCATTTCGATGAGAAAATATGTGATGGAAAGCTTCGTCACCCAGCAGATTCTCCTCAATGGAAAACAATAGATCAAAAATTTCCTCAATTTGGTGGCAAGCCAAGAAACCTTCGGCTAGGGCTTTGTACGGATGGAATTAACCCATATGGTAATCTTAGTAGGACACACAGTGCTTGGCCAGTGCTCCTCGTAATTTACAACTTGCCTCCTTGGTTATGTATGAAAAGAAAGTATATCATGCTATCTTTAATGATCTCGGGGCCAAAACAACCGGGAAACAATATCGATGTGTATTTGGCACCTTTGATTGAGGATTTGAAGAAATTATGGGAGGAAGGTGTTGATGTGTTCGATGCATATAAACAAGAGACCTTCAATTTACGTGCCATGATCTTCACCACAATAAATGACTTTCCAGCATATGGAAATTTGTCAGGATACAGTGTTAAGGGGCATAAAGCATGCCGATATGCGAAGAAGGCACCCACTATATGCAACTTAAACATGGCAGGAAGACAGTATACCTTGGTCACAGAAGGTTTCTTAGTCGGTATCACCCTTACCGTAGATTGAAAAAGGCATTTAATGGCTCACAAGAATATGAAATGGCTCCAAGACCATTAACTGGAGAAGAAGTTTATCAGCGGGTGGAGGGAATTAATGTGGTCTTCAGTAAGAAGAAGAAGAAAAAGACTGCCGGTGAGAGAAATATATGGAAAAAAAGATCTGTCTTTTTTGATCTTTCATATTGGCAAAGTCTTGATGTGAGGCATAGTCTAGATGTGATGCATGTGGAGAAGAATGTATGTGAGAGCCTTGTTGGTACACTTTTGCATATAAGTGGAAAGACTAAAGATGGAATCAATACAAGACGAGACTTAGTCGAAATTGGAATAAGAAATGTCCTTCACCCACAAGAAAGAGATGGTAAGAAGGCTTATTTACATCCAGCTGCGCACACATTATCAAAAGAAGAGAAAAGAAGTTTCTGTGGTTTTGTCAATAGTATTAAGGTGCCACAAGGTTATTCTTCTAATTTAAGCAAACTTGTTTCAATGCAAGATTTGAAGATAATGGGAATGAAGTCTCATGATTGTCATGTGTTGATGCAACAATTACTTCCACTTGCTATTCGAGGCATTATGAAAACCGATGTGAGAAATACTATTACAAGACTTTGTATGTTTTTTAGTGCCATTTGCAGCAAAGTCATTGATCCTGCTGAGTTGGATGAATTAGAAAATAAAGGTTATGTGATCCTCTCTCAATTGGAAATGCATTTTCCTCCATCATTTTTTGATATTGTGGTCCACTTGATAGCTCATCTTGTACGAGAGATAAGACTTTGTGGCCCTGTGTGTTTAAGATGGATGTACCCTTTTGAGAGATACATAAAAATCCTAAAAGGGTACTTTAAGAATCCTTATCAGCCTGAGGCATCAATCGTTGAGAGATATGTAGCTGAGGAGGCAGTTGAGTTTTGTAACGCATATCTTGATAGGGTAAAGGCAGCTGGTCTTCCTCAATCTCGACATGATCAGGGGAGAAGAAGCAAGGGAACACGGGGTGTCATAGTGAGGTCTATGTCAAGAGAAGTTGTAATGCAGGCACATCTATACATTTTAAACATCACGGATGAAGTTTTGCCTTACTTAAATGCTCACAAGAATATGCTGAGGAACTTGAATCCAAGAAAGAGTGATATGCAACTAGCTAATGAACATAATAAGTCATTTGCAGAGTGGTTCAAGCGAGAAGTGTTAAAAGATGGCAATCCTTCTGAGACAATACAAAGGCTAGCTGCAGGGCCTTCTTTTGAGGTTTTGTGTTGGGGTGGATATGATATAAATGGTTATTCTTTTTACACAAAAACCCAAGACGATAAGAGTACTATGCAGAATAGTAGGGTGATGGTAGTAGCAGAAGTCATGTATTTTGCTAGTTCTAAAGACAGAAACCCAATGTTGGCGGCAATGTCCTATTATGGAATAATAGAAGAGATATGGGAGGTTAGTTATACCAAGTTTAAAGTTCCCGTCTTCAAATGTAAGTGGGTTAATAGTAATGCTGTGCAAGTGAATGAAGAATTTGGATTTGTTTCGGTCGATCTTGAGAGGTTTGGATATGGAGACGAGCCATTTATTTTGGCAAGTCAAGCAAAACAAGTGTTCTTCGTTCCCGATCTAGCAAAAAAGAAATTGTCTATCATACTTCAAGGTAAAAGGCAAGGAGTTGGTGGAGATGATGGTGACTTAGAGCTTAATCTTGATGAAACCCCGCCTTTCACAGCTACTCGACCTAAAGCAGTTGAATTAGATTTGGTAGATGATGACTATGCTGTTAGAGATGATCATTGTGAAGGAATTTGGGAGGATAATCGTTGTAAGCCTCAAATGAATTCTTTGATATTTTTTTTGCTAAATATACTTAATAATATAATGTTTTATATTAACTTGATATTTCTTATTCTTACATTTATTAATTCATTGTTCTTTAAACAGGAAATGGACGGATCCGGTCAACAGGGTTCTGGTGACGACAGCTCTTTTACTAGTTGAAGAAAGGGTAGAGGGCCAACCCATATGAGGCATTTAGCTTTACGTGATGAGAGCACACAACCTATGAGGATTACAGTGGAGTTTGATGATGATCTGAAGCCTATAGGAAAGGCTGGGCTCAATTTACTAGTTATGTGGGTTATCTCGCACGCAGTAAGATTAGCATTGACATTCCTAGCTGGAAGAAGGTGGACAAAGATTTGAAGAAAAACCTTTGGGAGGATATATTGGTATATTGTGCATTGTTTTCTCTACTTGTTTCAATTATAGTTGCTTATTTACTTTATAACTCTATGCTATTGTTATATTGCAGCTGATATTTGATATTCCTGCCACTAAGCAAATGAGAGACTGTCTGTTGAAGCAAATTGATGAACGGTGGAGGGATTTTAAGGCCACGCTTACAAAACATTATATTCATGGAAAAAGAAAGGGTGAGCATCCTAAGGAACAATATTCATTTATTAGTGAAGAGGCATGGGAGAGTTTTGTGAAGCAACGTGAAGACCCTGCATTTCAGGTTTGGTTTCTTCAAACTTAATTCTTAATCAGGTCATATTTCATTTAACTAAACTAATTTTGTCGATTTGGTTTCATTGTCATAGGCATTAAGTCAGAAGAACAAACAAATATCTGAGCAGAATGTATACCCACATACCATGTCTCGTGCAGGGTATGGTGGGTTGGAAAGAAGTATGATGGAGGAACGGCTGAAGAATGCACAGATGGCTGCTGCTTTAGATCCTACTAGCTACATGCCACCTATTGAGTGTCCTTCTCACCAAGAAAAATGGAAGGCAGCTAGGATTAAAAAGGGTCAATACATTACTCCACAGTCTGCTGCTGTTGCTGAGAGGATTGTAAGTAATATTTAAGAATTATGCTTCATTAATTGCTTTTTTCAATTATCTTAAATTGAATTTGTTGCTTTAATGATATAGGATACACTTGAGGAGCAATTATCTCAAGGTACATTCATCCCTCAAGGATGGATGGATATCTTGGCCACTGCTATTGGAAAGCCTGACCATCCCGGAAGAGTCCGAGGGACCCCTAAAGGGATTGGTATTAAAGAATTTTTTGGCTCTACATCACGAAGAAGCACTAGATCATCCTCTGCTAACATGGTATCTAAAGAGGAGCTCGACCAACGACTACAGGAAGAAACAGAGAGAGTTCGAGCTAAACTAAGTCAACAACACATGGCAGAGATGCAAAAGATACGTGACGAATTCGATGCCAAGTTTCAACAGACTCTGATGATGATGGGTACGAGTGGATTCCAGATGCCCCGAGTATCTGAACCTTCCCAGGTAATAATCACACATCTTTTTAAATCTTCTAAAGATTCATTTGATCCATTTAAACTTATTTAATGTTTCTTAACTAATTTCATATTATGTTTCAGGGTTTACCTGTGATAAAAAGCGGGAAGGGCAGTAATAATCAGACACAGCCACTAACAGTGTCTGACCCTGACCCTAGCCCTGACCCTGTCGAAGACAATGGGATGCCGTGTTCTCTCTATGTGGATTATGAAAATTCACCTGTTCATGTTGCTAGTGGTCGAGCATTCATGGGCACAACGATTCACGGCAACAAAATTCTGAGCAATCAAGCAAGGGTGACAGTGGAGAGGATTGTTCGTGGTCAGGGGGTACACCAGTGCCCAATCCTACTGATGAGGTTCGACTCTTGGCCCAAGCTAAAGGACATTTCATTTTGTGGCCAAAGAGACTTATTGCAAAGCCAATGGTGAAGAAGGCGGCAGCAAAGAAGGCCACAACGAGCGCATCATCTGATCCTGTACTCTTGCCTCTTCCTAGTGATGTTGCACTTATGTATTCCAGTTTGGAGGTTCTTCATTCCATGGTGCCAAACATGGATAAGCCTGTGACTTTCAAGATGCCGTTGGGGGTTGTGGGTTCAGATATAACATACGACTTTACCATTGACAAGAGGGACCTCGTTCAGTTCCTCAACTTTGAGGAGCTTGATATAGCTTTCATGCAGCTCGCTATTTTGTAAGTTACAATATCATTTTCTTATTACATATTATACTTCATGCATGTCCTAATGTTTTTTACTTGAACAACAGGCACTTTAATCAAATCTGTCGAAACGGAGGACTTGAAGGAACATATGGCTTTATGTGTCCTCAAAGGGTGCAGAAAGAATTTAATACTGTGGAAGCAAGGTCAATCTACATTATGACCACAATGACTCAGACTAGAAAGCTAATATATTTTGCACCTTACGTGGAAGGGTAAGTGTATTATTGTATTTGAGATATACAAGCTGTATGTGTCCGGTTATAATTAACATGGTTTGCCTTTTGCAGTTATCATTGGACTCTAATTGTTTATGCCCCTTTTGACAACAAAGTTTACTGGTTCGATTCACTCTGTGGAAGTCCATCCGAAGAAACCAAAGATGTCATCGACACGTTAGTTTTTATTTATATATTTATTACTTGTGAAGTTTATACAAGCATGCTCTAATATCATTTTCTCTTATAATGTTGATAGGGCTTTTCATACTTTTAATGTTGTGGCGATTAAACAAAATAGACAAGCACCAACATGGATTCTTCCAAAGGTATATGTTGTTTTGAACTAACTTTTAAACATTTTTTGGATGAATTAATGTTTATAATCAATAATGTCTAATATTCAATTTTATATCTTATTTTTTTAGTACCATTGTCAACAAGGACATGTTGAGTGTGGATATTATGTCATCCGCTACATGAATGACATAATTGAGACAGGAACGACTGAGAAATTAGACGAGATAAAGATGAGTTACGTTGCATGATGTTCTTCAATTCATTTCAAATTTTTGACTAAGTTTACTATGTTATTTTTTATTAACAGATATTTCAAAATACTGCGCCATATCTCATAGATGACATCAACTTGATGAGGGACACTTTGTCAACAACATTGGTAGAAAAAATTGAAATTTAGCTTTCAAATAGATAGGTTATTTCTCAAAAAATTCATTGTTAGATGTTTTCTCTCGATTCCCTCTTATATGTATATGTTCATGATTTCCATTGTACAGAGAAGTAGTTACTTCTATTTCAGAATTGTTGGACCTAGCCAATACATGTTCCTTGGTCTTAATTAACCACCTAGTTCTATTATATTGGCCGGTTCCCTATTTTTGAATTGCGTAAAAGAAATTTCAATGCTGTATATATATCAACTAGCTAATTGATCTTGTTCTACGTGATCTGCACTGCTTACATTTATTTGGAACTGTACACTGCAGGGTGGTAAAAATGAAAATCAAGCAGAATTTTTTTTAAAAAAATGTATTTTTAACGGCGGTTATATATATAACCGCCGTTAAAATAATATTCCACGGCGGTTTATTTACAAACCGCCGTTGAAAGTAAAATTTCAACGGCGGTTTTTATTTTAACCACGGCGGTCATATGTAAAACCGCCATGGAAAATCAATTTTCCATGGCGGTTTTGAACCGCCGTATTTTCTTTACCTTTCAACGTCGCCTTTATCAACTTCGCCTTCAAAACCGCTGTGAAAAGCCACTATTAACCGCCGTGAAAAGCCTTTTTTCTGGTAGTGCTTTAGAAATAGAATTCTCCCTTTAACCCAACATTACCTCTTTCCAAGCTGTTGTCAAAGGACGTTGATTTTCAATTTGATCATGCATGTGAGCTTGCTTTTGATGAATTGAGGAATAGGCTAGTTACTCATCCTATTTTGACCTCTCTCAACTAGGATTTACCTTTCGATTTTTAAGCTACATCTAGAGTTTTAGAGGCATAAGCAATCACTTTAGAAATAGAATTCTCCCTTTAACCCAACATTGCCCCCACATTCAAGTTCGAAGCACAAGAAATTTCGAAAGGTAAATCCTAGTTGGGAGAGGTCAAAATAGGAGGAGTAACTAGGCTATTCCTCAATTCATCAAAAGCAAGCTCACATGCATGATCAAATTGAAAATCGACATCCTTTTATAACAGCTTGAAAGAGGTAAAGCAATTTCACTAAAATCCTTGATGAACCTTCTATAAAACCCTACATATCCTAAAAAGGACCTCAACTCTTTCAAGTTAGTCGGATAGGGTAAAGAAGATATCACCTCCACTTTGGCTTTATCAACCTCTATTCCTTTTTCAGAGATCAAACTTCCTAGCACAATGCCTTGATTAACCATGAAATAGCATTTCTCATAATTCAAAACGAGCTTTTTCTCAATGCATTGTGTTAAGATTTTATCAAGACTTTTTAAGCAATCTTCAAAAGAATTCCCATATACAGTAAAATCATCCATAGACACATCCATACGTTTTTCAATTAATTCAGCAAAAATGGATAACATACAGCGTTGGAATGTGCCAAGGGCATTGCAAAGACCAAGAGGTATTCTTTTGTAAGCATAGGTTCTAAAGGGACAAATGAAAGTGGTCTTATCTTGGTCCTTAGGGTCTAGAGGAATTTGAAAATATCCAGAATATCCATCTAAGAAATAGTAATGACTCTTCCCCGCTAATCGTTCAAGCATTTGATCAATAAAAGGTAAGAGAAAATGATCTTTCCTAGTGGATTCACTCAGTTTCCTATAGTTAATGCAAACTCTCCATGAGTTTTGCACCCTAGTTGGGATGAGTTTATTGTTCTCATTTTTAACTACTGTGATCCCACTCTTTTTAGGCATGACTTGTATTGGTGATACCCATTCGCTATCAAATATAGCATAAATAATTCCAGCCCTCATAAGTTGGTCTACTTGTTTACTAACCACATCATAAATTAGAGGATTCAACCTCCTATAGCTTTGTTTAATGGGCTTAGAATCCTCAGTCAGTAAAATCCTATGGGTACACACAGTGTAGTCAATTCACTTAATGTCAGCTAGTTGCCAACCCAAAGCCTCCCTATTTCTTCTAAGGACTCCCATTAGACTAGTCTTTTCATGTTCAATTAAAGAACTAGAGATAATGACAGGTAATTTATTCTCAGGCTCAAGATAAGCGTATTTGAGGTTGGGAGGTAAATCTTTTAGTTCTAAAGTCAGGGGTTGGACAATAGAGGGAATTAGAGTAGGAAAATTAGCAGAGTTAGAGAAACTCCCCTTTGTAGACCCTTGTGAAATGCACTCACCAGCTTTACTTGGATTCACTATACTTGCTTCAGTCGTATCAGATGTTGCACCAAGCTTGAGTTAGTCTATAGCAGCAACAACCTTAGGTTGGTTCACCTCCATACCTACATCATTAGTAGAGATTAGATCATTCAAAAATCATAAGGTGTGGGGTGTAATCTTAGAATGTGTATGAGTGATAATTGAGTTAAAGAATGTTGGCCCTTTAACCAAAGTCTTCAAGACATGAGGTAGTGAAGCAATTGAAGTCTAAAATTTAGGAGATGAAACAGGGGGCTCAGGTTGTGACCTCAAAACTCTAGGTCGCAACCTCACTTCACAAAGGCCACCTTCTTGACAGTTTAGGTCTGAAGTCGTGACTTGATAATCCTTAGGTCGCAACCTCAACTCACAAAGGCTCATATCCTAAGATTTTGCTCCACTCTCAGCACCAACTACATCTTGAATACTTACATCATTAGCTAACATACCTTTTTCAAGGCCAACATTAGTAGTAAATGTAGAAATGGAATCAAAACTTGAAGGAAAAGAAAAATCTTGAGAAATAGAAAGCATGCTATCAATTTCTAAGGAATTAATACATGGCACCTCATCTCCACAAGTGCTAGAAAATGAATAAACAGAAGAGAGGGAATTCAAGTATTCATCATATGGACTCAAAGATGAGTCAAGCTCATAAGATTCATGTGATGATGCAGCAAAAGAATCAATCAATTTAGGGGAACACATGTCATAACCATCATGCATACGCAGTTCATGCTCATCCCTAACTTCTCAATAGCTAAATTAATGGCACTTAAACCCATGAATGCAAAATTATCAAAGGGGTAATGCATGACTTTATTCATATTAAAGGTTACAACATAATTTGCTTCTATTGTTATACAACTATGCTTCATGCTTATGATGGGTTTGGAAGTTTGCAAGAAAGGTCTTCCTAAAATCAAAGTACTCTCATTTGCAAGTTCATTTGACATGTCTAAAACACAGAAATCAGCATGAAATACTAGGTCTTTAACCTGAACCAAAATATCTTCAATGATTCCCTTGGGGTACCTAATAGACCTATCTACTAATTGGAGTACTACACTTGTGTCTTTGATGCCATTTATCCCTAAAGCCAAATAAACTGCCCAAGGCATGACATTTATAGCAGCCTCTAAATCTAACAATGCTCCCTTAATGTGAACCCTCCTATGGTATAGGGGATAGTGTAAGATCTAGGATTTTGGCACTTAACCAGTAGTTCAGCTTTGAATAAGGATGACACAATAGCACTCACTTGAATTCTCTCAAGAGGCCTAAACCTGTGCTTGTCATTACACAATTCCTTTAATAATTTAAAGTATTTAGCATTTTCTCTCAAGAATTGAATTATGGGCATATTAATTTCTAGCTCGTTAAAAAGAGTGTAAGCATCGGTGGCTAGCTCAACATCAAACTTTTTCTTGCCAGAGAAATAAGCTTTAGGAAAAGGGAGATCTTTAGCACTTACCTCCTTACCTGAAGACTTAGAGGCTCCTTACATGCTTGTCTCTACCTTGTCCTCCTTCTGCTTGCCTTTGCAAGTGGAGCTCTCCATATTATTTTCATCTTCTAACACAGCTTCTTGAGTTACTTGGTCACGTGCTTGAGTTGGCTTCTCTTTCAGACCAGTTTGTGCTCTTGCCCTCTTTATGAGCTCCTCTTTTTATGAGCTTTCAGATTTATCAAGCCTCATTGGGAAAAATGGAGGGCTGTCAATATCTTGATCAACTTCAGTCTGATTTACCCTTTCGCCCTCAAAGTGAACTTTCCTACCACTTCGTAGGGTTATAGCATTGAGGCGCTTTAGATTGATTACTGTATTAGAGGGAATACTACCTCTACTCTTGGCTTGTATGTTATTGACCGTGTTAGAAAGTTGGGTCAAATGACTAGTGATATCAGTGTTCTTCAAGGTAAGCTCCTCTAATTTCTTGTGCACATCCGAGTTATCTTTCTGTATCCCTTGTAATATGGTAGTTGTGGAGACAAACTTGTCATCACTCTCCTTTATTTGTCCTTCAATGTTTGTCATCTATGCAGCCATACTCTTCATAAGTTGAGAAGTGTCATCCCCTCTCGGTGGTGGTTGAGATACCATGGCTTGTTGAGGGGTTGTAACTATTGCTCTTAAAGGGTCTTGAAAATTGCTTGAGGAAGCCCCAACATTGTGAAACTGAATGCCTTAGAACTAATTTGGCTTATTTGCTCCTCCTGTCCATTTAAAGTTTGGGTGGTCTCTCCAACCAGGATTGTAGGTATTGTAGTAGGGATCTCTTTTTTGATACTACCCCTCTCTACCTTGGTACATTGCATTAACTTCTTTAACTGGCCTGGGGCAATTTGGTGTAGTATGCATCAGAGAGTCACAAATCCCACAACTTATAGCCATTAAAGCAAGAGATTGTGGCTTGT
The DNA here is from genome assembly GCF_004799145.2 of Neltuma alba. Classification (NCBI taxonomy): domain Eukaryota; kingdom Viridiplantae; phylum Streptophyta; class Magnoliopsida; order Fabales; family Fabaceae; genus Neltuma; species Neltuma alba. The sequence goes on from NW_021635234.1 coordinate 312,869, forward strand.
TGGACAGAGACTTTCAACTATATTTCCGAGCTTAGACATATCTTGAGCTAGCTTGACTAAAAGTGGATGTCTTTCAGCTTTGTAATCCCTTCGATCCCTTGAGCCTACATATTGTCGGTTGAGAGCAAAAGTTGCTATCAACTCCCATGTAGCTCGTGGTTCTATATTCTCCACAGATCCATTTACAGCAGCATCCAAGACTTGGGCATCATAGGGCAACAATCCATTATAGAAATACTGCACTAAGTGCTCCTCAAGGATTTCATGATTAGGGCACTCGGTAAGCATTTCTTGAAACTAGCTCCAGAATTCAAAGAATGACTCGAATAGTTCTTGCTTAGCAGCTAAAATTTCTTTTTAGGCAGCAGAGATCTTGGTGGAGGGAAAATACTTGTCTAGAAATGCTTTCTTCAAACTAGTCCATGACATCATAAGCATTATCCACATAGAGCGGCAGGTTCATATACCATTCTTTCACTTTTCCCTCTAAGGACAGGTGAAGCATTTTCCACATTACATCCTTAATGCTTGCTCCCACTAGCTTCATGGACAAACACTGTATGTAGAGAGTTCAGAGATGAAGGTATGGGTTTTCTCCTATAAGACCATAAAACTTAGGTAATGAGTGGATCAATTGACCTTTAATTTCAAAATCTGCATTAAAAGTAGGAAAAGCACCAGGCATACGTTTAAAATTCCCATCAGATTGAGTTAACTCCTTGATAGTTCTACCCCTAGGTTGTCCATGGATCCTATTCTGGCCGTTATTCTCTCCCTGGCCCTCATTACCACCACTATTAAGTCTATTATGATTGCCATTCCCATTTCCATCATTCAGAGGTATTTCAGCCATGATTTCCTCCTCTACTTCATTACTCTTACTAGATAAATGGGATTAGTCTTGTAAAAAAAGTAGGCTACAGGATCCTGTATGTCTACCTCTCGTACCTCTACATGCTCTAAGCATGCACAATTACTCAAAATCAGGCACAAATAGAGTGAAAGAAAAAAGTGGAGTCAAAATTTTGATATTTACCAAGTATATATGTCAATACTGTGGCAAACTCAATGATTTCAAATAATACTTAGTGAGTTTGAGGTGTATGAAGTGCTATACACTCTAAAAGTATGTGCAGAAAGCAAACCTGTGCAAAAGAACAAGTTTGGACACTCAGAATATATTTTCAGTGTAAAACTAGCTTAGGTCGCGACTTGGTGACACAGAGAGCAACCTGAAAGGAAAAGGAAATAAGGTCACAACTTGAGAAAGTCCAGGTCACGACTTTATTAGATTTAAGGTTTTGATGATAACAAATTTAGAAATATGTGTTTCTGTAAGTTGATCGATCATCTAATCGATCAAGGGTTTACCGATCACTTTATAGATAACTTTCCTGTGTAAACAAGTAACTTAGTAGAAATATTAATCGATAACTTAATAGATAATGTGTTGATCAATCATTGTTAACACAGTTGTGTATAGAAGCTTGCAGAATATTATCGATCAATTAATCAATAATCCTCAAATCAAATCCTCAAAATCCTTCGGTACAACGAGAAATGGCAAGAGTTAAGCAACCAAGAGGAAAGCACCAAAAAGCAAACCCAGTCCAGAGATACTACTCCCTCAAATATAAAGAAAAGATACAGACCAAAAGTGAGGGAAGAACCATCAAAGAAAAGAGGAGTATTAAAAATTCGTGAAAGCCATACTGAAGAGCAATTCACTCTTCAGAGAAAATCTACACGATCAAGATCGAAATTCAAGCTACCAATGGTTACCGAGGAGTCTGAAACAGAATTTGAAGATGAAGCTTTAGTTCAGAAAGCTGTGGAGGCCGCTTTACGGGTTCCTGTCCCCAAGTAACCAAGATAGAGGAAACAGAAAGCAAGCGAAGGTATGTCACACCAAATTCCTACCAAAGGTACTCCTTCTGATTTTTCTGAGTTACTAATTGGGAATCTAGATAAAGATGTGAACTTGGCTAAGTTTAAGGCAAACTTTGCAAATCGTAAATTCTGTCTTGTGGTTTTTGTTGATATTCAAGACCTGAAGAAAAATGAGAAAATTAATTTGGACTTGAGTGAACCACTGGGGTATTATTCGAATTGGTTGATCATCAGAGGAGAATACTACCCAGAAGTGATTAAAAGATTCTATTGTAACATGGAATCCGTGGAAGAACATGATGATCAAGATAATATGATAAATGATTATCTAAGAGTTAAACTAAGAGGCAGAACATTCCATCTCTCTAGTGCTAAGCTGAATGAACTGCTACGAACCCAAGAATCTGTAAGAGGAGCTGATATGAATGACATTAAAGCTTATAAAATTCTGATACAGAGTGATAACTACCCCAGGGAACTAAATTTTCCACCTAAACAGATGTGTGATTATTACAGAATAATTCACTACATCTATTTAAGAAGCATGGTCAATAAATCTGGAAGCTTCTCCCACCTCAATCAAGATGACTACCTTCCGCTGGCAAGAATAATCAATGGAGAATAGTTAAATATAGGAGCTCTGATCTATAATGAGATGAAGGATTTCGTGCTCAACAAATCCAAGTCAACTCCTATCCCTTATCCTTAGCTTGCTACCTATCTGCTTCAAGTGAACAATATTGCACCAATGGAACCTGGTGAGGTCAAAGTGAAGGTACCCTCTTTTGGGATAAATCAACTAAACAAGATAAAAATCCCTGTGCCCCTTAGACCTTCATAGAAGCTAGCTCAGAAAGATAAAGGGAAACAACCTGCTGCTAGCTCCTCTAGGCCCCAAGATGAGGCAGAATCCACTGTAGCTCCCTCTCATACCCCTGGACCCTCATTTCTGGAAATATCAATCAAGGAAATGTTCTAGGCAGAACTTCAAGAATTTGAGAGGAGAGTGTATTCGACAGCTAAAGACTATGGGGAAGTCTCAGACAGAAAATTTGATGGCATTTCTAAAATTCTGGATCTTCATCTTTAAGCCATAGTAGTTCTGGAAAAAGAAGTTTCTCAAAGGTTTGACTATGTTGAAAGGGAGATTCGAGATTTGAAAGGGATGGTAGCCTCTCTCTGCAACAATTTCTCTGTGCCCAGTACCTCCTTCAGTTTTGAAGACGTACTCTCCCATCCACCATCTCCTCCTCACCATGAGTCTGTACTACCTACATCATCTATACCCACTTCTCTTGTTTCTACTTCACCATCTGCACCTTTACCTCTCCCACTCCTCCTCCTACCTTAGCTCTTATCACAGTCCCTCAGTCTACTCCCTCTATAACTGTCTCTCTTTTTGCTCAGCTTCCCCCTCTTCCCATCTCAATCACCATGCCTTCCCCACCTTCTGATGCTGACAAAAGGGGGGAGAAGGAATCTATTTAGTTTAATTCTTATTTTACTGTGTTTTTATGTTTTCATATCGTTTTTATGTAATCTGAACTCTGATATTTCAATATTATCAGTTAAGGTTTTTTTTTCCTTACTCTGATCTATCATGAGTCTTTGTTGTTTCTTTGATTTGATTTACTTCGTTATCTGTTGATACTTGATTAACACTTCACATAGGTTTTGTCATCATCAAAAAGGGGGAAATGTTAGATTTAAGGTTTTTGTCACACCTTACTAACGAATCCAATTAGGATTTAATCAAAACCATTTTAGACCACATTGGATGGTCTTGGGCTCAAACATTCATAAAAAATGCTAATTTTTGGATTTTTACTGTTCATTAGGTAAAAATCTAGTTTTCTGGCCCAACTTCAAAAAATCATAACTTATTCCACAAAAATCCAAATGGGGTGGTTCAAAATTATATTTAAATCTCTTTAAGTCCTCTTTCAAGAAAAATTAATGTTATGATCCAATTCCTTAGGAAAAAGCATTAGGTTTTTGTGAAATTCACCTTTGTCTATTTGGCCAAAATCCTTTTTCTAGATCCTGAACCTTAACTTTCAAAAAATCATTAAAAATTGTATACTTGGCCATTTTTAATATGCTACCTATCAATTTGAAGCTCAGGATGTCAACTCTAACCATACTAAATTTCGTGCAGAAATTCATTTGGTAGCTAAATGAAACGTGGCTCAAAACTAACGTCATGCTTAGGGATTACAGCACCAACCATAGATACTTATACATAGCCAAATGTCCACAAAATTTTATGGTGTATCACCATAATTTAGCCTCCAATCTGTAGCTTGCTCTTGGGAGTTTCATGCCCTAAAATGTTACATTATATTTGGGGGATGAGATTTTGAGAAATCCCAGTAGCAGATCAATCAACCAAAACATTACATGTATCAATTACAAGCATTTCAACCTTTTGTCATTAATAGGGAACTACTTTACCTCATACATGTAGCACTCTAACATGCAATAGCCATGGCACATAAAGCAAGGAGTATAGCTACACAATCATCATCATTATCATCATTTAGTTCAACCACATAATAGCACATGAAATTGCATAGCAATCAATGCAACACTCAACATTAAGGTTAATTAAATCTTACTACCTTAATCCAATGCTCTTTGATTTTCTTGTTCTCCTTTCTTGCTTCCACAAATGCCAAACCCTAACATGGCAATCTACAAAAAGGGTAGTAAGAATCATCAACCATTCGATTGAATGGCTATCAGATAATGGGACACAAGTTTAGTAAGTATTTATCGATCACATGATCGATAAATGAGTCATCAATGAGAAGACAAATAAATGGTAAAACTCTCTACTCACTTTGTATTATGTCTTAATCACAATTTATCGATCACTTTATCGATCAAAGGTTTTTCGATAACTTGTTCTATCATTGCATTATAACTTACCTGTTTATCGTTTTGTTCAAGTGTGCAGACAAAGCCTTTTTATCGATCACTTGATCAATCAGTAGTTTATCGATCAAATGATCATTTATCGATCAAGTGATCGATCATCATTATCTCACTATGCTACTATGTTAAGTTATCTTTTTCGATCAACTGATCGATAATCTATTTATTGGTAAATTGATAGATCACACAAACTTCTAAATGTTCTGTTTTCACATAACGTGTTCGATCAAAATGTTTTCCTAGCAAATCAAAGCTAAGTCTTTCCACTATCTTTATTGATAACTTGATCGATCAATCTTTTATTGATCACTTAATCGATCATTATATGTTTTGTGCACTTTGAGAAAATCTTTGTTAAACATCTTTATCGATCAAATTATCTATCTTTCATTTATTGATAAAGTACTCAATCATCACTCGTTGAAAATCTATTTCTAACTCAATAAGTTTTATCGATAATATGATCGATCAAGTATTTTTCGATCACTTGATTGATCATTGACTTATTTCTATTAAACATCAAGTAGTTACAGTCATGTTCAAAATATGTTGATTATTTCCCTTTAAGCTTTTCTCAGCCTTCTTATTTATCTTAATTCTCTATTTTAATGGATTCAAAATCAAAAGTGACATTGAGCCCTTTCTCTGGATGCTTTTCTGAAGTTATTTTTTTTATTTATCGATTACTTGATCGATAAATCACTAATCCATAACTTGTTTGATAAATAGACTTGCCTGTGTCAAATTCTTTCTATTTGATTAATCGATAAGTTGATCGATCAACTAGTCTTTGATCAACTGTCACACCCTGATAATTTTATTCTAATTGATGAATGATTTGTGACTGACTAAGGCCAAATAGTATAGTAGACTGGTAGAGGATCTAGGCTATGAAGAAAAATCAGGATAGGGACATAACGGTCATTTTTGAAAAGATCGGTCAAGAAAGGGCAGTATTAGAAATAATGTTCGAAATTCCTGAAAATTCCCAGAAAATCATGAAAAATACAAAGGAGGGTACAGAATAATGTTTGAGGCTTAGAAGATGAATATAAGATTAAAAATAATTTATCAGGGAATTATTTGTAATTATTGGAATTTTTGGTTAATTAAGGAAAATTAGCCAATTTCCATTATTTAAAATATATAGAGGCCTCAAAAAAATTCAAGGAAAAATAGGGATAAATTATGTGACATATTATCCTAATTTATAAAATTACTTCCCACCTTTGGATGTACAGAGGTTAGCTTAAAGAATATTTATTACCGAATTATTATCGGTAGAATAGTGATTTTTGACAGAATAAAATTTAGAAAATTATAGAGGGAGGTAAAACTTGAGAAAAATCATGGAATACCCTTGGAGTGAGGGGAATTTAATGAGGTGTTGAAATCAAAATTTTGTGACAGTAAATTGGACAGGATTGTTGGAAAATCGGACCGGAAATACACAAATAATCAGTGGATTGCACTGATTATTGGATGGGTCAATTTTTTTCCAATATTAAGAGTAATATTTCGGCCAAAAATAAAGGGGGAGGACAAAGTTGGAATTTTCCAAATTGTTCAAGGGCATAAAGGGAAATAAGAGACAAAATAATAAAATAATATTTTATTTCTACATGAAAATCACATGGTGATTAGGTGTCCATCCATGTGTCAACTTCTTATGGTGTGTGGCCTAAGATTTGTCCATGTGTAAAGTAGAAAAAAATGGACGGCCGAGATCGCATCTTTTTCCCGAAGGGCATTTTTGGAATTTTGAAAAATCAAAGCCTATAAATACCCCCCCTTCCATGTACATTTCGGCCAAAGTGGTTTGGATGAGAGGGAATGTTGTGTTCTTGAGTTCTAGGAGAGAGAAAGGAAGAAAGAAGAGAGAGAAAGGGAGAAAGCAAAGTTAGACACCTTTAATCGCCGATTAAGAGCTAATTAAGGTACGTTTACCTCCCTAAGTGTTAATTATTTTTAGTTAATTATTTATTTGAGGAAGATTAGGATTAATTACCTTGATTAATTATGGTTTAGTGATAGCTAAGATTAATCATGTTATTTGATTAAAGATTAGTAAGTAATTAAGGTTAGCTACCTTGATTAATTAGTAATTAGTGATTAGTTATGCTAATTGAAGGATGATTAATTAATGGTTAATCATGTTGATTAGAGAATGATTAATGGTTAATCCATAAGGGATTAGTGACTTAATCTTAGAAGATTATGTTGTACTAATGACTATGTGACTTGAGGACCTTAATTAAATATTGGATTAAGGATTAAGGGTTAGTGATTAACCAAGGAAACATGATTAATCATGGATTAAGGAAGAATTCCAAGACCTTAACTGAGGATTAAGGTTTGGTCAAACCAAAGTCAAAGGTTTAGGAAAAGTATATAGAAAATTATAAATTGAAAGGCACAAGGGTAGCATTGTATAGAGAAAGAATTGTATACTGGATATGGAATTTACCATACTCTTTTTGTATGGTTGATAGGCAATTTTCTGGAAACCTAAGAGGATCTCAAGCAAGGAAACAAGGAGGAAACATTAAGCGTGGAATTGAGGTAGCGTGAACTTGCAATTATTTTGTTGATCTGCATTTGGTGTTTCTGCTATGTGTGCTTATGTGCCATGAGAATGTTTATGCCCAGATGATGTGAACTCCTTGCAATGTATGCCTTGGCTCTTGCATGATTGAGTTTTGACCAGAATGACTATATGCTCCATGATATGATGACATGGATACAGAATGGTTATGGCATGGCATAAAGACTAGAAATGTTATTTTACTGCATGTAGCATGACATCTTATGCATGTTGACTTGATGGTTGTATGTTCAATGCTACTGGGATTTCTATGAAATCTCATTCCTCCTATAACATGATATCCTAGGTGCCACTACTGCCAAGGAGAAGGGAAAAGAAATAATCATGGCTTGAGGAAGTTATGAGTTATGTATTGTATTATACGGTTTTGAACCTTTCTCTTTCAAGCCATGTAAGCATACTCTGATCATGAACACATGATATGATAACCTTTTTGAATGTATATTAATGGTAGAGTGGCTTTATGTGTGATTATGGTATGCTTATAGTGAAAAACGAAATGCTGTTAGAATTGGTGAAAAAGGGGATAAAAATGGTCAAGATTTGACCAAACTTTGACCAATGAAGACCCTGGTCAAATGATAGATTTTTTCTCTGAAATTTGGTATGCAAATAGATCTTATTTTTCCCTTTAAAATGAGTGGTAAAGCGTCACAATCGGAGCTCTGTGCAACAAGTTATGCCTTTTCAAAGTTAGGCAAAAATCCTGGAAAATAGAAAAATGACCAAATGAACAGTACTTTTTGAAATTAAAAACGGATGCGTTTCTGATTAAAGTGGAACCTGAGGTCATTTTTTCTTGATAGATGATGCTAAGAGCTTTGAGTGAGACTTAGAACGACCTTGTTTCGATTTTTCTAGAATTAGTTATGATTTTCCAAAGTTATGCCAAGTTTAAGGTTACAGTGAATAGTAATGCGGGAAAAGAAATTTTCAAATTCAGGTTTTTCAACCCGGTAACCTTAAATTGCGCTTCCGAATATCTTAACTTGGCACAATATAAGGTCGTAAACATAAGGTGTTACATTTATGGTATCAGAGCAAATGGTTCTGGCACTCAGAACAAATTTTTAGAATTTGTATGCTCTGAATCTTGAGGAAAGCATGTTATAGTGCTCATTAATAAGTTTGTTTGGTCATTAGGATTACAGACAGCTCAGGTAATGGCTGTCTGTAGTGCAAGTGGAAAATCAGGAGAGACCATTAGCAAGGTCATGCCCGGTGAGCCATATCCATGGTGGTACGAGGATATTGAGAGGTATGGAGAACTTAGCACCAAATCCCCAGCTACTCAGGTAGATTACTTCGGTTTCAAGGGGAAGGCTCTAGAGAGAGACACTGCCACAGTTGCCTCTAATGATATAGCCGCAGTTGTTAAGATACCTAGTAATGATGGAGCAGGTCCGAGTAAGATCCCTACACTTGAAATTAAGAAAGAGTTCCAGTGCCTTCCTCAACTAGTTCGAGAGTTCCAGTTTAGAAGCCACTTCATTAAGCCGTATGAGCACCAGGAAGCTGATGTATACTTAAGGTTCTTAGAGGACATTAAGAGCCTTTATTATTGGGTGACTAGAGAGGATCGTACCTTGGGAGACGATGATTGGATCCTAGCCCTGTACCATGTAATCCCCAAGACATGGAAATGGAATGAAGGAGTCAATGAGATATGTAATCGCCTACCCAGATATACTTTCCTGGAGATGGTCGAGGCCATAGAGACCTTTGTATGGGCTACTTTTTCGTAAGCTGGTCACGGTTAATGCTAGACTAATGATGTATATAGTGTAAATAGTTTTGGATTGTATATAAGTTAGGCTAACTGCTAAAAACTCTGTGTAATCCTTGTGTTGCTGTACAAATGTTAGTTATATAAATAAGAAGGGTATGTTTGTATGATAAATGATTAAGGAGTTCCTTTATTCTCCCATAGTTAACTAAAGAACAAGCAAAATGGTGAGAACACGGAGAGGAGCAAGAAACACTCCTGAGGATCCACATAGAGATCCTATCCAACAAGTAATGAATAGGCTGGATGAACAGCAACGAGTCGTACAGCAACTACAAGAGGCACAGTTAAGGCAGCAAGAAGAGAGAGACGCTGCTATAGCGGCAGCGGTAGCAGCAGCGATTGCTCAGTTACGACAACCTGAGCAAGTACAAGCTGAAGTAACCCCACAAGTCCAACAGCAAGTACTTGAAGAGCAAGCAGGATTGGCTGAGAACCAAGGAGATATACAGCAGTGGATTACGAAATTTTGCAAGCATAATCCACCAGAATTCAAGGGTTCATTAGAACCACAAATAGCTGAAGATTGGATTACCCGACTGGAGAAGATCTTTCGGGTAATGGGATGTTCATATGAGATTAAAGCTCAGATGGCAATTTATAAGCTAGAAAAGGAAGCGGATCAGTGGTGGAACAACACTGAGTTGGTACTGCAAGCCAACAATACCTCAATAACATGGGAGGTGTTCAAAGAAAGATTCTACCAGAAGTACTTTCCCCAATCAGCGCAAGATAAAATGGAAGCTGAATTCCTAGTGTTACAGCAGGGGAATAATGAAACTTTTGATGACTACTTAGCAAAGCACATTCGGCTGTCCCGTTATTCTGCTTATCTAAAACATCTTAATGATGAACGGTGGAATACGGAGAAGCTGGTCAGAGGATTAAAGCCGACGCTAAGGGAGGTCGTGGCGCCTCAGTAGATCGAGAGATTTAACAAGGCAGTAGAAGTTTACCGTATTACTGAATCAAGTCAGAATCATCGAGGAATGATGCCAATAGCTTTGAGAACTGAGAGACTCCCGTCGAGGCCGAATCAAGAAGGAACCTTTTATGTTAATAAGAAGAGGAAGAGGCCTGGCTTTGGCAGAAAGATGAGAAAAGGGAGCAGACGACCTGAAGGGTTTGATATCACACGGAGGGCCAAGGAATGTGAGAAGTGCGGCAAGAATCATGGCGACAGGCCATGTTTATTTGGCCAGAACGTGTGTTATAGATATGGGAGACCAGGACACTTTTCAAAGGAATGCCCACAAGGGGCAGAAGGGACGAGACAACAGACCCAAGGTAGGGTGTTTGCCCTTACACAGGAAGAGGCTCGTAAGTCACCTGACATGATCCAAGGTATGATCACTGTTAATGATTGCGTTGTGTATGCCATGTTTGACTCAGGTGCTAGCCATTCCTTTATATCGCATGACTGTGTTGGGCGATTGGGTTTGACTGTTGATACCTTGCCATATGATATTGTTGTTTCTACTCCCACTAGTCCTAAAGTTGTGACTTCTAAAGTATGCCTGAATTGTGTGGTCTGTTATCAGCATTGTTGCACTGCCATTGACTTGATATGCATGCCTTTTCGTGATATTGAGGTGATAATTGGTTTGAATTGGTTATCTGCCAATAACATACTTCTAGATTATGGTAAGAAAACATTAGTATTACCCTCTAAGGAAGAAATCCCTAGAAAAGAAGTAAGTTTAAATTTCATGACTGAAGCTGAAGCGAGTAGATGCTTACGGCACGGATGTCAAGGATATTTCATATTTTTCTCGATTCGTGCAGAGGTAGAAGAAGGAATCGAAGAGATACCGATAGTGAAAGACTTCCCGGAGGTATTTCCAACAGAGATCAGTGGACTTCCGCCAGAGCGAGAAGTGGAGTTCACGATTGACCTTGTACCAGGGACAAAACCAATATCCAAAGCTCCATATCGAATGGCTCCCAACGAAATGGTTGAGCTAAAGAGACAAATTGAGGAGCTGTTGGAGAAGGGTTTTATAAGACCAAGTGTATCTCCCTGGGGTGCTCCAGTACTCTTTGTGAAAAAGAAAGACGGTAGTCTAAGACTATGCATTGACTATCGAGAGCTAAACAAGGTGACGATAAAGAATAAATACCCTCTGCCGTGAATTGATGATCTGTTAGACCAACTGGCAGGAGCAACGGTGTTTTCCAAGATCGATCTACGATCAGGATATCATCAGCTGCGAATCAAGACAGGAGATGTTTCGAAGACTGCATTTAGGACCCGATACGGACACTATGAGTTTCTAGTGATGCCGTTTGGATTGACAAATGCACCTGCTATTTTCATGGACTACATGAACTGGATTTTTAGACCATACTTAGATCTGTTTGTAGTAGTTTTTATTGATGACATACTAGTGTACTCCAAAACTCAAGAAGAGCATGAGCAACACTTGAGAATTGTGCTGAGTATACTGAAAGAGAAACGACTCTACGCCAAGCTCAGTAAATGTGAGTTTTGGTTAAAGGAAGTTAAATTCCTAGGCCATATGATTAACCATGAAGGTGTGGCCGTAGATCCCAGTAAAGTTGAATCAGTACTGAACTGGGAGCAGCCTAAGACAGTGACAGAGATACGAAGTTTCTTAGGGCTGGCAGGTTACTATAGGAGATTTATCCAGGACTTTTCTAGAATTGCCCAAGCGCTGATAAAGCTAACTAGGAAGAACCAGCAGTTCTTGTGGGATGAGAAATGTGAGGCAAGTTTTCAACAGCTGAAGCGAAGGCTAACCTCTACCCCAGTACTAGTTATCCCCAATCCGACACTACCATATGTAGTGTACACAGATGCTAGCAAACAGGGATTGGGATGTGTACTGATGCAGCAGGGAAGAGTTGTTGCCTACGCCTCGCGCCAATTAAAACCTCACGAAGAAAATTACCCCACTCATGACCTGGAGCTTGCAGCGATAGTGTATGCCTTGAAAATATGGAGGCATTATTTATATGGGGCAACTATATAATTGTTCTGTGATCACAAGAGTCTCAAGTACCTGCAAGACCAGAAAGAACTTAACATGAGACAAAGGAGATGGATGGAGTTGTTGAAGGATTATGACTATCAGATCAAGTATCATCTGGGAAAGGCCAATGTAGTGGCTGATGCCTTGAGTAGAAAAGTGGTGCAGGTAGCCACCCTCATGATCAAAGAGGGTGATCTGTTAGAAGATATAAGAGATTGGGGTCCTATTTATCACATGCAGTTAACGGCAGATGATGTGGCTAATGAGCCATTAGTGCAAAGAACAACTGTTGATGTGATAAGACAAATTAAAGAAGCTCAAAGAGGGGATCCTTTAGCAAAGACCCTTCGAGCTAAAGTCTTCAGCAATGAGGTAAAAGATTTTGAGATCTCAACAGAGGAAGTAATAGAATTCAGAGGAAGATCGTATGTTCCTCCCGTAGATGATCTCAAGAAGCAAATTCTAGATGAAGCATATAAAAGCAAATATACGATTCATCCAGGAATGACCAAGATGTATCAAGACATCAAGTCATTGTTTTGGTGGCCTGGTATGAAACGAGATGTCACTGAGTATGTGACAAAGTGCCTTACATGCCAGAAAGTGAAGACGGAACACCAGAAGCCGTCAGGATTTTTACAACCCCTTAGTATTCCTGAATGGAAGTGGGATAGTATCTTGATGGACTTCATAGTAGGACTACCTCGTACGTCATCAGGATACGATGCAATATGGGTCATAGTTGACAGACTGACGAAGTCGGCCCATTTCCTGGCTATTAAAATTAAATATTCGCCAGAGAAGTTAGTGAGGTTATACATTAAAGAGATCGTAAGATTACATGGGGTTCCAGAATACATTGTGTCAGATAGGGATCCAAGATTCATGTCGAGATTCTGGAAAGCAGTGCAAGAAGCCATGGGCACGGTACTGAGTTTCAGTACAGCTTACCATCCACAAACGGACGGACAACCAGAATGAACGATACAGACACTAGAAGATATGCTGAGGGCGTGCATTTTGGATTTCAAAGGGAACTGGGATGAATATCTGCCTTTGGCAGAATTCGTATACAACAACAGTTACCATTCCAGTATCCAGATGGCACCATACGAGGCATTATACGGAAGAAAGTGCAGATCCCCGCTTTGTTGGACAGAACTCGGAGAGAGAAAATTTTGGGGTCTAGATATAGTGGATCGTACCTCTGAACAGATTAAACAGATCAAACAGAGGTTACTCACATCTCAAAGCAGACAGAAGAGTTACGCTGACAGTAGAAGAAAGCCGTTAGAGTTCGAGGTTGGGGACCATGTATTCCTGAAGGTATCTCCAACTACTGGAGTAGGACGATCTATTAAGGCGAGAAAGCTGACGCCTAAATATGTGGGACCATTCCAAATACTCTCAAAGCTAGGACCTGTAGCCTATCGACTGGCCTTGCCCCCGAATTTAAGTCAGTTGCACAATGTCTTCCATGTTTCCTAGTTGAAGAAGTACAATCTAGATCTAGAACATGTGCTAGGATATGATCAGATTGAGCTAAAGAACAATCTGACATTTGAAATAAGACCAGAACGTATAGTGGACCGGAAAGTCAAGCAGCTGAGGAACAAGGGAATTCCTCTGGTCAAAGTGATTTGGAAAGATCTAAATCAAGAAGAGGCCACGTGGGAAAAGGAGGACGAGATGAGGAGCAAGTATCCAGAGCTCTTCACATAAGGTATGTGTTAAAATTTCGAGGACGAAATTTATTTTTAGGGGGGGAGAAATGTCACACCCTGATAATTTTATTCTAATTGATGAATGATTTGTGACTGACTAAGGCCAAATAGTATAGTAGACTGGTAGAGGATCTAGGCTATGAAGAAAAATCAGGATAGGGACATAACGGTCATTTTTGAAAAGATCGGTCAAGAAAGGGCAGTATTGGAAATAATGTCCGAAATTCCTGAAAATTCCCAGAAAATCATGAAAAATACAAAGGAGGGTACAGAATAATGTTTGAGGCTTAGAAGATGAATATAAGATTAAAAATAATTTATCAGGGAATTATTTGTAATTATTGGAATTTTTGGTTAATTAAGGAAAATTAGCCAATTTCCATTATTTAAAATATATAGAGGCCTCAAAAAAATTCAAGGAAAAATAGGGATAAATTATGTGACATATTATCCTAATTTATAAAATTACTTCCCACCTTTGGATGTACAGAGGTTAGCTTAAAGAATATTTATTACCGAATTATTATCGGTAGAATAGTGATTTTTGACAGAATAAAATTTAGAAAATTATAGAGGGAGGTAAAACTTGAGAAAAATCATGGAATACCCTTGGAGTGAGGGGAATTTAATGAGGTGTTGAAATCAAAATTTTGTGACAGTAAATTGGACAGGATTGTTGGAAAATCGGATCGGAAATACACAAATAATCAGTGGATTGCACTGATTATTGGATGGGTCAATTTTTTTCCAATATTAAGAGTAATATTTCGGCCAAAAATAAAGGGGGAGGACAAAGTTGGAATTTTCCAAATTGTTCAAGGGCATAAAGGGAAATAAGAGACAAAAAATAAAATAATATTTTATTTCCACATGAAAATCACATGGTGATTAGGTGTCCATCCATGTGTCAACTTCTTATGGTGTGTGCCTAAGATTTGTCCATGTGTAAAGTAGAAAAAAATGGACGGCCGAGATCGCATCTTTTTCCCGAAGGGCATTTTTGGAATTTTGAAAAATCAAAGCCTATAAATACCCCCCTTCCATGTACATTTCGGCCAAAGTGGTTTGGATGAGAGGGAATGTTGTGTTCTTGAGTTCTAGGAGAGAGAAAGGAAGAAAGAAGAGAGAGAAAGGGAGAAAGCAAAGTTAGACACCTCTAATCGTCGATTAAGAGCTAATTAAGGTACGTTTACCTCCCTAAGTGTTAATTATTTTTAGTTAATTATTTATTTGAGGAAGATTAGGATTAATTACCTTGATTAATTATGGTTTAGTGATAGCTAAGATTAATTATGTTATTTGATTAAAGATTAGTAAGTAATTAAGGTTAGCTACCATGATTAATTAGTAATTAGTGATTAGTTATGCTAATTGAAGGATGATTAATTAATGGTTAATCATGTTGATTAGAAAATGATTAATGGTTAATCATGGATTAGAGAATGATTAATGGTTAATCCATAAGGGATTAGTGACTTAATCTTAGAAGATTATGTTGTACTAATGACTATGTGACTTGAGGACCTTAATTAAATATTGGATAAGGATTAAGCGTGGAATTAAGAGGTAGCGTGAACTTGCAATTATTTTGTTGATCTGCATTTGGTGTTTCTGCTATGTGTGCTTATGTGCCATGAGAATGTTTATGCCCAGATGATGTGAACTCCTTGCAATGTATGCCTTGGCTCTTGCATGATTGAGTTTTGACCAGAATGACTATATGCTCCATGATATGATGACATGGATACAGAATGGTTATGGCATGGCATAAAGACTAGAAATGTTATTTTACTGCATGTAGCATGACATCTTATGCATGTTGACTTGATGGTTGTATGTTCAATGCTACTGGGATTTCTATGAAATCTCATTCCTCCTATAACATGATATCCTAGGTGCCACTACTGCCAAGGAGAAGGGAAAAGAAATAATCATGGCTTGAGGAAGTTATGAGTTATGTATTGTATTATACGGTTTTGAACCTTTCTCTTTCAAGCCATGTAAGCATACTCTGATCATGAACACATGATATGATAACCTTTTTGAATGTATATTAATGGTAGAGTGGCTTTATGTGTGATTATGGTATGCTTATAGTGAAAAACGAAATGCTTTTAGAATTGGTGAAAAAGGGGATAAAAATGGTCAAGATTTGACCAAACTTTGACCAATGAAGACCCTGGTCAAATGATAGACTTTTTCTCTGAAATTTGGTATGCAAATAGATCTTATTTTTCCATTTAAAATGAGTGGTAAAGTGTCACAATCGGAGCTCTGTGCAACAAGTTATGCCTTTTCAAAGTTAGGCAAAAATCCTGGAAAATAGAAAAATGACCAAATGAACAGTACTTTTTGAAATTAAAAACGGATGCGTTTCTGATTAAAGTGGAACCTGAGGTCATTTTTTCTTGATAGATGATGCTAAGAGCTTCGAGTGAGACTTAGAACGACCTTGTTTCGATTTTTCTAGAATTAGTTATGATTTTTCAAAGTTATGCCAAGTTTAAGGTTACAGTGAATAGTAATGCGGGAAAAGAAATTTTCAAAGTCAGGTTTTTCAACTCGGTAACCTTAAATTCCGCTTCCGAATATCTTAACTTGGCACAATATAAGGTCGTAAATGTAAGGTGTTACATCAACTGTGTCCAGCTCTTGTTTAAACATATTTAACAAATGATTGAATCCACTTTCAAACACTAAATGTTCATTTTTATCATTTAATCAATTATGATCCTAAGCCTTAATCTACAAGAAAAATTTATTTGATTAACATATTATTGCAGATTATGAGGAAGAACTCAACAGTTATCTAACAGTTGTTTAGTAGCCTGTAACCTACCATGTCAGAAGTGTAACACCTTATGTTTATACCAAATAACTTATCTTGCGGAAGCATTTGGAATCACTTTTGAAGACTACATGTTATGAAAAATCACGTTTGTAACTTCATATGACCCTTAAGTATGAGAAAGGCTTAAAAATTTGAAACTTTTTCATTTTCCTAGTTCAGGTCTCAACTTAGTTCTTCCATGTCATGACTTGAAGTCATAGAGGCCATTTCTACCTCTAGGTTGCGACCTCAAGTCACAAAATGCTTCTATGCACTATTCACATTTCACTGAAATCTTTGCCAACTTTAAAAATCCATAACTAATTGTAGAAAAATCAAAATTGAGTGATTCCAAGTTCTATGGAAAGCTCTTTGGATAAAATTTTAAGGACAAATAGTTTCTGGACTGATTGCCTTGTAATTCGAGCCCAATCTTCTTTGAAAAAGTTACTGTTCATTTCGTCATTTTTGGATTTTTACTTTATTTTTGCCTAACTTTGGAAAGGCATAACTTTCTGCTTGGTTATCAGAATCAGGCAAACTAACCCTCATTTTAAAGAGAAAAATAAGATCTCTTTGCTTGCCAAATTTCAAACCTAACTCACTCGTTTACTCAAATGGTCATTGGTCAAATTTTAATCCCTTTTAGTTGACTTTTTACCCCCTTTAGAAGGGTAACTTAACTTAATTGACCACTTAACATCGTAGCATACTCTCCTTAGCTATATTAGCTATTTCTAATCATGCTTGGACTATTCTACTCATGCTTGTATACCTCTAGCCTTAATCATACTGTTGGAAACTTAAAGCATGCTTCATATTACATTCCTCCAAAATAGAAAAGTTCAAAGCCATATAAAGTTACTATGGCTTACTACCTCTTCAAGTAAGAGCCAACTCCTTTCCTTTGCCCTTGGTTGTTGAAGGCCCTAGGGTTTGTTTAAATATTGGGGTAAGATTCTTGGGGAATCTTAGTAGCAATTGCATACATTATCAAGGTCACACAATACATTGTAAATCAAGCTACATGCATGCATACTTTAACTTTATGTTCATGCTATGGCAAGGACATATCATCATAAACATTCATGGCACTCAACATAGCATAAGCCAAGGCATAATTTGCATGGAGGCAACATCATATAACATAACATTCTCATCCACCTCATAGCATAACAGGTTAGCAAAACATATAGCCATAATCATCCAAAGTAAGGTGACACTCTAATATAATGAATTGCAAAAGCTACCTTGAATGCTTTCCTTCCTTTTGAACTCTTTCCTCTTGACTAGATCTTTGCCCCTTTGTTGTGTATAGCCTATTAGGCAACTAATGACACAACATTAAGTATCATTGCAACTTCACAACTTAACATAACCCCTTAAACCCCTTTTTCTTGATTTTTAGGGTTTGTTTTTCTAGCTTTGATTCTTGAACTTTCTTGGGCTTTTCCTACATAATTTTTCATATAGAATCCATTTATCATATTAGTTTTATGAAAATCCCATCCCTTCCCATTGAATTTGACTTGGCCGAACCATGTATATAATTTTAGGGAAAAGGATTTTCAACAAAACTAACATGTAATCACCTGATCCTTAACCTTTAACCATTCTTAATCTTAATCATACTTTATCTAAACCATTCCCTATCATTTTGATAAAATTTGGGCAGTACTTTCCCCTAGGAAAATGACTTCCCATCATCATTAAAATAGCCTAAAACTAACATACCATCACTATAACTTGAAACAGAAGAGTTGTAGAAGCTTACCTTGTTTCCAAATGACTTTCTCTCACTAGAACTCTTCTCTTTCTCTCTCTATATGAAAATTTGCAAGAGGTTTCCTACTTGAAAGGTCTTGCATGAAATGAACATGGGGGTATTTATAGGCTTCATATTTCACTAATTCCACATATACCCTTCTTGCGTAGAACTTAATCTTAGCCCACCAATTTTTACCTCTTCCCACATGTACAAATCTTAGGCTATGTAGCTTAGTATGTTGACACTTGGACGATGAGTCATTAGGGCTTATGTCATCTCTTGTTATCCATTCAGATTAATTAGGCTTTAATCAAGGTTAACTCTCTTAATTCCTTGATTAACTTAGCTAATTACCCTTCTAGAAACTTTTGACTTTTCAAAGTTAGATGGTTAAATCCTAGCCATCCAATGAACTATGTTTGTCATGTGTCAACATCTTATGAAAGATGCCCTAACGTTAATCATCTTACTTATCCCTAATTAGATTTTAATTTAACTTGATTTATTTTTTTTCTTTTTCTTTTTATTTTCTTTTTCCCTTTCTTGATCAATTTGGGCGTGACATGTGTCCTTGGCAATCTATAGGAAATTTTATCACCCCTATTGTCCTAACAGTCCACTGAGTCTTAATATAGTACTGGTTTATTTTATCTGATAGCCGAAAAATTCTAGTATCTCAAAATTCTTATATCAGCTCACCATTAATTATATCTTAGTAAAGGAAACTTTCTTGATTAATTTCATAATTTTTCTCCCTGTATAACTCCTTAAATTGCCGTTTCTATAAAAACAGACAATCTACTGATATTAATTTAGTTCTAAATTCAATTAAAGCTAACCTCCTCATCATTTAGGGTTGGAAATAATTTTTACAAATTTCCATAATTCCTAAATAAATTTTCTTTAAATTTTCATAATTTTCTGAGATCTCTAAATATTTTTAATAATTAATATTGGCTAATTTTTCTTAATTTAGCAAGAATATTAATAATTAAAATAATTTTTCCATAAATTATTTTCAACCTGTATTTACTTTCTAGACCTCAAAAACTGATGGCATTAATTTATTTTCATGATTTACTGGAAATTTTTAGGATTTCTGGACACTGATTATGATAATGCCCTTTATAGACCAATCATTTTAAAAATGATAATTTAGTCCTTTTTCAGTTCTTACTTCAATTGTTGTGCTCTTTATCTATCTTTTATCACACCTAGCCTTCGCCAACCCTAAATCTTTCGTTAATCATGCTAACGATATCAGGGTATGACATATTTCCCTATTTCTGGGTTAGAAACTTTGGGATGTTACAGGAAGCATTAATGGCGAAAATTGTTGCAACTAGGAAGACACGCAACTAAACTTCCAATGGCTAAAATCTCTTCTGTCTAACATTTATTAAACCTCTACAACTATAAAAGGCGCGAAGAAGCATTGAATGCAAGGATTGAATACGCGAGCTACCTTCTACCAATAATTTACTGTTGCATTCAATACTCTATTCTTGCTTATACTGAGCTTCAGTGTTTCTCATTTATTTACTCTGTGAGAGAGCTTTATCTATCATCTTCAATTACTTTCTGAATGAAACTCAAGAGTATGGACTCTTGAGTAGGATTGTAACCTTACGGATAGTAAGGGGGAGTGATTGAGTGAATCAGTTGCTGTACTGCGGGACCAAGAGCCCGATTAATCTTGGAACTTAGTGAAATACTCAGAGGTGTTCTGAGGACTGGATGTAGGTCAAGTGGTCATGACCAAACCAATATAAATTCTGTGTTTACTCTCCACAGTGAAATCTCTCTAACTTACTCTCTCTGTTTTCATTTAAGCTTACTGCTTTTATTTTGCAAGACTTTTATAACTCATCCAATTTACCCCCCTCTTGGGTGAGACTGCCACTAACAGACTTGAACAGACCGAGAGCAACACTGGAAAACAGAAAGCTGAGGTCATGACAAGCCACAAGACAGGTTGTGACTTAAGCCCTGAGATCGCAACTTCACTTCATAGAAAGCTACTTTCACAAAACCCTTAAAAATTTCTCTAAGTTTTTAACAAGATGCTCAACAAACTATGCATAGAGTCCAGAACTTTAAGCAATTGGCCAAAACACTCAGGGTCAAGTTAGAACAAAATGCAAAATGATGTGTAAGAATGCAAATGCCAAAGTATAGAAAAGCAAGATATTTTTTTCTGTTTGCAAAAATTTTTATGCTATGAAATGCAAAGGCTAAGTTCAAAAACTAAAACTCAACAAGAATTGACCCAAATCACAATGGTATGAAAAACCAATTACTAGGAAACCAATTTCTTGGCTCCTCAGCAACAGTGCCATTGATCGAAGCTGGATTGTCACCTTCCAGATCGTCAAAATTATGATTGCACCAAATAATGTAGTATAGGGCATAACCAATCGTTCTTCTCAAGGAGCGCTTTATTAGAAAACAACCTTGTCTAAATTGGTAATCAAAAACATGATGACTTGGGTAAAAAAAAAGGAGGATTTTTAATTGTTTAAAGTAGTTCAATAAATGAAAAGTGCAAAGAATTAAATGTTTTTCGTATTTTAATTGAATGAAGAAATGTTTTAGATTAAAAGGGAATTATGGTGCAACAGTCTCTTAATAATGGAAACTCAGTTATCACTGCTCTTTAAAATGATTGGGAGTTTTAGAAAATCTCTAAGTCTGACGGAAACCCCAAGTGATCACTTGGTTCTAATGTCTTAATTAATAAAAACTCACTTTAATCAAAGTTAATTAACATCTCTTAAAACATTGTTAGAAACTACTTAGATACAGATGAACGGATGATGCAAATATCCTCAGAAAGTCAATTGACAATCATTGAATACCAAGCATACAGATTAATCACCAATGATCAGTGATAATTAAATGAACACAGGGATTCAAAACAAATATATATATATATGTGAATCAACTTTAACAACATCCAATCCAAATACATTTAATAGTCTAAACAAAAGATTTACCATCATGAATCAGGTTTGAAACAGATACAGAAATCCCTAAATCTAGAAATCTCTAACATAGAATCAAACACAAGTTTAGACCGATAACTCCCTTATTAGATTCTTGAGCTTAAGCTTTGTCCTCCATCACCAAGAGGCTAAGGGTTTAGCCTCTCATGCCTCCAAACCGATCACAATCGCTCCAGGAATGAACAGCCATGGTTGATGCTAAAATGGGGTTGGAAAAATGGAGAAGAAGGTGGTTGAAATGGTTTAATCGGTTTAGAAATATAGACAATGATGAGGAGATGAATAAAAATAGAGGTTTTGGGTGTAGGATCAATAGAGGCTTTAGAGAGAATGGAGGACGCTACTATCCTTGCAAATCTGCAGAATGGAAGACTCCCTTTTTATGGTGGCTGCCCCTTTTAGGTGTGGAAGCTCAGAAACCCATTCCAAAACGCACAGCTTCACTTAACACACTCAGGTCACGACCTCAGAAGCTTCATGTCACAACTTGGGGAGAGAGAGAGCTTTCATCTTAACTCAAGTCCAAAACACGTAGTTTCACTGAAAAGGCATCCATGTCGCGACCTGGGGAGACAGAACACTCGAACTCTTGTGTTTTGGTCCTTGTAACTCTGTGGCTCCATCAATGCTCCATCTTGGGTCTTGGATCCTTCTTTAATTGCCTGAAAATCATGACAACGAGTTTTGTAAAGACTAACTGATTACAAATAAGGACAATTAAAATTAAGGAGAGAAAAATGACCCTTTTTACTCCTTAAACAGCAAAATGCAATGCATGACTCAATGTAATCAAATGGATATAAATGCATGCATAATGAGGGTAAAAGTGTTGTAAAACATTAAAAAACACTTAAGAAAACTATATAAAGATTAGGTTCTATGAATCCCTCAGAGAGCAAATCAGTAATATGACTGGACTAACCAAAAAGCTCTGAATGGCAGCCTTACCATGTGGTAAACATACATACCTCATCCATCTTAATCTCTCCTTGGTTCACATATCATAGGAAAAAAAATGATTTTGCAATGTATAGTTCAAAATATAATATAGGTAACCAAGAACATAATTTTAAAGCAAAATCACGGTACTGTTAAAGATAATAATCCTAGCTTTCTCTCTCTATGTGGATGTTGATTTCCATAAGCAAAGGATTAGCTTACTTATTTTTTTTAACTGTTTATTTTGTTGAGTCTATTAGTGGGTTGGTTATTATATTATTTTTAAATATTGTGGGCATGTGACTACTTATTATTAGGGAGCATATGAGAGTACTTTCTATTCTCATTTTACCAAGTCTTTTGGTTAGTTATAATTCTAGATAATGATCTTAGATATTAGGTTGAAGTGTTATGTACAGTTGTAATGTAGGGTCTATAAGTTATCCAATGGAAGATGAAATAGTCCAATAGTTTTTTTACCTCACTTGTCACTTTCTTTTCTACACTTGGTATCTGAGCCTCATTAATTAAAAGACCATCTTTTGTAGCTTTCTAAGAGTTTTTATAGCTTATAGCAATGATAGACCTTCAAGCTATTGGTAGACAGAAAAAGCTTAATAATAGTAACTATAAAACATGGTCAGCTTATATAATATCTTATAATCAAGGGCAAGACCTATTGGAGGTTGTCAACGGTAGTGAAGTAGTGCAACCAAAAGCTGAAGATGCAAACGAGACATTATGAAAGTGGAGGATTAAAGTAAGAAAGGCAATATTTGCCTTGAAAACAACAATTAAAGAAGATGTGCTTGAACATATCCAAGATATTGCTACTTTAAAGCAATCTTGAGATACATTTGCCAAGCTAGTTTCAAAGAAAAAAGACATTCGTCTATAATTATTAGAGAGTAAACTACTCTTGAAAGTCCAACATAAGATGACAATTGTGCAAAGCTTAACAAAGTGAAGATGTTTGTCTAGAAATAACAGAGTTAGATCCAGAAGCCCCAGTCAGGGAAATAAGGATGAGACGAATTATCATCCATGGTTTAAAGCCTGAATATTGAGGCTTTAGCTTAGCAAGTGGGAGGAGCTTTATTAAAGAGTCAAGAAGAAGCAACTTTTGCCAATAAAGGCAAATGGAATTCCAAGTAGCATAGTGTAGGTGGGTCTAAAAGGAATGATGAGGTAGATAATCCTCAAGGTGAAGGACATACTAATAGAAAAGGAGACTCAAAGAGTTGAAATCATGACAAGAAGTTTGATGGGACATGCTTTAATTGCAAAAAAGAAGGGATTATGGCAAAAGATTACTGGTTGAAGAAAAAGGCAGTGGAGAGTAATGCTGCCACTTCCAAGGTTGAGGAGAAGTAGGATGCAGAGGCATTGTTTACTACTAAAGAAGAGGGCTTTTCCTTCAAAACCATAATATCCAATCAAGTTGATTATGGAAAAATTGGATTGTTAACTCAAGTTGCTCTAATCATATGACAGGTGACATGGAAAAGCTACAAAATCTATTAGATTACAAAGGAAATCGTGTGGTGGTGACAGCAAATAATTCGAAGTTACCAATACCTCAATTTGGTAGTAGGATTGTTTCTTCTCAGTCTAGTGCTAACGAGATGCTACTTTAATTATCATGTCCCAGATATGAAGAAAAATCTTCTCTCAGTAGCATAATTAATTTCTTCTTGTCATTTTGTCTTGTTTAGTCCACAAGATGTGAAGGTATATCATGACCTTGAGATTAGTGAAGAGCTAATGATGAAAGGTCAAAGGGTATTTAGTTTATGTGTTGTCAACAGAAACTACATATATAGATAAGGCAAGGAGAAATAAGACTATAGATTTGTGGCATATGCGGTTGAGTCACATTAGTTATTCCAAGCTAGAAGTGATGATGAAGAAATCAATGTTGAGGGGACTTTCTCAAATTGAAGTAAGAACACATACGGTGCGTGCAGGTTGTCAGCATGATAAAAGCACACTACTTGCCATTCAAGAAGTTCAGATTTAAGGCACATCAACCATTAGAGTTTATATACTCTGATATGTTTGGGCTTGTTAGACAAGCTTTTGTTGGTGGAGTAAAGTACATGGTGACCTTTATTGATGACTTCTCGAGGTAATATGGGTTGATTTTATGAAGAAAAAAATCTAAGACCTTGTCAAAGTTTAAAGAATTCATGAAAGAAGCAGAAGAAAAAGTTAGTAGAAAACTTTGTTGTTTACATATTGATAACAGAGAAGAGTACACCTCAGATGAGTTCTCAGATTTCCTTTAAGAGTACGGGATCTGATATCAATTCAAATATTCTAGCATACTGCAACAAAATGGTGTTGCAAAAAAGAAGAATAGACATCTAGTAGAAGCATGTTAAAGTATACTACATGCCAAGAATGTTCCTGGGCAGTTTTGGGTAGAGGCAATGAGAACAGCTGCATATGTGATCAATAGGCTCCCTCAACAAAGGTTTAAATTTTCTTTCACCTTATGAAAAGTTATGGAGTATGAAGCCTATTGTAAGTTATTTTTGAGTTTGTAGCTGTGTATGTTATGTGTTTGTTTCGTGATTATTTACGTAGCAAGATGGATAAGAAGGCTGCTAGATGTATTTTTGTAGGGTATAATAGTCAAAGGAAAGGGTGGTGATACTGTGATCCAGTAACCAAGAAGTGCTATACATCCCGAAATATGGTATTTGACAAAGCATCATCATGGTGATCCTCAAATAAAGAAGTACTACCAGAATCCTCTTAAATCTACCTGAGTCTAGATGAAACCGAAGGTGCAGTTGATGAAGGAAATGTTCAAGAGGATGTAACCCAAAGTCCTTAGAAAATATGTGTGCATCAAGAACTAAATGAAAAAGATGAGTCTAATGCACCAATTTTGCTTAGAAGGTGAAATCCCAAGTATGCCAATACTACCATAATAGAAGATGACATCAAACTTGAGACATATGAAGAAGCACCTCAGCATCTGAAGTAGGTTCAAGCTGTGAAGGAGGAAGTTGCAATGCTAGAATGAAACCAAACTTGGGAGCTACTACCAAAGCTGAGATATGTCAAACTTATTTCTCACAAGTGTGTTTATAAGATAAAGCATCATACCGATGGGTTAATTGAGAGACATAAGGCCCGTCTAGTAGCGCATGGGTTCTCTCAATAGTATAGACAAGACTATGATGAAATATATAGTCCACTAGCAAAGCTCACAACTATTCGAGTCTTAGTTGCACTAACAGCCAACAAAAACTAGAGCCTATGGCAAATGGATGTAAAGAATGCATTTTTGCATGGAGAATTAGATCAAGAGACTTACATGTATTAACCAATGGGCTTTTAAATTCAAGACCATCCATAATATGTGTGTAGGCTTTGGAAAGCACTTCATGGATTAAAGCAAGTACCAAGGACATGGTATGGTAAAATTGCTGAATTTTTTACTCGCAGTGGTTATTCTGTAGCACCATCAAATTCTAGTCTATTTGTCAAAGTTATTCGAGGCAAAGTAGCCATTGTGCTAGTATATGGAGATGATTTACTTCTCATAGGGGATTATAAAGAAGAAACTCTCCAAACTAAAGATAATCTATCAGTCTGTTTCCTCATAAAAGAGCTTGAGCAACTCAATCACTTTCCTGGCTTAGAGGTTGACTGTAGTATAGATGGAATCTTTTACCATTAACAAAAATATTGCAAGGATTTGTTGAAAAAAATTGGCATGCTTAGTTGCAACCTAATCACAACACTGATAGAACCAAATGCAAAGATGCCTACTTATGAAGAAATGGACCTAAAAGATAAAACAATGTATCAACAGTTAGTGGGTAGCTTAATCTACTTAACACAAACAAGACCTAATATTCCTCATGCAGTAGGTATGTTGAGTCACTATATGCAAAGTCTTAAGAAGCCTCACTTGGATGCAATTTGAAGGATTTTGCATTATGTCAAAAGAACACTTAGATATGGCATCATGTATAAGAAAGGTAGAGAAGGGAAATTATTTGGCTTTTGTGATATCAACTATGCAGGGGATTATGATACTTGGTGTTCCACTACAAGGCATATGTTTATGCTTGGTTCTGGAGAAATTTCTTCATGCAGGAAGAGGCAACCAACCATATCTCTATTAACCACAGAGGCAGAGTACCTAGTAGCAACCATGGCAACTCAAGAAAGCACTTGGCTTGTGTAGCTTTTAGAAGATTTGCATTAGCCCATAGAAGGATCAATTCCCTAGTAATGTGATAATTTATCAACAATTCGTTTGGCAGAGAACCTAGTGCTTCAAGCAAAAACAAAGCATGTAGAAGTTTATTATCATTTTACTAGAGAGAAAGTCTTACAAGAAGAAATTGAGTTCGATCATGTTAAAACGGATAATCAGGTTGTAGATTTGTTTACAAAATGCTTGAGTAAAAGCAAACATGAGAGCTTCCATCAACAACTGGATGTTGAAAAACCAAGGAAGCTATGATTGAGGGGGAGTATTGAAGATAACAATCCTAGCTTTCTCTCTCTATGTGGATGTTGATTTCTGCAAGCAAAGGATTACGTTGTTTATTTTTTTTAATTGTTTATTTTGTTGAGTCTGTTAGTGGGTTGGTTATTATATTATTTTTAAATATTGTGGGCATGTGACTACCTATTATTAGGGAGCATGTGAGAGTACTTTCTGTACTCATTTTACCGAGCCTTTTGGTTAGTTATAATTCTAGATAATGGTCCTAGATATTAGGTTGACGTTCATGTGCAGTTGCAATGTAGAGTCTATATATTATCCAATGGAAGATGAATAAAATAGTCCAGTAGTTTTTTCACTTCATTTGTCGCTTTCTTTACTATAAGTACATGTTAGATTGGATCATATTTCTTTTCATAAAAGAGAGTCCTGTATAACAAATTTCAATAAAAACAATTTAGTCTAGCTTATATCACAGGTATACAACATATTTCTTTATGGTATAATTTGATAAGCACTTGCAAACACATACTAGCATACACAATAAGTAGAAAGCCAATTACCTCTTATCAGAGTTACCAACTAAGTCGTAAATCAAGATCCAACATTCAAACTAGACCAATTTGAGGTTAGATCTACAAGCGGAAGTAATATGTTACCTCTTTATCATTAGAGTGAGTTGTTTATAAAGTTTTAGCCTCTACCTCATCCTCTAAGGCTTTCAAACTATTACTCAGAATCTTAGTTCAAGGGTCCAGATATAAACATGAAACTAGAACAAAAAGTGAATCTTAACAAAACTCTAATCTATCTTATTTAAGTATAGTTTAAATCTTAAAGTTGTTTTTGCAAAGGTTGGTTAGTAATGTATGTGAGTTTATATATATAGCTAAAGTTTCTAACTTCTAATTTAAAATTCTCAAATCTTCTTATTAAAACTAATTGTTGTGTGTGTGTGTGTATAGTATGGTTTCTCAATTAATCCTAATGAATTCACTAATAAAACAATTAAAATTCTCAAAAATAAGGATTCATTCTCAAAATCCTGATTTTTAATTTTAAGTTTAACTTTCCAAAGCATTAAAATTTCAATAAGACCCCAACAAGCCTCAATCAATAATTTAATTTGAAAAATGATTAGTATAAGTATCCTATTTATCAAATAATATAAACATTTTAACAAGAAGTCCTAATTTTATACTCTCAATTAGTCAGTGTGATAAAATTTAAATTCACAAGACTTAGTAACTATTTCATCTCTTTAATTCTATGGTCATCGATTGTTAAAACTCAATACTTATTGAAGTTATCCTTAAATTTGCTCTACTACACAAAATAATACTCCCAATAGGAAGCCTTATCATATAGGAAAATATTTATTAAAGAGTTTTGTGATTAGGAGTAATTTTGAGTAGCAAAATAAGCTTATAAATTGAGTTACATACCTAAATAAAAATTTGCATTCTCAATGCTATTGTATGAAGACAATAAAGCTCTCTCACTCTTTGAATGTGGAGGCTGGAGGTAGAGGCATATTGATCCCCATCTTTACATATATATAACAGGTAGAATGACAATAATGTCCCAAAGAAGGTAAAATACTGACAAAACTTACAAATAAATAAAAAGTCCCAAAGGAACCTGAGTGTAATAAATTCTAAAGTGAAATTACCAAGTTATCCTTGGATTAAAACAAAAACTGAAAGGAAACCCACTTATCCACTGCATATCAATCTCTTCCCCTTACTCTTTCATTGTGCGAAGTTCTCTTCCCTCACCATATTGTCGTTAGCATCACTATCCACTATGCCCTCTGCTTTTATTTCAAATACCCACTAGATCTACATTATCATTCTACCTCCAAGCAAGCATTATTTTTCAATGCTAAAAGCTCTAGTTGCTACTCTGAATCTTGTCTCCTTGTCTCCTACTTTGTCTCTATTCAAATTGAGCAAGCTTGTGTGTTTATTTGACATCTTATCCATTTTTGAAAAAAATATTGTGGGCCTAATTTGGGGAGTTACCAAATAGGTGGATCGACCTAGCATCTTTATGGATTGGCGTCAAACACTATAACTATCCAATCGCAAAAGGATCCTCCTAATTTCAAGAATTAGATATGGTGTGATGATGACAATGTTTGGGTGCATGCAGAATGTGATAAAATCTCGAGTAAGCTTTTAAAGGTATTGTGGTTATATAGCTTGACATGACATATACCTCTTCTATCATATTCTATTTCCCTGGGTTGCAAAGTAACGGAAGATGATGGACTAATTTAAATAAGGTATAAGGTATCTGCTCAGTTGTTATATGAAGCTTCAATTTTATATGACTTTCCTAATTCTATTAAAAAAAAAGCCCTCTGGTTTAACTATAAGCTCCTGTTTTGCAAAATATACACCTGGTTTAATTTAATACCAAAATAATGGTCGTTTTGTTTGTTGAACTTATCACAATCATTTGCGTCTGAATTGTTCTCAACTCTCTAGATTTGAATGCTTCGAAGGTGAGGCTTTGCTGTCATGAAAATAGGGCCCACCAAACATGAATCATATGGCAAGTGAGATTAAATGAAACTCAGGTATAGCCTCCCCCTTACAGTTTTGCAAGTTTTGGCCTGGTGCTAATTAATATTCTAACTTCATCTAACTTTCTAATTTCGAGGCTAATGATTCTGTGGCCATTTTGATTATTATTGGTTTGGTACTAATATTTCAAGAGACTATTAATAATTGATCTATTGTTTCATATTTTATACACGGCATTCACTGTGGGCATGAATTATAGTGCTTCTTCTAATGTTTTGTTTGTGGTCTAATTTATTTATTGAATGACATTAACATCTTGCAAGTGAGTTTAGTAATTTGGTTGTGCTTAAATTCTGTAATTAGATATTGCTTAAATTCATGGTATTAATTCTTTGATGTAGAGCCATACATGTTTAGTTCCTAACTGATTTGATTTGATGGTGTTCTTTAGAGTGGGAGATGCAATTGAGATTTGGGAGTATATCCTGATGGAATAAAAGCTTAGAGTAGCAAATACTGATTTTGAAGATAATAAGCAAAGGTTATTGCTACTTGTCCTTAAGGACTTGTCATTCCCTGCAATGATAGATTGGTTGAGCTATGGCAAAAAAGTATAAGAAAAAATATATTTTTCAATTGTTTATGAATTTTATTATCACCATGAATGCCCTTTCTCGAGAAGAAAACATACATTAATTTTATTGTTATTATTCTTGAACAAAATTGTATATCATATTATAGATTAACATATATATTTATATCAGATTTTCACAGTCCAAACAAAATTTTGCATGATATTACTAGTAGCAGGGAAATGACAAGTGAGAATGTCTTCATTAACAAGTTGATGTGCCATTATTAACAAGTAAGCGAGTAGGAATGACAATTAACATAATAGCATACTATTTTATGAGATTATAGGACATTATATCCAAAACACATCATTCAAGCAAATGCTTGTTGCTCATGATGTTAGCTTATAGTAGTTAGCTTAACATCATATAATTGTAGTATAACTTATAAATTTATATCATATTTTTCAATGTTCAAACAAATCTTTATATGACTTGTGCTAGTAGTAAGAAAATGACAATTAAGGGTGCGTTTATTAAAAGATTAAGATGCTAGCATTGACAAGTGAGGTATCAGAAATGACAACTCTCTTCATATTAAAATATTACATTATAATACCATCAAGTGAGTCTTTAAAATAAATACAGTAAAAAAACATAAAATTTAATTGAGAAATTCACATAGAATGAGATTAGGTATAAAAGCAATAACATGCTATAATTTTACAGTACAGAAGTGACAAGCCATATATTAAAAAATGACTTGTCAATATAGGCACCTTCACTTGTCATTACAAGCACTTCTGAGTTAGTATTTGAAATTTAACTTTCTTAATTTCATTTACAGAATTTTATTTGAAGATTTAATTTCATTTGCTTAAATAATACATTTTGGTTATAACTTTATATAATATAATATAATAGAAGAATGTAAAAAGAGTTGTCATTTTTAGCACCCTAACTTGTCAATTTTGGTACCTTAACTTGTCAATGCAAGCCATTATTTGGATATAAACCTATAATATAATATTATTTCAACTTGCATATTCTGGCCACACATGATTATATGATCCATCTTGGTTATAATTTCCAATAATCTAACATAATAATTCTACATAAGGAGAGCTGTTATTTGTAGCATATGACTTGTTAATTTTGGCACCTTAATTTGTTATCATATTCCTCTTAGTTGTCAAAGAATGTTGTTAAAAAAATTGATTGATATAAACTCATGAAATAATCTCATTGGTTTGAATACTATAGTTTGTATATAATTTTGTCATATTATATAAAGAATAGTTTGTTATTAGGTTGATTGTCGTTTGTGCTCTCACTTGTCAATGGAAGCACTTTAACTCATCAGTGAACGTACTCTCACTTGTTATTTCTTTGCTACTAACAATGTTATATAAAGTTTTGTTTAGACCTTGAAAAACCAAATATAAATTTATATATCATGCTATACTATAATATACAATTTCATTGCAAACCATCCTAGATCTTATTGCAACCACACAGCTTCACTCCAAGATTTCATTTCATTCATGAATAATAACAATAAAAATATTGTACATTTGCTTCTCAAATAAGGTTCAAAGAAGACCATTTCCAAGTCACATGTGATTGTTATATATATCATAACATATTCATTTCTATAGTCTGCGCATCTATCTTTTCAAGTTGCCATTTAACTTGCTCATTAATTTCTTCCTTTTCTCCAAATAGGTGCCCGAAAGAAGGATGACAAACACCCTTTAACACCCGAAATATATGGCCTAATAGCACTAGACTTGATGCCAATTTTATATTCACTAGACTTGATAATACAAGGGTAGTCTGGTCTAACCAAGAGAGTATTGGACTATCATTTAAGAGCAACTTTCATTTGTACACCTAAAATTGAAAACATTAACTTTGTTTAAATGCAGCAAGATGGAATGTTGCAATACTAGGTTTATTGCATAACCATTATTCCTAGAGACATAGATAATCAAGGTATATACATTGGCAATGATGAATAGATTGACTAGTACACAAAATTATATGCAGCTATTGAAATAATCCAAATGGAACAGTTTGGATCCTAAATATGATATGAATTTAACACATGAAATCAAATATCAAGGAAACTTAAAAGCCAATATAAAGGCTTGTTAAAATCTTATAGGAGGAGTAGGAAATCATTAGGGTTATATTTTTCTAAGCAATCATGGTGAATTTTGTCCTTTGTCAGTGAACATGATGAAATTACTAGAATGTATCACATTCTTTTCCTATGAAATAAGAGAATTACACAAAATGACCTCTTTTCTTATGAAATAAGAGGATTACACAGAATGACTAATTTACAAGTATAGAACCATACAAATGTTATAGGAAAGAAAACTAAAGAATGCTACTAAAATTTGGTCATTGAACAATAATCCTAAACTTAATCAATCAAGGTTATCTTCAAACAATATAATGCTCATGAAAAAAATTTTCCAATCAAAAAGGAGGCCAAACTTGCTAGATTCCCTCTAAAGAATATGAAACTATAACAATTTTAGTTATTTGACAAGAGTTTCCATGATTTGATCTTTTGTTTAGGTGGGTTTTATCTGTTTCAAACACCCAAAATGGAGGGTGTGATGCGTAGGATTGAAAAGAGGAAGGTGGAAAATGGGGATGTGAAGTTTGGCAGAGAATCGCAACTAGAAGTATGAAGACATTCCTAATATTAAATTCCTCTATTTTCTACTTTCCCAAAAGTACATTTTGGGGCCCAAATTCCTACCAAGCATAACCTGACTCCCATATTCACTAATAAATCCTCTATTAGAAATCCATATATAAGCATTTTTCTCATTTTTGTAATAAGCAAGTGCACATAACAGCCTATTTATAATTTATAAGAGACTTTTCAACAATCAATTTCTAAGAGGAACTGATGTCAATATGAAAAAAAGGAGAAACAATGGTTAAAAGAAACGAAGAATTACTGCATTGGAGGAGGTGGAGAGTTCGATGTCGATTCTTGTGCCAATCGATTGTTTTGAGGATGCTAGCTCCTGGGCCCCTTCAACGAAATTGAGAGCTTTATTGTCTGAAAAGGAAGCATACAAACATCTTAGAAGGGGTAAGGATATGTTTTCACCTTTTATTAAATTGCATTTAGGTCCTTTTAGGATTTTAACTAATTAGTAAGTTTCATGACACCTTTTTATAGTATTTTATGTTCCTTGGGACCTTAGTGCCATTTTCTCTATATCATATTGTTTTTGGGGTTTAATGATGGGAAATTTACACACAGATCCCATAGAAGACAATTTATTCAGAAAGTCCCTTGAAATCCTGAAATGCTTCATAAGTTTCCAAGGACCTCAGAGCAAAATATTACAATTGTGAAAAGTCCATTTTGCCCTCATTGATTGAAAAAGAAAAAAAACAGAAGGAAAGCCTTCATTTGGTGTGCTAGTACTGTATGAATGAGGAAGAGAAGCTTCTGAAAGAAGAAACGGAGGTCTGTGTTGGTGCTCTATTATTCCAGGCAGGCTAGTTTTTTCTTCATCTTCTTTGTAGGTCTCATCATTAACAATATTTCTTTTCTTTCGTACACAGCCGTTGAAAGTTTAGTGTTGGTTTGAAAAGTTGATTGGATGTGGGTGTGTAGGTATTAAGGATGTGATTCAACTCACTTAAACTATCAAGGGAGGCTCATTTTAATCATATGTGGTTTTAATCATCTTAGGTGTGGTTTTGTTATGTGTAGTTAGGATTATAAAGTGATGCTCTATTTTTCGATGAATGATGCTCTATTTTTTTATGATTAATGTTGTGTTTTTGATAAAAATGAATGAAAATGACAGGTTTTTATTGTTATAATGTAACATCCCAAATTTTGGCTCATAGATACAAGTAATAGCACAAGAAAAGGATGATTACTAAGTCCAATGCAATGAAAGTCCCGGAGATCCCTCGGAAGAAAAAAGAGATTTTCCAAGGGCAAATGTGTAAAACAATAGTGTTCGGGGACTAAAGAATGACGAACTAGAAACAACTAAGGGCCAGAGGTTATGCCAAAAGCTTGCAAGAGATGGTTCTGAAGGTTAGGCCTAAGGAGGGGCTAAATTGCAACGAAAAGATTCCTAGGCCAAGTAGGGACCTAATTATGAATAATAAAAATTCTGGTCGATCAATGTTCGAAGTTATCGAAAATGGCCCAAATGTTTCAGAAAAATTCCAGAAAAATGGGAATAGGATCCCAGAGTCAATATAAGGCTAGAAATGACGGAAATGCCCTAAAGTCATTTCAGGTTTTTGAGCAATTTGAGATAGTAACTCAAATTGAATTATTTAAGGTACGAGACGGCCTCAAATAATCAGGAAAAACTGGGGAACAGTAGTTGAGGAATTTACACAGATTGTAAAATTAATTCCAGCCCCAGAAACTGACAAGGTTAGCTTTAATTGAATTTAAAGCCTATTTATACCCTATCCGGGGAAAGTCAAATTTCCTGTCTATGGTTCGACTTTGGACCCGAGAAAAATTAGAAGAATATCCTGTGATGAAAGGGAAAGAATGAAACCCAGAGATAGATCAACAGAGTTACGAGCCGATAGGAAAGAATTCGGCAAAATCGACTCCGATTGAATATTAATTATTAATATTTTGGGGAAATGAGAAAGAAGTATGATTCCCCTATGAATGTTATTAGAAGAGTATGGGAATGTATTTTGAAGATGAAAAATGTGCTAAACCATGTCCCAGAAGTATCGGGTAAGTCAGGACCCGAGAAAGTACCTATTATGATGTAAACCGGTAAGATAGGTGGAGGAATATTTTTGGATGAATTTATGCACGAATTTTGTATGATTTTCCTCCCTCTCATATTGCCATAGGGGCATGAGGATATGTGTGGAATTATGCAAAAAGATGAAGGGCATATTTGGATTAAGAAAGTTAACTATGGTTAAATTAATTAACCTTGGGTTAAGTTAACCTTGATGACATAAGCAAGATGACCAAGCATGACACAATCCTAGACAAGTGTCACAATTCTTGCTAAGGAAGACAAGATCAAGGGCTAAGATTGATTTGAAAATCAATGGCCAAGATTAAGCCATGCAATCTCAAGATAAATGGCTAAGATTTCTCCTAACTCCCTATATATATCCCTTCCCCCACAAGCTTGATATTTCGGCCAAATGGAGAGCCAAGGGGGAGAGACCGAACAGCACATGGAGGAGGAGGAGAAGATAAAATTCAAGTGATTCCATGGTCATCCAAGCTTCAAATCAAGGTATGTTCATGGATTTTGATCTAGTTTCTACCTCCCTTGGTATTTTTGAGCTTAGATGTTGGATTGGTTGGGTTTTTCATGGTTGAAACCTAGGGGGGAGGTGCTGCACGAAATTGTTCAGAATGGGAGAAGATGAAATTAAAGTCATAAACATGTTTAAAGGCTTGAAAACAACAAGAATCAATTGGTTTGATATTGATTCTTCAAGAAATCCAACTTCCCCTTTCATTTGTGTATGATTCTGCCATGGCTGGTTCTTTATGTTGGGTCTGGAATTTGATGATTTTGATGCTTCCAATGAGTTTAAATGATGATTTTGTGTAGGGATTTATGTAGAAAACATGTTTGGAAGCATTAGAATTGAAAATGAAAATTTTAGACCTAAGGCACCTATGTTTCAGCCAAACCAGAACAAGGGGGAAGGAGTTGGATTTTGATTGTTTTGAACTTGGAAATGGATTCTACATGCAAATTTATGTGGGAATAGCATGTGGAATTAATTTTAGAATGATTGGAAATAAATCTCAAAAGTTAGAAACAAAGTGTGATCAAGTAAGAGCCAAGTGTGGAATAGGTTGATAACTCGGTCCTAATTGATGTTTCGCGTGATGTGTTGATGTGTTTAGGACCTTGGGGATGTCTTGTTTATGTCAACCGAAGGCTCAAATACTTGGAAGGTTAGGGGAAGCAAACGGAAAGCAAGAGGGAAGATATGTTACAAGGTAGTGAACTTACCTATACTGTGTGCTTGATATGTATGCTTGCATGATGTGATTGTGTTGCCATGATGTGACTAAGCTATGATGAAATGTTTGAAAAGTTATGTTTGCAAGTTTATGTTATGTTTTGCCTTGGCAATATGTTATGAAAGCATGAAATGCTTTAGCTTACTTTCCATGGCATTCCTATGATGATGTTATGATAACATGTCGTGCATTTGCATTATGTCTTCCATGCTTATGGGTAGTGTTTGCTACTGAGATTCTCTTGAATCTCACCCTCCCCTAACAACCCCTAATAGGTATAAAGGGCATGGAGGAAAAGTCAAGGATGAGGAATGCAGGATTGATGGAAGAAGTCAAGAACATGTTATGGTCTTATAACATGTTATGTAACATAGTTTATCAATTTATGTTTGATATGCCATGTATGTGGAATGATGATATTAAATGTCATGATATGTAAAATGGTATGAGATTATGTATGGAGATATTATGTGGATTTATAGCATGACAAGAGGTGGAGAAATAAATTGTTTATAAAGATTGAATTAAGTTGAAGGGATAGAATGTCCCTAAATGAGTCATGAATTGGTGCCAATGATGAGGCAGACCAAATGAATGAATTTAGCCATGAAATTTAGTGTCTATACAGGACACATCCTAAGCTTTAAAATAAGTGATAAATCACGAAAAATGGATGTGTATGCTAAGAGATATGGCTGTTCAAAGTCAAGACAAGATTTATGAAAAGTACTGTTTCGACCACTTGAACAGTAATATTTAATGAATAAACTGTACTAATTGGGAAGGTTTGAGCCCTGAAAGTTATTTTTCCCTTATAGAAGATTGAAAGAGATTTAGGTGAAAATTGGAATCGCTCCGTTCTGATTTTTATAGAATTAGTTATGATTTTTCAAAGTTGGACCTGAAATCTGTAGTTTAAACAGTGAAAAGTAACCCGAGTAATTATGTTGAAAATTTTAATCCACGGGCTTGTACTTTGACCTGCTTGAACCATAACGCTTACAAATACGTACTCTGAGGGGTTAAAGGTAGGATGTTTCATATAACCCCTGTAATGCGATGGTCAAATGTTTTGTTAATGGGTGCATCGAAGGTTTTTAATGTAACTATGTGACTTGTTATCAACAAGTGATTGTGACAGGTTGATATGAAGGATGACAACTTCAAGTGAGAAGATTTGTTTTGTTACCTCCATATAAGGAGACAATTTATTAATAGTAGAGAAGGTGACACGCAATATGTTGGAGGTGGTGTGAGAACAAGAATGATAAAGGAAGGCACATCATATGAAGAATTTAGAACAATGGTAGCATCAGTTATGGAGAAAGAAAGTAATAAAATAGTTATGAAATTCACAATAACCTTTGATAAGTATACATTTGTAGACCTTGTAGATAAAATGTAAATTTGGTGTATTTACATTGTACATATATATAAAGTAGTAAATGACATCTGGTTGTAATCTGATATAATATCATATCTGTATTTTGCTATACTTGTCAATAGGTTGTCATGGACTTATTATCAGACGCTGTGGAGGTTGTCATTGGCAGTTTGAATTAAGTTACTAATATAAAGTGAAATTTCTCCTACTTGCAGTGTTTAATGATTTCTTAACACATATGATATGATGGAAAGGCTGAAAAGAATTGGTTTTGATAAATTGTCAATTAATGCCTGCTTGATTACTTGTCATTTACCACTGTCCAGGTTGTTAATACCTACCAATTACTCGTCATTCACTATTGTCAAGGTTATTAATGCCTGCTGATTACTTGTCATTCACTATTATCAAAGTTGTTCCTTTTTTTGGTTTCTTTTTTACAGAGAGATTGTTTCTACCAAGTTCTTCGTAGAGTGAAGCTAGTACTATTTGGCGAAAAGGACAAAATTGACAAGGAAGTCACATGACTTGAAGGTTGGATGGTTGCAGTGGCTTGTAACTTATAGGAACAACCTGTATGGTGATAAAGTACTGCCTTTGCTATAAGGAAACCCCAAAGCAAGAGGAAGAAATAAACAACTAGCATATATTGTATTTAGTTTTTTTCATTTGATAGCATAATGACAATTGAATGTAAGTTCACATTTTGTTTTTTCATTTGACAGCATAATAATAGCTAAAAGTAAAGTTTAGATTTTGTTTTTTTATTTGACCATATAATGACAGCTGAATGTTAAGTTATGGTAACATGATTGGTATCATTTACTGGTTATAAAGTTGTTGTAATGGCATTCATGTGTTTTGATGACCATGAAATTCCTGATTTCAAACTCGAACCATATCAAAAAGTGAAGACTTATTAATAAAACTAGATAAACAAATGCTAACCATAATGATATGATAGGTATATATCACAGTCCTCTGCCAGATCCATTTACAACCTTAACAGCATCTATTAACAACCTGAGGAGAAGTACTTGACAGTCTTGGTAATGCCCCTGACAACTCACTCTGTGGGATACCATGGCTTCTTAAAAAATTGTATTATCAGCACATATAATGACTTTAACAATATAATGGGAGGCATTTTGAAGTCATTAACAGTTTTAGGTACACCCAGTAGGATTACAGCATATTTTTATTACAAATATTCATTTACAACCTCAACAGCGGCTTTATAAACCTAAGGAGAAGTGGTTAACAACCTCAGCAGTACCCCTGCCAACTCACTCTATTGGATACACAGCTTCTAAAAAAATCATATTATCAACATATATAATGACATTAACAATATAATGTGAGGCAATTTGAAATCATTAATAGTTGTAACTGAACCCAATAGAATTATAGTAGATTTGTATTGCAGAAATTCATTTACAACCTTAACAGTGGCTGTTGACAACCTGAGGAGAAGTGGTTAACAACCTTGGTAGTGACCCTGACAACTCACGCTGCGGGATATCACAGCCTCCACATAACATCAAATTATAACCAAATTATATCATGTTACAACTTTAGCACAACAATCATATGTTAAGAAATCATTGAAAACTGCAAGTAGGAGAAATTATCACTTTATATCAGCAACATAATTCAGACTGCTAATAACAACCCCCACGACGTCTGATAACAAGATCAGCCTATTGACAAGTACATCAAAATACAGATATAATATTATATCAGATTATAACCAGATGTTATTTACTACTTGATAATTATATGTACAATGTAACTAAACCAAATTTACAACCTACTCAAAAAAGCATACAGGTTGCATGTATGGATACTGGTGGATAACTTGAGGTGTGGGTTATGACATTTCCAAAACAATTCTATCACAAGCATTCACAAAAAGAAATATAAACAAGTCACTAATAAAGCTCAACTTGGATTGGGGTTCTAGCAAGTCTTCATAGTATGGCCTGGCTCATAGCATCTTCCACAGTGGTGAAGTTTTTTGTTTTGAAATTGAAATTCAATCCTTCTTTTCTTTGGCCTCCTTGAGGGTCTTTTAGTGATTGGCGTGTCTTCCTTTATCATTCTTGTTCTCACACCACCTCCAACATATTACATTTCACCTTTTACACCATTAATAAATTTGTCCCCCCATATGGAGGTAATAGAACAAATGCTTCCTACTTGAAGTTGTCATCTTTTATATCAACCTGTCACAATCACTTGTTAATCACAAGCCATGCAGTTATATTAACAACCTTTGACATACCCATTAACAAGACATTTAACAATCACAGCATAGGGCTTATGACAATAAAAACCTCTCATTTTCATTCATTTTCATCTGCAGCACAGCATCAATTACTGAAAAACCAGAGCATCCATCACCGAAAAACAAGGTATCACCTTATAACCCTAACTGCACATAACAAAACCACAACAAAAATGATTAAGACCACATATGATTAAAATGAGCCTCCCTTGATAGTTCAAGTGAGTTTAATCACATCCTTAATACTCATACACCCACAGCAAATCAACTTTTCAAACTAACATTACACTTTTAATGGTTGTGGATGAAGAAGATAATGTTCTTAATGGTGACACCTATAAAGAAGATGAAAAAAAAAACATAGCTTACCTAGAATAATGGACACAGTAGCAACTGTTGTAGACCTCCGTTCCTTCTTTTTGAAGCTTCTCCTTCTCATGTATGCAAAACACCCAACACACTAGGAGAAAGCATTCCTCTATTTCTTTTTTCAATCAATGAGGGCAAAACAGACTTTTCACAATTGCAATTTATTATACATAGGTCCCTGGGGACTTAGGAAGGATTTCAGATTTAAAGGGACTTTTTTTGAACAAATTGTCTTCTATGGGACTTGGGTGCAATTTTCCCTTCAATGATGCACATGGGTCGTGGGTCTATTTACCTCAATTGATCCTTTTTTCCCTTATAAAATCAATAAAATCTCTTCCATACATTATATCATTTTTTTAAAGATTTTCATAGAAACAATATAAAGGCTAAAATTAACCAATAAGCATAACCATAATATCTAGATACTTAAAATCTTTTAGGTGGAAAAATAATTTATCTATGTCTATATATATATATATATTATCAACTTTAGTATTTTCTCTCCTCTAGAATCATGACTTGAGGTTATATTTATATACTTAACATTTAACTTATTTTGGATATATTTTCTATAATAAATATATGATAAATTTTGTTTACCCTGAAATAATTTCTTCATAATATTATGTAAATCCTAGAAATAAAATTGGGATGTTACATGTCACATCCCGTCAAATTTGACTCTAGAAATGTGAATAATAAATTAGACAGATGGTTAAGCAATAAAGTAGACTCAGAGGCGAAACAACTTTTGTGTTGAGATCAGACTGTTGTCTAGAATGATATTTTTAAAATTATCAGTCCAGGAGGGCTAAAATGGGGAAATTTGAAAACAATTTTATAAAATTTTTGAAAAATGGTAAAAAGGTAAATTAAGGTTTTGGAACCCTATTTGAGGCCCTAGAAGGGTAAATGGCATAAAAATAAATTATCACAGAATTTTCTGTAAACAGAGTTTTTTTTTAAAAAAAACAGTAAAAAATTAGCTCGAAACAATTATTTTAAATATATAGAGGCCTCAATAATTCTGGAAAAAATATGATAAAATTATTTAAGGTTATTTGAATTTAGAAAATTATTTTTAGGCTTTGAAAGTGAAATGATTAATTTTAGAATATTTATTACCAAAATCTTATCAGTAAAGCTTGATTTCAGAGAAAACTCAAAATAAATAGTTAGAGGTTGAGATAAGTTTCAAACATTTTCAAGGAGCTTTCCTATATTAAAAGAGAAATTTTGATGGAGAGAAATGAATTTTTAGAGATCCAGAAATATTTTGGAAAATTAGAAAGAAATTTTAGCCGATATGGCAAAATCAGGTAGAAAAATGTATGAACATGCAAGATGATACTTCTTCCTTCTTTCTCCATCCCACTGGACTTGATTTTGGGCCAAAAATAGATGGTAATTCTATGGCCCAAGTGATGCACATGGTTATGGAATAAAATAGTACAAAATATCACATGATTTATCCTAAACATTATTGCCCTTGGGACACTTGTACACTCCCAAAATTCAACAGCCTCTTAGGGTGTCCACATGTCCCAAAAACCCTAAATTTTTAAGGGGCACTTGGAAGGAAGAGGAAGCCACTTTGAAGTCTATAAATACCCCCTCTTGCACCTTTAATTTTTAGTTAGTTTGGCACTTTAAAGGGGTATATTTTGCTACTAAAAAAGGATGAGTTGGGAGCCATCTTCATGCAGACTTGAAGCCAAAAATTATCAAGCTTCAAGCAAGGATTCATCAAGGAATTTTTAGGCTTGATTTTGGTTAGTTTAAGGGTTGCTTTGGTTGAAACTTCATGGCAAATCCTAAGGTTCTATGATGTGATTTTTTTGGTTAGTTTAAGAATGGATTAGGAAGGGATAGAAACCATGAATATAAGCTTGAATTATCATGTTTAAATGGTGATTGGATTGATTTTTGGAAGAAAACTAAGTTAGGTTTCAAAAGGATACAATTCGGCCAAATCAAGTTCCTGGGGTAGGAGTTTGTTTCAATATGTTTTGATGATTCCAATAAGTTCACGCGGTGTTTTTGTGTAGGGAAACACTGAGAAAAAGTGTTTGGAAGCATTGGAATCAAAAATAGGATTTTTTAATTCCTTAGGGACCTTATTCAACCAACTCCATTTTAAGGGAAAGGAGTGTGATTTTGTTAAATCCAATTTGATATTTGGATTCTCCATGAAAAATTGTGTAGAAATGGCCCAAGAGATTAATTGAAACAAAGATGAAAATTAAAGTCAAAAAGTCAAAGAAAAGAGAGTTATATAGTTATCTTAATACGTAATGGTATTTTATGTGTTATCGTTGATAATTTGGCATGTGTTTATGCATGAATTGATAGGCATTGTGCAAGAGAACAAGTAGACACCTAAAGGAATCGAAGATGTAAAAACCCTTAACCTTAAAAACATCATAACTCATCATAAAATCACTACTATGGTAGAAAAGGAAATCTGTTAAATGGACTACCATAATAGGAAGAAATTTGCATAATTTTGAATTCACATTTAAACCATTGCATGCAACTGAAATCATTCATTTACAACTACTGGGCCTCCGAGCCTCCGGCCCGGGTAACACATACATCAAAATCAGCCCATCTAAATAGTTTTCAACCATATAATCTAGAGTTCATCAAACACTAGCAATGGCCTCCGGCCAACCAAAATAAGGAGATACAATCTCTCTAGTTACATCAAGACCGGGTAATCAATTATATAAGAAAAAAAAAGCAGTCCTAAATGTGGCAATATATACTAGTCATACATATACAA
Organism: Neltuma alba; assembly: GCF_004799145.2. Lineage (NCBI taxonomy): Eukaryota > Viridiplantae > Streptophyta > Magnoliopsida > Fabales > Fabaceae > Neltuma > Neltuma alba. Next base: position 355,779 of record NW_021635234.1, read on the forward strand.
ATGCTAGAGGCCTAAAGCTAACCGAGCTCAAGCCTCTGCGTCTCTTCCCGATGGCCCATGCCCGGAACCTTCACCTGAAAACATTGTAAACCACGGGGTGAGACTAAGTCCTAGTAACCAACCTTTCCAATACTAGGTACTACTAAATAGGTGCTCGTGAGGTGTCAAGTGGGGCAGTTCACAAATAATATAAAACGATAGCCACAACAATTCATGTAAGTGCAAAGATGCAGTCCCATCAACCAAATCCCTCACTTTGGGGGATTTTCAGGAGCCGAAGCCGGCCTATCCCTCACTATGGGGGACGTAAAGAGCCATAAAAGGCCTATCCCTCACTCTGGGGGACGTAGGGAGCCAAAAGGCCTATCCCTCACTATGGGGGACGTACTAAGCCAACCATCATGCATTAATGGAGGCCTTATCACGTGGTAGTAACTATCAAACTCTCACCAAATCCCAAATCATGCATCATGCTCAAATCATAATCAAAGAGTAATAATCATTTCACAATTAACCTCATTCAGTGGCATATCTTTCACAATTCCAAAAATGCATTCATCACTAGTCGAAGTCCCACAAGATGGTTTTCCTTTTTATACACAACATACAGTTTGAACATAATTACTACTTAGAGCACAAAACATAAATCTACTCACAATACCACAGAAGCAAGTACTAAGGATTGGAAAGTGGTTACCTCTCGCCTGAGCAAGGAATAACAAACCAACGATGTGGCCCCGTGCACCACCAAGACTCACAACCGGTCTACACAAGCACACAAACACACAACCATCATATATTAGCTTTCAAACTAATAATGTGGCCAAAACAACACTTGGGGACACAAAATTCCTATCTCCCATCAAAACTCTACCCAACTCAAAGGGTATAACTATCAAAACAACACTCCAAAGTCCTCAAAGTCTATTAAAACATTAAATCTCCTTCCAAGCATCAATTAGAGTTTAAACCTCAAGGACCCACTATAGGAATTCAACCTCCAACATCTCATTTGAGCAATTAAGGTTCCAACAACAAATCTAAACCGATTAAACATCCAATTTAACCCTCTTTAACATAACCCAATTCACAAAACTCAGAATCAACCTCTACATTGTCATCCTCAATCCCAAATCACCTATCTCCATAAACCCTAACTCCAAAAATTCAAGATTCTTTAAATCCAAGGAAACTACACCGATTAAATACTTAAACTAACCCAATGCAATCAATTAAACTCAAAACAATCGGTCAAAAACCTCAATTCCAACACCACCTAGAAAATCCTAGGGTTCCACCAAAAATCCTCAGAAATTCCAAGAAATTCCAATAAAGAAAGAAGATTAGAGGTTAAAATCACTTACTTGAGGTAATGGATCCTTAGAAATGTCTTTCCCAAGCCTCAAAACTGAAACCCTAGCAGAGCTCCTCTCTCCTCCTTCAGATTTTCTAATTTTCGCACAACCGAACCCTCCAGCGACTATATAGAATCGCGAACCCCAAACTTCACCGCGGCGAACTAATCCCGAGAGGGATTACTCGCCTGAAAACCCGACTTCGCCACGGCGAACTCCAAACTTCGCCACGGCGAAAGCTTCCCGAGAGGAAACTCTCGCTCGCCCAGAAAAACTTCGCCGCGGCATGCCCCTACCTTCGCCGCGGTGAAACCTTCCCGAAAGGGAAGCCTCGCTCACCAGAACAACTTCGTCGCGGCCAAACCTTCCCGAGAAGACACTCCCCCCCTCTGAAACTCCCGGTGCGCCGCAGCGAAGGTACGTTCACCTATTCCTCCAACAAACCTCAAATTCAACCCAAACACCAAGATCAAGATTAAATCACTAATCTATCCTCAAAATCAACCCAAAAGAGGCTATTAAAACCCGATAAAACTCAGGATGTTACAGAAGACATTGAAAATTTTGGATTAAAAAGAGGTAGCATGGAATTTACAATTTTAATGTTAACTTGCTTGGTTGTTACATGATATGTTCCTTTGAATATATGCCACAATGGCAGGAGATGGTATTTCTATGAAGGAAATATGTTATGGAATTATATTGAATTTATGTTGAACATTATGTATAAGTTTTGTAATTATTATGAATTGTTATGTGTTGTTGTAAATTATGTTGGAATGTTGTATTAATGATCAAGGATGGTTTACATGTGAACATTTGATTAAGAAATCATGTTCAAGCATGTGATATGTGATTGGAATGGTCATATAAATTGAAAAGAGAAGAAAAAGGCAAGAATTGCATACAAAAGGGATAAAAGTTGACTTTTTGAGGGCTAAGTCTGACCAAACAAAATTCTATGCAAATAGGATGAGAATCTAGTTAAAACTTGGCAGGCTTATAGATCATATTTTCAGTTTTAAAACAAGTGATATTTCATAAAATTTGGAGTTCTATACAAAATGTTATGTCTATAAAAAATTAGGCATAAATTCTAGAAAATTAAAAAAAGGCCATATGAATAGTACCACTTTGTACAAATTCTAGGATTAATTGGTGAGCTCTAGATACGAGCGAGCATTTTTCCTCTAAAGGTGATGTTATGAGCTTTAAGTAGGACTTAGAACCACTTCATTTTGATTTTTTTAGAATTAGTTATGAATTTTCAAAGTTTGACCTTTGTAAGGGTCACAATAAATAGTAATTTGAATTTAAGAAATTTTAAGGTTTAGAATTTTCCAACTTCAGGCCATAAGAAATGATTCTAAATGGTTCCAATTGAGATAAAATGAGGTATAAAAGTAAGGTGTGACATTACAACTAATGCTTTTACATCACAGATTAGGATACCTAAGTTCTAGCTATATGTTCAGGTTGTCTCCAAATATTATGAATAAAACTCTTCATCGTGATTCTTGCCAAATTGCAAGGCATATCAAAAATTCCTACTCTCCTCATACCTATAAACCTTCCTTTCCTTTTTCCTTAATGCATAGTGACATATAGCATCTTGCCAAAGCTCTAATGCTATCTAAGACTAGATGGTTCTTCATATTTATTAATGACAACACACAAATAACATGGGTATACTTGTGAAAGAAAAATTTGACCTATTTCACATCTTTAAACAATTTTGTCAAATGATTAAAATTTAGTTTCAAACATCTATCCAAATACTTGAGATTGATAATGGGAGAGGGTGCTTAAGCTCCAAACTCACACTTTCCCTAAATAAATAAAGAATTGTATATCAAACTACACAAAAACAAAATAATGTTGCTGAAAGAAACAATAGTTAGCCCCTTAAAATTACTAGAGCTTTAATGCCAACATACAACACACCACCTATATCTTTTGGGGGCAGATGCAATTCTCATAACCACCTAGAAAAACATCCTACCATTTACTCCCTTTAGTACATGTCTAGAAGCATTATGGTTCAAATAGAAATTTGCTTTCTAGGTTACTATTCATTGGTAGATTCCAAATTTTTTGTCCAAATTTGAAAATTACTAACTAATTATAGAAAAATTGTATTGAAGTAATCTAAATCTCCATTTAAAGCTCTTTCAATTAATTATAGGGAAAAATACTCATTGGTTCCTTTCCTTATTTATTCATCTAGAATTACTCATAAAAATGCACTGTTTATTTAGTCAAATAGTACATTTTCAGGTTCTCTACTCTAAATTTGAACAATAATATCTCGTAGCATCCACATTCATTTTAAGTGATCTACCACTTGTTTTAAAGCTTAGAACATTTACTAGTTTCTCACCGAATTTCATGGTAGATTTTGTTTATTTACTTTAATTTCACTCTGTCTTAAAATTATTACTCATATTGGGATAGTTTATCCCCCTACTTCTATTAATATGCTATAAACGTTCTTTATTTTGCACGCAATCATTCCATAAATTCTTAAACCATTCTCATGCATCATTATACTCAATTATACATGCAATTCTAATCATTCATAATTGCATAACATTATTTGCCGTGTTTGTTACATATTTTACCATACGGAGTTACATAACTTATCATAATACAATTCTCAAATTCTTCTTCTCTTTCTTTAATCCTCATCATGCATTCCTCTTTCCTTGCACATCATGCCTATTATGGTGGGTTAAGGAAGAGTAAGATCCTGGAGAATCTCAGTAGCAAACATTAACTATTCAAACATACATGGCAAGCTTGGCATCATAACATGCTTGCAACTTAACATTTTTATAACATAATAACATTCTTGGAAACGATTATGCATTTATCATAAAACACATAGGCCTATGACATATTTTAAACATACTCACATTCATAATGCATCAGTTCATAAAATCACATAGACATATAAACATGCCACACATGCGACCAAATACCAAGCACATAAGAGTAGGGTAAATTTTACTACTTTTAGCTTTTTACATTCAATCTTCCCTCTTGCTCCCTTATGCTTTCAACCATCAAGGTTTCTTGATCAACCTTTCCATTCATCTTTCTTGATGTCACATGGCCTAATCACATTAACATATCATTGCCATTCATTTATTAGAGCCATGGAATTAATGATATTCATATTTTGCTCTTTAACCTCTAACTTTTGAGTTTTAATTCTAATTTTAGACATGGAATTAATGATATTCATATTTTGCTCTTTAACCTCTAACTTTTGAGTTTTAATTCTAATTCTTCTAAAATTAATTTACATTTCCACCATAATTTTGCATGTATAATCTTTTTTCTAGCTCAAAAACAACATAATCCAATTCCAATGCTTCCAAACTTCTTTTCCACCTTGACCTCACACAATTTTTTATTTTAAACACATTAGAAGCATCAAAATCATCAAATCTAACCCTAACATACATCCTAGGTCTAGCTGAAAATACACAAAGGTTGAGAAAAAGTTGGATTCTTTCTAATTTCATCACAAAACCACTCAATTCTTGTTTCTTTCTAGCCTTTAAACATAATCTATTGTCAATCAATCTTTTTCATGGCTTAATCAATACTAGACAGCATAAAAATTTAGGGTTTTATGCTTATAAATCTCAACATAAACCATAACCAAGCTTTGCAAGATATAGAGCATCATACTTTGTCTTGAAGCTTGGATTTCTTTAGGACTTGAAGCTCTTCTTCTTTTCCTTTTTCTCTCTAAAATTTCATGCTCCCCTTGTTCTTCCTTTCCTATCTACTGAGACACACAAATGGGGAGAGAAAAGGATATTTATAAAGCTCTAGTTACCATTTACCTTAGGTTAATCCAAGCTACCCTTACTATTTTATCATAATACGTCTCTTGATTAAACTGTGTATTCTATGATCTTGCCAAATGTCTAATTACCATGCGATGTGTCCCTCTTCTAATTTTTCCCATGTGTTTTTAAGCAAATTGAAGAGTAGTTCAAAGTCCAAGATAATTCCTTTTCAATTTTGCCCTTAACAAATTATATAATTCCTTTGTCCCCTTATCAAGTTAACATTAAGATATAGAAAAATTCGTGCTGCCTCTTACCTTTGGCTATTCCTCCACCTATTTTATAATTTTACTTCGTATCAGGTACTTAGTACTTTTTGGGGTCGTGACTTACTTGGTGTAACACCTCATGTTTAAATCAATTAACTTTCCTTGCGGAAGCATTTGGAATCACTTTTGAAGGCTACAATTGATGAAAAATCAAGTTTGAAAATTTTCATTTACGGGTTACTATTCATTGTCACCTTAAAATCTGACAAACTTCGAAAATTCATAACTAATTGTAGAAAAATTGAAATTGAGTGATTCCAAGTTCTACAGAAAGCTCTTTGGATAAAATTTTGAGGAAAAATATTTTTTGAACTGATTTCCTTGAAATTCTAGCTCAATTTCCTTTGAAAAAGTTACTGCTCATTTGGTCATTTTTGGATTTTACTGTATTTTTGCCTAACTTTGGAAAGGCATAACTTTCTGCTCGGTTATCAGAATCGGGCAAACTACCCCTCATTTTAAAGAGAAACATTAGATCTCTTTGCTTGTCAAATCTTATGACCTAACTCACTCGTTGATAGGTCAAAATGGAGCTACAAACTCACTACTCTAGGACTTACGTTTTATCCCTTAACATCTCTTTAATTCTTTTTATTTCTTTGGCATACATAACATGGCCTTACTCTTTCCCGTTCATGCTCATATACTTTCATTCATGCCGTAAATATTATAATTAAATACATGGCATCATTGGCATCCATAACATAGTTCACAAAATAGTAGAATTATACATTTATCTACAGTCTCATCCATTAACAAGAATAATTCTCTGCTTACTTCTCCTTGCTTCTCATGCCATTATTGTCCATCATTGATTGACCTAAATGGTTGGTTAGGGAGGGGTGAGATTCGGGGAAATCTCAGTAGCAAACACTACCCATAAGCATGCAAAACATAATGCACATGCATGACATGTTATAACATTAACACATGAATGCCATGTAAAGTAAGCTAAAGCATTTCATGCTTCCATAACATATTGCTAAGGCAAAACATAATATAAACTTGCAAACATTTTATCATAGCTTAGTCACATCATGGCAACACAATCACATCATGCAAGCATACATATCAAGCACATAGTATAAGTAAGTTCACTACCTTGTAACATGGCTTTCCCCTTGCTTTTCTTTTGATTCCCTTGTCTTTCCAACCATGTGGACATTCGGTCAACATCACCAAACATCCTCTTGGATGTTCCAAAGGTCCTAAACATAGTCACATTGATCATACAATCCATTAGGACCACTAGATTGCATAAAGTTCAGGACTAGCTTTCTTGAACCTCAACCATTTCTCTTAGTCTTAGGGTTTTCTTTCCAACTTTTCTAACATAAATCTTATCATTTCCCATCCTTAAGATTCATTTCTTGTCAATTAGGACCACTTTAGATGGCCTTAGATTCAAGAATACCAAATCCGGAAATTTTACATCGCGGGTACTATTCACGCAGAATTTCCAGAATTTTTTCTCAACTTTGAAAATTCATAATTAATTATAGAAAAATCCAAATTGAGTGGTTCCAAGTCTCACTTAAAGCTCCTTAAGTTAAATTTAAGGGAAAAATAGTTTCAGGAACCAATTCTATGCAAAAAAATACCGGAACTGTACGGAAATCGAAACTCTTCCAAAAGTTCAACACTGTTTCCAGATTTCAAACCCTAACTTTGAAAAATCACCATAAATCCTACACATATCCAAATTAAGTGCTCTACCTATGGATTTAAATCTCACAGAGTGTACTTTAAGCATGCAAAATTTCAAAATCCGATACGCACAGTAACTAATCCGAAATAGGCATAAAATCAGGTGCTATAACCATCACATACCTTGTTTTAGAGCTTGATCTGGCTTGAAACTACTTGGCCTTTCTTTCTCCCTCTTCTTTCTCTCTCTAGAAACCATTTTACAAGAGCTTCCCCATGGATTCCTTATGCTTGGACGAAATGGTAGGGAGGGGGGTATTTATAGAAAAGCAGACTGAATTTGGACCGTTGATCTTAAAAATATGTGGCTCGATCTGGACCGTCCATTTTCTCTTTTGATCTTATGGTGACAAGTGTCCTATGACATCATGCTTACCTCATCATGATGACATCATGCTTAGATCATCAAGCCACATGTCTTTAATCCATCTGCACATGTGTCTTGCATCTGACCGTACATGTGTCTTTCATCTAGCCGTACACGTAATATTTTCTTTTTCTCATCTAACCGTACACTTGTCACTTTCATATTTCTTCATCATTTTGGCATTAAAATAGGGAGGAAATAAATGGAAAATTCGTGTAAAAATATTTCCTTAATTATTTCTCCACTTATCAAGCCAATCTTGCACTGTAACGGATATTTTTCAGGTCCTGACTTACCCTGTACCACCGGGACAACTTCTTAAAATTCTGGCCAATAAAGGGTACACATATGGCGCCATCTTAGAGGAGCATAGATGAAAATAATTAGCTTTGCTGACAGGCTACTTGACCTTACTGAGTCACGCAGTAGAGATTTCACTATAACGGGTAGATAAAAGACTGTCTAAAATATTCCCATACTGCGTTCTGATTTTTATGCTGTCCATAAATATCTTCTAGTGACTCAGCATGATGACTCGTAGGTGTCATGATTACGCTTGATGACTCAGCATGATGACTCGTCGGTGTCATGATTACGCTTGATGACTCAGCATGCTGACTCAACATCGTCATGATGACTCTTAGATATTTTCTTTGGTTTTGTCTCCTATTTAGGGGACAAAATTATTTAATATTTGACTGGAGCATTTTATTCAATCCAAAGCTCCAAAAATTCATCCAAAAATATCATAAAATTCCTCATATTCTAGAGAAAATTTGTGAATTTTCTCAGGTCATAACTCAACCTGTAGCCCCACTTAAAAATATTCTTTGAAATGCCCTTTTTGGGCACAACTGGCTTTTAAGTATTCTTAAAGCCATTTTGCTGGTCTTCTGGGGATGAGACTAATTTTATAATTTTCTATAGTCTCTTAGATCATACATCCCCATTTTATCATAATTTTCTAAGGTTTTCTTATGACTCAAACAATTAAATCTACCTCTACATCTCAAACTGAGCCATAAACTTATAAATTCTTTTTAAGTTACTTCAGGGGTATTTTCATCATCTCTCTTCACAAAAGAGCCTTAGAATATTATTTCCCATTTTTTGGGATTTTCTTAGAATTTTCTAAGTACTTTCCATTTTTATCCCTGATGGCTGTAACTTTCTGAATTTACGGTTTTACCCCTGCTTAGGCTCAACCTCATAAAACCATCTCTTTGAGGCTTCTAACTTAACCTTTGGTCTGTATCTAGCCTCTTTTTTCTTTCTTGGCCTTTGAGACTTTACTGGAGCCTCTAACCTTGATTACACTTTAGCTCCTTAAAACTGCTTTAACTTCCTTTCTCATTTTTAGAACCTCTACTAAAAAGGGGTCTGTAGCCTATCCCATTCAGGCTATTTCTAGTACTTATAGGCCCAAAAATTGGGATGTTACACTTGGTAAGACTAGGACATGTCCTGGCATCCTTTTTTTATCGCAAATAACTTCACATGGCATTATATTTGCATGCATGTGGAGAAATAAAATTTTTTTTACAGTATCTTAAACATTTAATAATATTTATTTAGGAGTAAACTTAATCGAATTTATTCTATTGGTCCATGACTTTGAAAATCTGTCTATGAGGACCACTAACTTCTTTTTATCATGAAAAGTTTCTTTGATTTTTCTCAAGTCAAACATTGACCTATAAACAGTTTATTTTGACTTTTCTTGAATACCCCTTGTAAACGTTGGGTTTAAATTATTTTAAAGCAAACCTCTTTTCTTTCAAGGGTAGGGGATAATTTTACAATCTTACATAACTCCTCAAATAATTATTTTCCATCTTTGTCTAATTATTTGAGGGCTCCTCATATTTTAAATAATCAATTTTGACTAATTTTTTCTTGATTAGCCAAAATTCCCATAATTAGACGATTTACTAAAAATTTCTTAAAATTCATTCTTGGGGGTATTTTCATTATTTTTAACCTTAGATAGACCTTTATTCCTTATTTCCCATTTTTTAGGGATTTTTTAGAATTTCGAGCATACTTTCCATCATCACCCTTTTTGGCCCAAAATTTATCAAAATTACAATTAAGTCTTGCTAGTGTTTAACCTCAAGAATCATCCCTTTGAGGTCTCTAGCATAACTTTTAGCCTATATTCATTCTCACTCCTCTTACTCGGCCTCTGAGGCTTCACTACAGCCTCTAACTTTCTTGTTTCTCAGTCTCAAAAACCTTTCACTTTGCAAATTAGTTCCTGAGGATCCTTTTATCCTTTTAAGAAACTTTTAGGACTCCTACCAATTAGGATCCAGTTGCATATCCATTTTATGCTGTTTCTTATACTTCTTAGCTCAAAATTTGGGATGTTACACCCATCTTGGTAATATATTCCCTTTCAAGACCCTTAATTCATATCCTTTCTCAAACCTATCCAAATACTCACATAGTTTCCTCAATTCCACAAAAAGTCTTCATTTATAGCCTATGTCCATAATCATGATGACGATAAATTTCTCACCTACATCTTTTAAGTATCTTTTTCTTGGATACCCATCCACTCAAAAGGGATATAGATGTTATTCACCTAATACCACAATAGAATGGTATTGCTAGGGGGGAAAAACAGACAGCTCCTTGAGATTCTAGGATTTTAATGCTAACCTACAATATACCATCTATCTTTTGGGGGGATATAATTCTCACAGCTACCTACTTAGCCAATAGGTTATGGCTAAGGTTATAAGAGACAGGTTCTCTTAAGGTCCTATCTTGGTCATTCATCTAGTTTTTTGTGTTTGGAGTTACAAGAGGCAGGTTCTCTTGGGATTTCATTTCATCTAATAATTGTGTTTGGAAGATCCATTATCTACCCTCATATTAACCTCCCTCTATCTTGAATAACCAGTGCTTTTTGGTAAATTGTAGGTGATTTCTCGCTGTTGACGCTAGCAATAAATAATTTGGAAGTAGAGGATAAGTTTCCATATGACACAAAACCTCTAGATGGGGTGTTGTGTGCATGTTTATTTTCCCTTTTAGATTGAATATGCCAGCTTAGATCATCAAAAAATAGATCTAATTCTAACTCTTGATGCTACTTTAGAGTGTTAAGGGTTACGTTACCTTCTTTTTTAGTTGTTTACTACTGTCTTGAGTCATCTCTACGCCATCTTTAGTCTCATTATTGATTTTTGATTCTTGCTGTGTTTTTTGACCGAGGAAAGGTTTTGTTTGTAGGTTTAGAATTAATGATAGGCTCTAACTTAGGTGTTTCGGGTCTATTTTGTGGTGTTTTAGGTCTATTTTATATCCTTTGTGAGGCTAATATGATTGTTAGTGAGGTATTGGTTATGGGGAGTGATAAATCTATATAATTATTAAAAGAAGGATAGTTCTTCCCCATATTTCTCCCCCTAAAGTAGAATTTTGGGATAATAAGGTTAGTCTTCTACAAAGTTAACATCCATAGACACAAATGCTTTCTTTAGATTGGGTAAATAATATCTACATCCATTTTGAGTCGATGAGTATCCAAGAAAAAGACAGTTAAAAAACCTAGGTGCAAATTTATCACCATGATGATCATGGACATAGGCTACACAATCAAAGATTTTTTATAGAATTAAGAAAATTAGGTGAGTATCTAGATATGTTTGAGAGAGCATATGAATTAGTGAATGATAATTAAGGTTGATTAATCTCTTGATATTGTTGAGTATTCACACAAGAATATGCAGATCCAAGTAAGGCTCACATAAATAGAAATAAAATTCTCATATAATTCTCATATTATTAATCATTTGAGCCTTCTCTCATCTAAATAGAGTGTATAGTGGAAAAATTATAAGTTAAAACTCTTGAAAACCCTCATATGAACATCATAATTGATAACCTAAGCCCTAAAAGCTCATTATAAGCTTTAGAGCTAAAACACTTACTTCATAGAATGTATAAAAAATAGATGCCAAAATACAATAAAAAAATAAGAAGATAAAAAGACTTGCTAGGATACTTCAACTTACTAGTCAAGATAAAGTAATCTAAGATCACACATTGTCTGGAAGATCCCATCATTAATGAGAAGGATCTTATTTGACTCCAGTAAATAATGAAATACAAAATATATAAGTCTTTGCTTTCATAAAACAATCAATACAAAATAGGAAACTAATTAAAAAAAATAAAATCTTAAGTGATGCCATATAAGACCACTATTGATGCATCTTGGATCTTCTGGGACCTTCTAAATAGATATTCATAGATGCTATTCATGTTCATAAACATGTATGGGTGTTTTAGACATCCATTTAGGCTTGAATATGGTTGAATCACGTTTTGGAACTCCCATGGTTGATAACACAATGCATTTGGGCCCCAATTTTAAAGATTATGGCATCATTTCGATTCCTTCATGCACATATAATTGTATTAGGCCTTCAATCACATAGCAGTTGGGTTCAGATACTCCTTTTGGGCTCTCAAAATATGCTCTTGTTTTCTCACCATGCAAGTGTACATACACCAATGACTTACTTGCTATATTGGCTTTAGAGGTAGTCTATCAAGTGTCAGGTCAAGCTCTGCACATGTAATTGTCCATTTCCTCTTCCACGTAAGCATTTTCAAGCTAGAAATCCCTTGAACACTTTAGAATGCTTATTAGCTTCTAATTGGATGAATGCTTTTTTGACTTTAGAATCCCCATATTGAATGCCTCTTGGTATGCTATTAGAGGCTACTAAAGAGAAACTTAAGACATTAGATAAAAACTAGACCTAAAAATTGATGAAGTTACATGAAGGATAATCTATTTTGACATCTAAATAGGTATCTATTGTAAAGGTCTAGGGGTAAAAAAATGTACTTATGAATTTATACTAAAAGTTTACTAGATATCATATACTTTCAGTGGGAGTAAATATACCTATATAGGCTCAAAATGGGTATATAAATGACACCACCATTGAAACTGTTACACCTTACTTCTATAATACCTTAGAGTCTATTTAATATCATTTTAGACCACTTTTGATGGCCTTAACATCAAGAAAAAAGTAATTAGGGTGTTAGTTATGGATTCATATTCATTTGGTAATTCCAGAATTTCTGTCTAATTTTAAAAATTTGTAACTAATTCTAGACAAATCAAAACAGAGTGGTTCCAAGTCCTAATGAAAGCTATTTGAATGCTATTTAAGAAAAAAATAATCTTAGGAACTAGTTCAGTACAAAACAATGTTAGATTTGTATAGAAGCTGCTACTGTTCCATTGGTTAAAAACTTTTTTTAGAATTCAAACCCTAACTTTGAAAGATCACCATAAATCGTACAGATATCCATTTGAACTTTCTACCTATTGTTTTAAAGCTCAACATGTAACTATAAGCATACTAAATTTCATGATTTAATACATCCAGTAACATAGTCATAGTATAACTCTAAGTCAATAGTGCAAAAGGGTTACAGCATCTATGTATACATTTACATACATTGCCAAAAGTTAAGGGGTTCATAATTATACATCATTCATTTACTATTTTCTTCTTCTTGGATGGTTTAGCCCCCATAAATTAATTGCATTTGGAAGGAATGAGATTTCATTGAAATCTCAATAGCAAGAGAAAATTAACCATAACATCAAACATACACTATCATCAAGCATTTCAACATTTACTATTATTAGGAAACTTATCTTCTTTATAATTAGGCAATCTCTAGCATGCTATAGCCAAGGCATTTTAATGCAAGGAGTAGCCATATAAACATTCATCACAGCTCAACCAAATAATAGCAACCATCCATGCATCAACAATCAATGCAATGTCAACATTAAAGTTAATTAAATCTTGCTACCTTGATCCAATTGCTTCCTTGGTCTTTGGTCTTGCTCTTTCCCTCCACAAATATCAAATCCTAAACATCGCATTGCAAAAAAGGCAACCACATTACAACTCAAACCACACAAGACTTAAAGACAACGCTTAAGTAATCCCTTAACCCTTAATTCATTGAATTTTTAGAGCTTTGTTTTTTTTTTTAAACCTAAACATTATCCTCTTAGGTCAATCTTACATAATTTTTCATGTAGAATCCAAATATGAGCCTGGATTCATGAAAAGAAAGCTCCTTCCTTCCCAATAGTGTTGGCCGAATAAGATGCCTTAAAAACCCTAACAATCCAACTTTATTTCCAATGCTTTTGATGCTTGTTCTTTAGGTTTACCCTACACCATTTTCCATCTTAAACAAAATGAAATCATCAAGACTATGAAAATCACATCCTAGGCTACAGATTCAGGGTTGGCTGAATAGTATCAATAAAAACCATATCATGCAATCTTTCAAATTTCAACATAATACCACTTGAAACAACCTTTATCTGATGTGTTTTAACTAGGTTTAACATCAAAATCTCCTTCCCCTAATACTATATCAATTTGGCCAGCACCTCCCTGTAGGGGAAATAATATTTTCTAACCATCCAAACTAAGAAATCAAAGCAAGAAATAAGATAAAACATCCTATTAACCTTGGATCTAAGTTTAGATTATCAAAGTAGGTATCTTTCTCTTGATTGCTCTTCAAGAAATCAAATTACAAGAACTTCCCCCTAGTTGGCAAAAAATTAAGGGTCCATTTGAATTAGCAATTGAAAAAATAGCTTATGAAAAAGTAAAGTTCGATAAAAGCTAAATTGGATAAGCTGAATTGTATTTAGTTTGGAGTTCAGAGAAGCTAGTTTGTAAAAGTGAAATTGGTAAAAGGTTGTTTGGATTATGGTTGAGTAAAAGTAAGTTTGGTTGTAAAATGACCAAAATAAGTATGAGTTTTAATAAATAATGAAACATAATTAAAAAATGATTTCACATAATACAATGAAATTAAAATAATTTAATATGAAGAAGTCAAATTTATAGAGTGAATTAAATTTTAAAACTTTAAAGAAATCATAAAAAATATTTTAAATATAATTTTTTTAATATAGCTTTCTTTAGATAATAAAAACGTTGACTTGTCCCTAAATTAAATTAGGAGGCGAAACTTAAATGTTTGTTAATGTTTTCTTCTAGACAAATATAGACGAGACTTATGGGTTAATGCCAGAAGGGAGAAGAAGTCTGGAGAAAAAAAACCAAGTGAATAACATAGGAAATAGTGCCAAAAGGGAGAGAAAAATAAATTCTCTGACACAGCCAGAACAACCCTCAAATTAAGCTCTTCAATCTTGGAAAAAAAGCTCCTCTTGCTGGCTTATTTCCACTACACGATCAGTGGAGCTTTTTTCAAATAAGCTCAATCCGTCAAAAGCCCTCCCAAACATTAAAAAACTTTTCAATTAGGCTTCTTTTAAAATTAACCCACATTTGGGCCAGCAAACGCTAACCCAAACATGCACTGAGTCTTGTGAGAGGGGGAAGGGTTTGTTTATAAGCCAACCCTCTTACATTAACCCTCTAAGATCAAGCTAATTACAATAGTGAGGTGTCAACATCTTACTTAATCTTGCAACATTCTCCATCCTTAAAATAATTCCAAATGAAATTGATTTTTCAAAATCAAAATCCTCTCCACCCTAGGCTTGACAAGTGGCATCACAATCCTCTCTATTGGTAGCTTGACAAGTGGCACACTGTGGGCCAAGTAAAAGACAAGAGAGTGCTTTTTACTTTATCAGCGCACTTTGCTCTAAGATTAATTCCTATTCTATAATTATAGTATCCTGGCCACTATAATTATTTTCTATTAGATCCATAGCTCATTCTTCTCATTCTTCTCTTCCCAAAATGTCCTTCTTTGTTACCATTTCAATTTTCTATTAATTGTAAAGAAGAAAACTATTTTTCTTCTTATAGTGATTTCTTTACTCAACAAGGCTGTTAAGAAATTTCTAAATATTTAAGAGGCTCTCTCTTGCTTCATAATCTCTTATAATTCCTTAGGATACCTTGTGAATTTTTTGAAAATTTAATTTTTCTTAAAAGTATTTATTTGGAATTTTCCAAATAAATGACCTTAATTTGGCTTAATTAGCCCTTAAATTTCTTTATAATATTCCTAGGGGTAATTTGGGAATAAAATCACTTGTACACTATGATATAATTCCCAAGGTACATTATCCCTATTTCTTCTCAATTTTCTAAGTCTTGGAAATATTTTTTCATAATTAATTTTTGACTAATTGATTGAGCTCAAAATATTAGTTTCTTTTCATATCATTATCCATGATTTTGTCATACTTTCTGGTCCTTTTTAATGAAAATTGTGCTTAACTGAGATTTATGGTTCTTACTTTAAGTTAGTGTCATTTTGAGGATTAAATTGTCATAATTGGTTGTTAATTGGATTCAATTAACTTCTAGGACAATTGATACTTCAATTTGTTACTTTTATTGTAGGACACTAAAGATTTGGGGCCAGAATTGAAGAAACCAAGGCAAAAGAAGCAAGAGAAGATCCTCTGCCTAAGTTCGCCGCGGCCAACATCTCACTTCGCCGCGGCGAAAACCCTTCCGTGAAGACAGGTCTCTGCCATGTTTCGCCGCGGCGAACCTCTCGAAGCAGCAATTCTCAGACCCGACCATTTCGGGAAATTTTGACCTACCCATCCCCATAAACCGACCCATGCACGTAAGTTTCGGGTTAGAAACCCTATTTTGGGTATGATGACAGGGGATGACCATCATTCAGCCACCACCTACGTATCTTTCATCCTCTTCTCTCATTTCCACCTCAGAAACCCTAATCCCATTTCCATTTCTCCCATCTGCTGCTGCCATGGCTGAAGAACAATACCTAGTTGGAGTTGATTCAAGAGTTATGACTAGCTAAGCTTCTCAACTCTTGAATATGGTGGAAGAAGCATGAGTTCACAAAGCTTCAAAGGGGAGTTAGCTTCATCTATAAGTTCTAGTCCTTTGTTTATGAATTTCTAGGTCTTAGGATTTGTAAATTTGGGCTGAACTATTCTGATTATGGTTGTAATCAATTCTGGATGATTGTCTTGTGTATTGGATTATTAGTGTTGAATTTGAGCTTCAATACATGTGGTTACATGTATGTTTTTATGCAACTCTTTTGATACTCTCTGTCTTGCATGGTAATGTGAGATTGTTGAGTTGATCTGGGCTTGCATTTAACCAAGTGCATTAATTAATCTTAATACACACACTAAGTGAGCTTAATAGGATCTTATGAAATGGGTACCATTGATTAAGATCCTAGACTTAAAGAGTTCTTTAAGGTTTTTCATTTAGAAAACTTGGTGATTTCTACTCCCATACTTATTTTGAACTATGATTGCTTCAAAGCTATATTCAAGAGATTACATATCATTAACTTCACTTCATTACTACTATCTAGAAAAATCCAAAAACATAGTCACTTAGATTTGAATTAATTGCATTTAGTTTTAGCATTTCATTAATGGATAAAACACCAAAAACCCCTTTTTCATTACTCTGCATAGCATTAATCTAACTTAGACATCTAATTTAGGCTCCCAAAAGAGAACGACCCGAGTTTGCAATACTGCATAGCTTGGATAAATTTTGAGCGAGAACCTCTAAGCGAACGACAAGAAAAGGCTCTCTTTCACTAATTTTTCTTAATTAGTCAAGCTTTCAAAACTGACTGGAAAATTATAATAAATATTTTCCATCAAAATTATTTCTTTTAAAAATTATTATACTATCTATGGGGCTTTTCTCTAATTTCCATATTTATTCCACAATTTTTGGAAATTTCTAACATATTTTTTCAAAATTACATAAGCCTGCTCGTAACTTTTAGAAATTGTACTTTTGCCCTGACACTAACATAACTTTAAGAATTGTGTCCTCTCATTTCTTCCTATTATTCTGGCCCTTAAATATCTAGGAATATCCTTACTCCTATTTATCAGATTACTGGATGTAACAAAAACACCCTTACATCTATTACTTTTGGTAGTGGAACCCATACTATTTTTAATAAAAGTACCAAAATAACCCCAATTAAAAAGGGTAAAGGTTAAAAAGTATCCATGAACCTATACCAAAAGTTGACCAAACACCATATACTTTCACTGGGTGTAAATCTACTAATGCAAGTTCGAAATAGGTGCAAAAATGAAACCATTATTAAAACAACCTAACAATGGTGTTTTATCTCCTCAATCTCTTTCATCCCATATACCTAAAACATAAACTTCTTCAATTCATTTATTGCTTCATGAACAACAATTTCCTTACCTAAGAAATCCTTCACTTTGTAATCCTCCATGTTGGTCATTTCAGATCTTGACTTGAAGCTATGAGCTGCCATGCTTGTGAAGCTATGACCCTTCTCACTTCATGAACCCAAAAGCCTGACTTTGAGGTTCGATTGCGTGGAAATAAAGAATTTGAATTATAAGGGAGATGAACCAAGAAGGCCATCGAGAGGTTGGAGGGAGAGAATGGTTTCTTTTTCTTTTTTAATTGGGGGTATTTTGATACTTTCATTTAAAATATCGGGGATCCCACTATCAAAAGTGGCTTTATATGCTCTTAAAGAATTAAAGAAAATGTAAAAGAAGTTTTAGGTTGATGTTCAAATTTGATAACATAAACTAGAGGACAAATGTAACATCTCTCCCTTTAACCATATAAGTTATCAAATAGAAGCAAAAGGAATCACATTTCATGGCCTCAAGATTAGAAAATCAAGTTTTCAAAAATTTTCTTCACAGGTTACTATTCATAGAGTAACCTTAAAATTTTAGCCAATTTTGAAAATTCATAACTAATTCTAAAAAGATCAAAATGAAGTTGTTCCAATTCTACTTGAAGCTTAGGATGAGCACTCTTATCCTACTAAATCTCATGTCTAGATTCATTCATTTGCTTAAAAAGTTGTGACATTTTGAGCTATAGGCAAATCAGGTAACCTTATTTATCATACATATCCATCCATATCATTATATGGACATAAATTACATTTAGTAAGGTTGCTACTTCATAAATTCATCCATAATTATTTCAAATATACATAAACTAAGGCAAATATTCACAACTATATAGCATCACATATGATTCTTTATGATATCTCTATTTCTTTGCCTTTGCTTCATGGTGAGCCAACCCCTAAGTTGTGTCATTTTAAATATGGAAGGGGTAAAATTTCATAAAAATCTCAGTAGCAATGAACCACAACAAAAATGCTAACAATACAATGTTATGTCATGTTATACATATATCAATTATCATTCTCATGCATTATCATTTTCATCATTATGTCATGAAAGGGAGCACATCATCATACCATTTCATAACTCAACTATGTATATTGCTAAGGCATCAAATGCAAGGAGTTTAATACATCACATCATATCTAACTCAACCACCTCATGCCATATACACATATAGTAAACAAATAAACAATGCAAGTTAACATCAAAGTTGTAAGTTCTTGCTACCTCTTTCAAGCTTGACTCTTGCTTTCTTTCCTTTGTCCTTAGAGCTTTTCTTGCTAATGGACAAAGCTTATCAAATATACAATAGGGGCATTCTAAGTTTTAGCACAAGTTTCCAACCTTTTTCTATCCTTTAATCCCTAGGGTACCCTTTAATCATTCATATCAAGTTACATGGCATTTTGGGTAGCAAGATATCATAGGGTTTTTAGCCATTTCTCTCCATCCAAATTAAATCCAAATCAATCACTAATCAAGACAGTTAAACACTCAAAAGAATCCTTAACTTACCTTGTGTGTTTTCTTAAAGTTGACTTGGTTTCCTTTTTCCTTTTTCTCTTTCTTTTTCCTTTGATTCAAGAGCAATACCTTCCCTCCCTATGTGTAACATCCTAAAAATTTTAACCCTAAAAATTAAGGGAATTAAATGGACTAAGGGCTAGTTAGTGTAGATTAAATATAGTTCTCACAAGTTTGAATTGAAACTTAGTTAGTGGCCGGACTGATATTTTGAAATATCAGTTGAAGAAAGATTTAATTGGGAAGTCAGGCTAGAAATTCTCAAACATTCCTAGAAAATCATGTAAAATAGAATTAAGGGTCAAGGAACAATGTTTGAGGCCCCAGAGGAATTATTGGAAGGAAAATAAATAAATACAAAATTTTCTATATTTACAAGAATTTTTTATTACACCAAGTAACAACAACCAAAATTAATTATGAAATATTTAGAGATCTCAATAATTTTGGAAAAAATACATAAAATATCTTGGAGGATTATAATAATTTATAAAATTATTACTAACTTGATTTGATAAGGAGGTTAGCTTTAATAATATTTAAAGCAGAATTATCGTTGATAAAGTGTCGATCTGGGGGGAAATGGAATTTAAAGAATTCCTAAAGGAATTAAATTCTGAGAAAAGTCATGAGACTTCTTTACATTAGGAGAAGGCTAACAGTGTCACTAAGATGAATATTTTGAGATAGTAAAATGGACAGGATATAGAAAAAATTTATCTGGTACTACATTAGTACTTAGCATAATGTACGGATAACCAGGGAAGTGAAAATTTTTGTGAAATTCTCCAGCCTATTTGGTCCAAAAATCACACCTAATAAGGCCCAAGAAGAAGAAAAATGTTTAAATGGAAATGAAAAGAAAATTAAATTTCTAGAATGTAATTAAGAAAAGTTAATTTTGGATTAAAAAAGTTGACTAAGGTTAAAGTTTAATGATCTTGGCAAGACATAAGCAAAGTGACATCACCACTATGACATCACATGGACAAGTGGCAAGATCACATTCTTAAAGCCTAGGATTTATCCATTTATTTTATTTCTTTACCATTATTCTTGCAATAAAAATGGAGGGCTAAGATCTTTCTACTTACACCTTTTAATTTCTTTGAACTTCAAGGGCTAAGAGTTAAGCCAAAGCTCTATAAATACCCCCTTGCACCCTTATATTTTTGGCCAATAATAGAAGACATGGGGAGGCTGGTTGCTCTTGAGTTTAGAGAGAGAAAAGCAAAGTCTAGAGAGAGAAAGTCCAACCAAGTTTAAGAAATCACTAAGGTAAGCCTCTAAGCTTTTTGTGATTTTATGTAAACTGTTTTTATGGCATTTTAGGTTTATTTAGATTACCATTTCCTAAGGGGAAATGCTGCCAAAATTTTTGAAAAATTGAAAGATTTTAGCTAAGGGTTTGAAACTTTGATTAAACACCTAAAAAAGATTGGAGATTATTAGTTTTGATTAAGTTTTGAAAAGAAAATCCAATCCTTGTATTTAAGCAAGTGTTTTGGCCAAAAGAAAAAAATGGGGTTAGAGTTGGATTCAATTCATTTAGATGCTTCTAATAAATGATGAAATGGTGTAGGAAAACATCAAGAAAGGAAGCTTCGAAGCATTAAAATTGAAAATGGAAATTTTGAATTCTAAAGGTGTATGTTTCAACCAAAGTGAGTTCCTTAGGAAAGAATTGAATTTTCATAAATCTAAGTGGATATTTGAATTCTATATGAAAAATTATATAGGAATGGCCCAAGGGATTTAAAGAATCAAAGTTATAAATAATAACCCAGAAATCAAAGAAAAGGGGGTTAAGGGTTATATGAATAATGCATTAGATGAAATAATAATTTGTGATTCCCTATTGTGCTATCAATAGGCCTAGAATCAAAACAGTAAAAGAATTGCTTAAAGGTAAGAGCTTAAAGGACAAAGAAAAACTTGAAAAAAGTAGCTAGCATTTACTATTTAAATGTTACCCTGCATTGTATTTATTGCTATATGTTATACTATGTTGCTATGCCATGATATGGATGAGATGATGATGTTATGTAATCTATAACTCCATGTATGTAATGCCTTGGTTTTTGTAATATTAAGTGCTATGAATGAGAA
The DNA here is from genome assembly GCF_004799145.2 of Neltuma alba. Taxonomy (NCBI): domain Eukaryota; kingdom Viridiplantae; phylum Streptophyta; class Magnoliopsida; order Fabales; family Fabaceae; genus Neltuma; species Neltuma alba. The sequence continues at coordinate 377,183 of NW_021635234.1, forward strand.
GTATGTTATTTCCTTTCCATAGCATGTGCATTAAGTGAAAGTATGTGATAGCTAGTGGATATGGCATGTAATGCTTTACTTGTGTGACATTGTGAATGTGATGCTATGCTACTAAGATTCCTATGAATCTTACTCCCATGTTCAATAAAACCTAGGGCCTTCATCATCAAAAGGGAAGGGCAAGGAGGTGGCTAATGCATGAGGAAGTAATGAATAAAATAAACTATATGGCTTTGAACCTTTCTTGCATTTTGTGGATGAATGTAAATTAACCTTTTGTGGATGACTATATGTGACAACTTCATGCAATCACATGCTAAAGCATGCTGTTAAAATCAATTATGTGGTTGAATGATTAGTATGCCAAGCTAGGGATTAATTATAGAAAGGTAAGGTAAGTAAGGGATAAAAGTCAACCCTTTTAGAATAAAACTTTGACTGGCATAAATTTAAACTATCAAGTGAGATAAATCACAAAACTTTCTAGATCAATAGATATTATTTGTCCAAGAAGTTATGCTTATCTAAAGTTTGGCAAAAATACTAAAAAATTGGAAAATAACCAAATAAATAGTACTTTTTTAAAATAAAAACTGGGCTTGAATTTGTAGATAATTCGTCGAGGAATCATTTTTCTTCAAAAGATAATCCAAAGAGCTTCCAATAGAACTTAGAATCACTCAATTTTGATTTTTTTTAAAATCAATTATAATTTTTCAAAGCTTTGCCAAATTATGGGTTACTGTAAATAGTAACCCAAGAACAAAATTTTTCAAGCTTTTGGCCATTAAATGTGATTCCATTTACCTCTAATTGGTTGGTTATTTGGTATAAATTGATGATATTATATTTTTGGCATCAGAGCAAAGCTTCTGGCATTAGTTGGAATGCTTTGGTTGAGGGAAAATACTACTGTTCATCCATTGGATGGTTTTGGTCATTATATTGCAGGAAGAATTAGATATGGCTTGTTATGGATATAGTAGTGACTCAGAGGAGTTAGTTAACCTGAGGAGGCCCAAAGAACCCTTCCCTTAGTGGTATGATGAGGATAAGGATTACAATCTTATAGCAGACTTTTATTACGATACCTTATAGGAGAGCAACCCCCGACTTGATAGAGCTACAGTTGCTTCCAATGATCCTTAGAGGATTGAGGTCATTAAGATATTTGATGATGGAGCAAGACCCAGTTAGATCAGGTTAGCTCTGATTGTGGCAGAGTTTCACACCATAGAAGACCTGGCCAATGATTTTAGGCAGAAAGGCTGGTATATCAAGCACAATGAGAACCAGTTTGGCCCTATATACCTAAGATTTCTGGAGGATATCAGGAAGTTCCACTACTATGTGACTAGGGAGGATTATACCTTAGAGGACATTGATTGGGCACTAGCTTTGCTTGGAGTACTTGATAAGACTTGGCTCTAGAGGGAAGGTGTGAGAGATATTTGTAACTGCATAGACACTTGTAGCTTTGGGGAGCTCATAAATGCCCTAGAGATCTTTGTAAGGGTGACCTTTCCTTAGTTAGATGTACTTTAACCCTAGTGACATATAGTACTAGATCTTTTGGACTATAATATAAGTTACTAGTTAAAGCATATATGATTCTTCTGGCTGCTGTACAACGGATGAATATATAAAGTACGTGTTTATATGAATTATTATTTTTTTATTCCTATTATAGTTAAGTAAAAGCATACACTACAGTAAGAACATGAAGAGGAGGCGAAGTGAGTTGGAAGGAACAGAGAGAAGAATCTCATAACCCTATTCAAGTAGTTATGAATAGGTTAGATGAACAACAACGTATGTTGTAGTAAATACAAGCTGCATAAGTAAGGCAGCAAGAGGAAAGGGACGCTGCCATGGAAACAGTGGTGACAGCAGCGATAACTCAACTTAGACAGCTAAGCAAAGAGAACCAGTCCAACCCTAACCAGTCTAACCATAGCAACATGTGGTAGAGTAAGCAAGGATGGCTGTAGAGCAAGATAATCTGTAGTAGTGGATTACTCGCTTTTGCAAGCATAATCCACCAACATTTAAAGGAACCCTGAATACAGGTAGCTAAAGACTGGATCACCCTAATGGAAAAGATCTGCAAGGTCATGGAAGGTTCCTCTTAGCAGAAGGCTTAGATGATGATATACAAGTTGGAAGGAGAGGTAGACCGGTGGTAGAAAAACACCAAATTGGTTCTGTAAGCCAATCAAACTCTGATCACTTAGGAAAGCTTTACAGAACACTTTTATTAGAAGTATTTTCGACTCTCTATGAGAGATGAAAAGGAGATAGAATTCCTGACATTGAAAGTAGTTGACTACAAATCGTTTGATGAATACCTAGCCAAGTATATCAAACTCTCATGGTACTCTACCTATTTCCAGAATATGAATGATGAGAGATAGTCTATGGACAAAATGGTTAGAGGACTGAGGCCTGAGCTAAGAGAGAAGATTGCATTGTGACAAATAGAAGTATTCAATAAGACAGTAGAGGTCTATAAGATCACATAGAATAACCAAAATCATCATGGCCTAGCTAAAGTAACTCCAAGGTCAAAGAAATCCCCTATAAGGCCAGTTCAAGAGGGAACCTCTTTTGACAACAGCAAGAAGAGGAAGAGGCCTAACTCAATAGGGAAGATCAAGAAGGGAAGCAGACAAGGAGGCAAATTCGATATCACCTGGAAGGCAAGAGAATGTGAGCTATGTCGTAAGAACCATGGTGAAAGACTATGTAATAGGCCAGGATGTTTACTTTTGATGTGGAAAACCTAGGTATTTTGCCAAGCAATGCCCGCAAGGTGTAAAAGGCACGAGGCCACAGACCTAAGGAAGAGTTTTTGCCCTACCTCAAAAAGAGCCCTGTAAGTCACCCGAGATGATCCAATATACGATCAGTATCAATGACTGCCTTGTATATGCTATGTTTGATTTAGGTGCCAGCCATTCCTTTGTATCCTATAACTTGCTAGATGACTAGGTCTGACTGTTGATACCTTACCATATGATATTGTTCTTTCTACTCCCGTTAGCCTTAAAGTTATGACCTTGAGTGTATGCTTGAACTGTATGGTTCGATATGCTCGCTGCTGCAATATTATTGATTTGATATACATGCCTTTCCATAATATTGATGTGATTATTGGATTGAATTGGTTATTTGTGAATAATATACTCCTTGACTGTAGAAACAAGACCTTAGTACTTCCCTCAAAATAAACAATCGCTAGTACAGAAGTTAGATTGAATTTTATAATTGAGGCAGGAGCATATAGATGCCTAAGAGAAGGTTACTATGGGTACTTAGTCTTCTTCTTAGTACAAGCAGAGATGGAAGAAGGGATTGACAAGATACTAATAGTAAGGGATTTTCATAAAGTATTTTTTATGGAGATCAGTAGACTGCCACCAAAACAAGAAGTAGAGTTCATAATTGATCTCATACCAGGGACTACGCTAATATCGAAAGCTCCTTACCGAATGGCTCCAAACAAGATGACAAAGTTAAAGAAGTAGATAGAAGGGCTGTTAGACAAGGGATTCATCAGACCTAGTATATCTTCCTAGTATGCTCTAGTACTCTTCGTTAAGAAGAAGGATGATAGTCTGAGACTATGTATAGACTACAAGGAGTCGAACAAGGTGACAGTAAAGAATCCCCTATCACGGATCGATGATTTGCTAGACCAGCTGGTTGGAGTTATGGTATTCTCAAAGATCAATTTGTGATTACGATATCACTATCTGAGGATAAAAGCTAAGGATGTTGCAAAGACTTCTTTTAGGACTCAATACAGATATTATGAGTTTTTAGTAATACTGTTTGGTTTAATGAACACCCTTGCTATCTTTATAGATTATATGAATCGAATCTTTTTCTTGTACTTAGATCGGTTTGTCGTAGTCCTCATCAATGACATCCTTGTGTACTCTAAATCTCGAGAGGAACATGAACAATATTTGAGAACCGTTTTGGGTACACTAAAGGAGAAGCAACTCTACACCATGCTTAGTAAATGTGAGTTCTAGCTGGATAAAGTTAAATTCCTAGGCTATATGATTAATCAAGAAGGTGTGGCCATGGATCCTAGTAAAGTTAAGGTGGTACTCAATTAAGAGAAGCCCAAGATAGTAACAAAGATTAGATTTTTCTTGGTGTTAGCAGGCCACTATAAGAGATTCATATGGGACTTCTTTTAGGATTGTCTAATTGCTAACTAAGCTTACCAGGAAGAATCAGCAGTTTGTGTAGGATAATAAGTGTGAGGCGAGCTTTCAAGACCTGAAGCAAAGGCTGACCTCTACTCCAGTACTAGTAATCCCCAATTTGACACTACCGTATATAGTGTATATCAATACGAGTAAACAAGGAATTGGATGTGTACTGATGCAGTAAGGCAGAGTTGTTGGCTATGCCTCACATCAGTTAAAGTCTCATGAGGAGAACTACGCCACACATGACCTAGAGCTAGCAATGATTGTTTATGCCTTCAAGATTTGGAGGCATTATTTGTAAGGGGTAACCATAAAATTGTTCTATGATCATATGAGTCTCATGTACTTGTAAGATCAGAAAGAGCTGAACATAGCAGAGAAGATGGATGAAACTACTTAAAGACTTGATTAAGCACCTTGTAGAGTAAAATAGTTTATACCTTGAATGTTTTTCTCTCTTGCTCATTCCTATTACATTGATTGTATACCTCTTAATCTCTTCTCATTAACCTGGATCATTATGATTGCTTGTTTAAAGAGTTGGGTTAATGGCACTACTGCTCTCTTACTTTGAATTCATAGGGATTTCCATTTATATTTGTTAGATTTAAGGTTTTAATGACAATGATTTAAGTTATTTCTAGTTTAGTAAGTTGATCGATCACCTGATCGATCAAAGGTTAATCGATCATGTATTAGATAAAACGTCTCTGTATATTAGTAACTTTAGTACTAAAGTTGATCGACAACATAATAGATAATTCAATATTTATGAGTTGATTGATCAATTGACTGATCATTGTTAACATTGTTTAATGTACAAGCTTACAGAAAATTATTGATCAATTGATGGATAATTTAATGTTCGATTAACTGTTGAAAAAGGCATACAATTTTGGTAAGCTTTTATCGATCACCTGATCAATCAACGAGTTATCGATGAGAAGACAGATAAATAGTAAAGCCTTTGTACTTACTTTTTGTCTTAATTAATTCACCATTTATCAATCACTTTATCAATTAGACATTAATCGATAACCTGTTTTAACACTGCATGATAACTTATTGGTTTATCGATAATGTGCTCTGTTTAAGTAGTCTGTCAAGGTCTTTAATCAATCAATTGATCGACCAGTCTTTTATCAATCAAATGATCAATCATTATCACCTTCACTGCAGTTGTTTATTTTAAACTTTTTTCAGATAACCTGATCAATCATTAATCTATCTATAAAATGATCGATCATTCAAACATCTATAACTTCTGTTTTCACATAACATGATTGATCAAAGTTTTTCTTAGTCTTTTTTGAAATAAAATTTCAATAATTATTTATCAATCACTTAATCGATTAATTATAACTCGATCATTTACTTGATCATCATATATTCAGTAATTTCACTGTGAAAATCTCTTTGAAGCTTTTTATTGATCATTTCACCTATCAACCATTTATCGATAAAGTATTTGATCAACATCTTTTGAAAATATATTTATCTCATACTTAGTTTTATCGATAATATGGTCAATCCAATAGTTTTTGATCATTTGTTCGATCATCGAACCACTTCATTTCACAACAACTATACACGATGTTTTTCAAAATCTTCTATCTCTTTATCTTTAAGCTTTTCTCAGCCTTCCTGTTAGACTTAACTCTCTATTGAAAGGAGTTGAAGGCAAAATTACTTTAAAGTTTATTCTTGCATAATCTTTTTAGAGGTCACTATATTCATTTCTCACCTTTTATCGATCACCTATTTGATCATTTGTTGATCCATAATCTAATCGATAAATATACATGTCTGACTCAAGCTTTTTCCTTATATTTAATCTATAACTTGATCAATCAACCATTTATCGATCAAGATATCGATCAAGTAAGTTCAAATTATATTTGAAGTACCTGATGATTGATTCTATACTTTCCTAACTGTTATATAACTATCAATGATCATCACTTTCTGTTATCTTCACAAATTTTCTTTAAAAAGAGGACTTACTTGTTTCAAAGGCTGTTATAGATTACGAAGCTCAACGATTATTTAGTAGCCTTTAACCTAGTGTGTCAGAAGTATTAATTACGAACTACCATTATAACTACTGAACACACGCAACTGATCTTCCAACGGCTAGAAGCTCTTTAGTCTAACAGTTAATTAAACTTCTCTAACTATAAAAGGTGCGAAGAGCATTGAACGAAGCACTGAATACGTGAGCTACTATCTGTCGAGAAATTTACTTTTGCATTCAATACTTTGTTTTTATCGAGCTTTAATGTTTAATATTCATTTACTCTGTAAGAGAGTTTGATATACCTTTTTTTACTCATTTTCTAAGAGTAACTCTAGAGTATGGACTTTTAAGGGGATTGTAACCTTATGGATAGTAACGAGGAGTGATTGAGAAAATCATTTACTGCACAGAGGCACCAACCCGTTTAATCTTAGGAATATAGTAGAAATCTCAGAGGTATTCTGAGGACTAGATGTAGGTCAAGTGGTTAAGACCGAACCAATATAAATCCTATGTCTTCATTCTATGGTGAAATCTTCCTAGCCCAATCTTCTTTGTTGTTACTTACTTTACTTTTTCATTATGTTAATAATTTTTTATAACTCACCTAATTCACCCCCTTAGGTGAAGTTGCCACTAACATTTAGTATCAAAGTAGGTCTCTTCGTTTAAAGACTTAAAAGAGAGATCCTATGGCAGGTTTCGGAGACAATGTGTTGCCCAAAGGGTGTTCAACATCAAAGCCATAGGGCTTCAATGGAGAGAACTATACCTTCTAGAAGATGAAAATGAAGATCTTCATCAAAGCTATTAAGTATGGATTATGGGATGTGATCGAGCATGGCAACTATATCCCAATGAAAATGGTAGACGGTCAATAAGTTGCTAAGAATCCCAGGGAGTTCAATAAAGAAGAGAAGAGGCTAGTGCTATTGAATGATAAAGCCACCAACATCTTAACCTGTGCCTTAAGCCAACAAGAATATTTTTGAGTTTCCAGTTTGGAAACTACAAAGAAAATATGGGAGGCACTGGAGATTGCCCATAAAGGGACAACCGGTGTGAAACAGAGCAGAATCAACACTCTCACCACAGAGTTCAAATTGTTCAAAGTGAAGGATGGAGAGAGTATTTGAGTCATGGAATTTAGATTCTCACACCTTATTAATCACCTCACTGTACTCGGCAAGAAGTACAATCCAGAAGATCAAGTGAGAATAATACTAAGCGGTCTCACATAGGAATTGGAGCTGAAGGTAACAGCTATTGAGGAGATAAAAGGAGAATCAATCAGCTCTGTTGTGGCATTATTCATAAGTTTAGCAGAATATGAGAGCAAACAGAAGTACAAGAAGGAGATGAACGATAAAAATCATAAGGGAATTGCTCTCAAGACTCAAAAAAGTGAAGATGATGATGAATAGGACCTAGAGGATGATGAAATGGGTCTCATAGTCAAAAGGTTGAAAATTTTCTATAGAAACAAAGCCAGAACAAGGTTCCAATCACAACATAAAGCCTCCATATCTCAAAATGAGCCCAAAGACCTGACCATCTGCCATGAGTGTAAGAAGTCGGGACACATCAAAGCAGAGTGTCTGCAACTGTCCAGGATGAAAGATAAAGAGAAAAAGAAAGAAAAGTTCAGAAAGAAGAAGGCCTTTGTAACTTCAATTTGGGGAGAAAACTCTTCAGAAGAAGAAGATAGCGGTGATAAAGAAATAGCCAAAAAGACGAAGATTCAGAGACAGATGAGGTAATCACTTCTGAACCCTCTTATAATAAATTACAATATGAATATAATGCATTACATTCAAAACTAGTAAGAATTTCAAAAGAGTTTGTAAGCTCTAAAAAGAAGATAAAACTTCTAGAGGAACAACAAGCGAAGTAGACAGACACCACACCCCCAGTTTGCACAAAATGTGAGTAGAACAAGAAGAAAGCCAAGGAGCTCACTAAAACTCTGGAGAAATTCACTAGGGATAGTGAAATGCTCAAAGTGATTTTGGAAGCCCAACGGTGCTCGATGGATAAATCAAGAATAGGATATGATCCTACTCAAGATAAGAGGAAAGGAAAGAAAAAAAGTGGTGGTCAGTCGTATATGACATTTTTTAGAAATACTTTTCATTCTTCTAATCCTTTTATATTATGTTCTTATTACAATTGTAAAGGTCATACAACCTCTTTTTGTCATCACAAGAAGAAAGGAACTTACAGGACATTAAAATGGGTGCCCAAAGGTACTTATGCACCTAGGACAAACCATACTAACCAAAAAGGACCTAAGAAGGTATGGGCATGTAAAATATGATTGTTCTGTTACAGGTATGTCATAAGGCATCCAAAACAAACAAGTGGTACATCAGTAGTGGATGCTCCAGACACATGGCTAGTGATACCGAGAAGTTCTTGTAACTTAAACTAAAAGAAGGAGGCAAAGTAAGCTTCGGTGGAAATCAATTTGAAAGAATTACTGGAATCAGAGAAACAGGAAGTGGCAAAGGAATGAAAGTTGAAGATATCTACTATGTAAAAGGACTATGTCACAACCTACTCAGTGTTAGTCAAAATACTAACAAAAACAACTGGGTGATCTTTGATTTAGAGGAATGTCTAGTCATAAGCAAGGATGATTTGCTATTGAAGAAGGAAGAATTGAATGTAAAGTTAAGAGCTCCAAGGGACGATAACTGCTATACTATTCAAATTGATTCCAACCTTTCTGAAAACTATTTTGTCAGCAAAAATGAGGAAAGTTAGCTTTAGCATAATCGTCTTGCTCATGCTAATATGAATCAAACTTTCAAAACGAACAAAAAAGGATTTAGTTATTGGCTTACCTAAAATTCAATTTGAACATAATATTGTTTGTGATGCTTGTCAGAAGGGTAGATAAACAAAGTCCTTGTTTAAATCAAAGAAGACAGTCTCAACTGAAAGACCACTCTAAATATTTCACATGGATTTGGTTGGTTTATCAGGAGTCAAAAGTTCTAGAGGAAACTTTTATACTCTTGTGATAGTTGATGACTATTCAAGATTCACCTAGACTCTGTTTCTTTCCTCTAAAGATGAGACAGTTACTTCATTTATCATTTTTGCTAAAAGGGTTCAAAATGAGAAAGGTATTTCTATTGTATCAATAAGGATTGACCACGAAAGAGAATTCGAGAACAACAAATTTGCGGACTATTGTGATAAGTATGGGATTGACCATAATTTCTCAGCACCAAGAACTCCTCAATAGAATGGAGTTGTGGAAAGAAAGAATAGAGTACTCATGGAAATGGCAAGAGCAATGCTAAATGAAAAAAGGATTTCTCAAGTGTTCTGGGTTGAAGCAATGAGCATGGCTTGCTATATCTCCAACAGAGCTTACATCAAAACATTGCTCAAGAAAACTTTGTATGAGCTGTACAAAGGAAGGAAGCCTAACCTGGCTTATCTAAAGAACTTCAGAAGCAAGTGCTACGTTCACAACAACAACAAAAAAATCACAATAAATTTGATCTTAAAGCTAATTAAGGTTTATTTCTCAGTTACACTAACCGTAGTAAAGCCTATAGAGTTTTCAACAAACAAACTTTTACTATTGAAGAGTTAATACATGTTGTGTTTACTAAAACTGAGTCAATTTCAAAACCTCTAGATGATAACGCTTAGATTGTTCAAAGTTTTAAAAAAATCTTTAAACAAAGTACCTTCTGAAGAAATTTTAGAAAATAAGGATAATTTAAATGAACCTCTTTTTCAAGAAAATTTGGAACATCCTAAGGCTTAGAGGCATAATAAGAATTATCCTCTAGAATAAGTTATTTGTGAAGTCAATGAAAGGGTCAAAACCTGGAGACAAGTGCTCAATGAAGTGCATTTCTCTGCATTTATTTCACATATTGAACCAACCAATATTGACGAAGCCCTGACTGACGAATTCTGGATGGTAGCAATGTAAGAAGAGCTGAACCAATTTGAGAGGAATCAAGTTTGGGATTTGGTACCCTGACCTAATGACCATCCAGTCATAGGCACCAAATGGGTATTCAAAAAAAAGCTCGATGAATCTGCGTAAATTGTTAGAAGCAAAGCCACATTAGTGGCTAGGGACTATAATCAGGAAGAAGGTATTGATAATAAGGAAATATACGCTCCAGTAGCTAGATTGTAAGCTATACGAGTACTCTTAGCCTTCACTTGCATAAAAGATTTCAAATTATATCAAATGGATGTTAAAAGTGCATTTTTGAACAGTTATATTATAAAAGAAGTTTTCATTGAACAACCTCATGGTTTTGAAGATCCTAATTTCCCTTATAATGTTTACAAGCTGAAAAAGGCTTTATATGGTTTAAAACAAGTACTTAGAGCTTGGTTTGAATGACTTAGCAATTTCTTGATAGAAAAAGATTTTGAAAGAGGTAAAGTGGACACTACCTTTTTAATCAAAAGAAATAGAAAAGAGCTATTAATTGTCCAAATTTATGTGGATGATATTATATTCAAAGCTACTAATAAGGATCTTTGCCAAGAGTTTTCTAAGTTAATGCAGGGTGAGTTCAAGATGTCAATGATGGGAGAATTGAATTTCTTCCTGAGTTTGCTAATATAAGCACAATAACTTTGCCTAAGAATCTAGTTCATCATGCCCGAACCAAGCATATTGATGTTCGACATCACTTCATTTGGGACCATGTTAAAAAGAAAGATGTGAAGGTAGAATTCATTCCCACTTCCAGAAGAGAATTAGGAATGGTAAATCCCAATGAGTTGTAAGAAATCTCACATTACTTCTTTAATTTGAGCATTTAGATTTAATGTTTTGATGATTGGAAGACTAACTTAAGCATCAGAGTGGATAGAAATTTGTTTTACTGGAAGCTCTGTTTGGATGTTGAAAAACAAAGGTGAACAGAGTATGGTGCGATCAATGAAGACAACGATAATTATGTATTGAAGTTGGCATGAATTATTGATTACTTGATCGATAAACACAAATTATGGATCAGTTGATCGATAAACAAGGCATATGGAGCTGATAAGAGATGATGGGAGGAGAATTATTAATGAGCTGATCGATCACTCAATTATCAATCAACACATCAATCAATAGCAACATGGAACCCTCAGTCAAATCAGTCAAATGGGTAAGACTATTTAAGCTGATCGATAAATTGTTACTCGATCAAATGATCAATAAACCAGACCAGGAATAAGCTTTTACTTAACATTTATCTATAATGCGATTGATTATTCATTGTTCAATAACTTGATCAATAATTGCCTTCAATGTTCTTATTTATTCTTCTTATTTATTAAACCCGTGATCGATTATGTATTGATCAATAACTTGATCAATTAATTTTGTGTTTATAACGTTTAAAATTTGAAAAACCCTATCAGTTTCAGAATCCTAACTCAATAAATGCTCACATTCTCCTGAATTTCTTCTGTGTAACAAGAAATGGCAAGAGTCAAGCAAGCAGGAAGTGACTGAGAAGAAAGCACTGAGAAGCAAGCACAGTCCAAGGAAATGGCTTACACGACTACTAAAAAGTGATACAGACCTAAAGTAAGGGAAGATTCTTTGAAGAAGAGAGGGGTGCTCACAATTAGAGAACACCGAGCAAAGAGTACTAAGCAACCATAGAGGAGGTCTCCACGGTCCAAGTCAAAACTGCCAATGGTAACTGAGGAATCAAAGACCGAGTCTGATGAGGAGGTCTCAGTTTAGAAAGCATGGATGTAGCCTTGAACATCCTAGTACCGAAAACACTGAGACACAAAAAATAGAGAACAAGCGAAGGAGTGTCTTAACCTGCTCAAGCTATTCCCTCTGAATCTGATTTCTTAGTAGGGAATATAGATAAGGACATAAAGCTGGGCAAGTATAAACATGATTTTACCACTAGAAAACTCCGTGCTGTGGTCTTTGTAAACCTAGATAGCCTGAAAGCCAATGAAAAGATTCAGCTGGATTTAAGTGACCCGTTAGAATATTATTCTAACTGGTTAAGTATTAGAGGGGAATACTGTCCTGAGGTAGTTAAGAGATTCCACTATAATATGGAATCAATTGACGAGTTTGATGACCAAGGTAATATGATAAATAAGTATCTCAGAATCAAACTCAGAGGAAGATAATTCATTCCCACTCCTGCTAAGTTGAATGAATTACTGGGAACTCAGGACCATGTCAGAGGAGGTAACATAAATGACATTAAGGCTTATAAGATCTTGATATAGAGTGATAATTATCCTGGTGAGCTGAGTTTCCCCCCAAGCAAATGTGCGATTATTACAGAATAATCCACTACGTCTACCCAAGAAGCATGGTCAACAAATCTGGCAATTTTTAACACTTAAACCAAGATGACTATCTCTTGTTGGCGAGAATCATCAGTAGAGAAAAGATCAACATAGGAGCCTTGATTTACAGTGAGATGAAGGACTTTGTTCTCAACAAGTCCAAATCTTCTCTTACTCCATATCCTCAGTTAGCTACCTATCTACTCCAAGTGCGCAATATTGCACCTCTTGAGCCTGGAGAAGTTAAAGTGAAGGTCCCCACTTTCAGCATCAATCAACTGAATAAGATGAAGATCTCTGTGCCCTTTAGACCCTCATAAAAACTGGCACAAAAAAAAACAGAGAGACAATCAGTTGTCAGCACGTCCAGACCCTAAGATGAAGCAAAATCCACTGCAGCTCCCTCTCACACATCTAGACCATCATTTATGGAAAGGTCAATTAAGGAAATGTTCCAGTTAAAACTCCAAGACTTTAAGAAGAGAGTATATGCCATGGCTAAGGACTATAAGGAAATTTCATATAAGAAATTTGAGGGCCTTTACATGATATTGGATCTTTATCATCAAGCCATAGTGGTTTTGGAAAGGGAAGTTTCACAAAGATTTGACTTTGGACAAGGAGATCAAGGAACTCAAAGGACTAGTTGCCTCTCTCTACGCCAATTTCTCTATACCTAGCACTTCTTTCAGTTTCAAGGGCCTTCTTTCCCATCCACTCTCTCTTCCTCACGCTGATCCTGAACCACCTTCTTCACCTATCCCTACCTCTCCTACATTTTCTCCTACTGTTCCTCCCATATCTTCTCCTACTCCTTATTCTATCACCTTAGCTATTATTCCAGTTTCTCAACCTACTCCTTCCCTTACTCTTCCACCCATCTCTTAAGTTCTTTCTCCCATTTCTCAAATTTTCCCTCTCCCTATTCCCTTTAATTTGCCTACTATCCCTTCTCCTTCCCCATCCTCTGATATTGACAAATAGGGGGAGAAGAATTCTATTTAGTCTTTCTGCTTTTGTTTAGTCTTTCTGTTTTTTTTTTGTGCTTACTATTATGGTTATATAATTTGAACTCTGGGATTATTGATTACTATTAAAGTTTGATTTGAATGAATGTTGTTACTATCTGTTCTTTTTTGAACTTGTGGGTTTCTGCTAAATTCTGGCACTATCAAATTTTTTTGTTGTTGAAATATGATGTTCTTTGATTAATTTTTACACCTATGTTTTGTCATCATCAAAAAGGAGGAGAATGCTAGATTTAAGATTTTAATGATAACAATTTAAGTTATTTCTAGTTTAGTAAGTTGAACCATCACCTAATCGATCAAAGGTTAATCAATCATATATCAGATAAAACGTCTCTGTATGTTAGTAACTTAGCACTAAGGTTGATTGATAACATGATAGATAATTCAATATTTATGAGTTGATCGATCAATTGATCGATCATAGTTAACACTGTTTAATGTACAAGCTTACAGAAAATTATAGATCAATTAATGGATAATTTAATGCTCAATCGACTATTAGAAAAAGACATACAATTCTGGTAAGCATTTATCAATTACTTGATCAATCAACGAGTTATCGATGAGAAGATAAATAAATGGTAAAGCCTCCGTACTTACTTGTTGTCCTGATTAATTCACTATTTATTGATCACTTTATCTGTAACCCCTTAGCTATAGACCATATTTGAGTTCATTTTACGTCAATTGGAACCACATTGGATGGCTTACAGTGCAAGAAACCAAATCTGGAATTTTTGCTTTCACAGGTACTGTTCATTTGGTAAATCTAGATTTTTCGGCCAAATTTAAAAATTCATAAGTAATTCTAGAAAAATAAAAATGAAGTGGTTCTAAGTCCCTCTAAAAGCTTTCGAAGAGATCTACATGAAAAAAATACTTTCAGGGGCTCACTCATTGTGGAACAGTGCCATAACTGTACAGAATTTACACTATTCACAAGGTCAAAACCGTTTTCCAGATTTAAAGCGCTGATTTTTAAAAACACCATAATTCGCACACATACCCAATTCTAGTGAATTACCCATAGAATCAAAGCTCAAGATGTGATCTTTAAGCATACAAAATCTCATGGCCAAATTCATATGGAAACTACTTCAAAATATTTATCAAAATTTACAGCTCAATAGGCAACAATTTCCAGCATCATTACATACATATATAAAGTTCATGCCATGGAATGTAAAACTTTGAAGCTATGCCTCCATTAAACTCTTCCCTCTTTAAAATGCCTCTGCCTATACTTGAATCATGGTAAATTTGGAAGGAATGAGGTTTCATAGAAATCCCAATAGAAAAATAAAATCAACTAAGCATCAACAAGCATCATTATCACACAACTTTACTAAAAGCCATTGCTAGAGAGCTAAAACTAACTCATACTTTATGAAACTCTAACATGCAATAGCCAAGGCATAACATTGCAAGGATCAACCACAAGTCATACGTAAACTTTCATACAGCTCAACCATCCAATAGCAGTAACATAAGCATAACAACAATGCAATGTTAACAACAAAGTCAATTAAATCTTGCTACCTCAAGTGAAGTAAGTCTTAACCCTCTCTTCTTGTTCTTAGCTCCTTCCTTCACAAATATCAAAGCCTATCAACAGAGGGGCATAACCATTATATTCCATATCATAACAAAACTCAATGCTTAAATTGAATAGAGCCCTTAATCTCTTTTTCTTTAATTTTTGAGTTTTGTTTCCATCAACTCATAATTTATTCTCTTAAGCTAATCGTACATAATTTTTCTTGTAGGATCCAAATATGAGCTCAAAATTGTGAAATTCATCTTCCTTCCTCTTGAAACCCTTAGGCCAAAATACTTCCTCTTTTTCACCCAAATTTCCAACAACAACAATATCAACCATAATCACATAATACCACTTGGTTCAAGTCATAAACAACCTCTTAAACTAATTCCCATCATCAAAAACATCCTCCACCAATCCTATATAATTTTAGTTAGCAAGAGGGGGAAGGGAAAATCATGGATTTTCAACCATAAAACCCAAGATTTCTAAGCATTAAACTAACTAAGATTAATTACTAACCTTGGATCCAAGTTTGGTTGGTTGATTTTTCTTGCCTTGTCCTTCTCTTTAAGCTTCAAGCTTTCAATCCTCAAGAGTTTCCCCTATGGAAACTGAAATGTAAAGGAGGTGAGAGAGGAAGATGGGGTTTTATAAAGGTCTTTGGATAATTTTACCCTTAACCTTTTTCAATTTGTCAAAATTATCTGATTGGTTGATAATTGATATATATGAGGTCATAATTCCTAAGGGCTTATGTCATGCACATCTTGAAACTTCTCCTTGCTTCTTCCACTTTCCAAGTGGCACCAAGAATAGCTTAGTCAAGAAGAAAGAAGATTTTTCACAATATATGCTTTATAACTTTCTACCGGCTTAAGTAACTTTTGTACTGGCAGCACCATAATTGTCCCTAATATTTTTTACCACCAATCCTCATCTTTTACCATTTACTTTTGAGTCACCAACATTTTACTTTTGAGTCATCACCCCTCATAATGATTATCAAAAGAATAGAAATCCTAGTCAAAAATAGTGGCTAAAAGTATTACTTTTCCTTCCAGAAATGCTTTTTTGAGTTACAGGCCTCAAAAAATTCCTTTGTTAGCTTTAAAATCTCACTTTAATTCCAAGGAATTTTCATGAATTTTTCTAGAATTTAGCCCCCTATAGATATTTCTTTTTGAATTTCCTGTATAAAAGCCCGAATTGGCTTAAATGAGCTTTGAATATTTTTAAAGCTAATCTGGGGATAATTTGGGAATAAAATCACCCTCTACAATGTTCTAAAAATCTCAAGGTATTTTATCCATATTTTTCCCAAATTTTTTGAGGCCTTGAAGTACTTGAAATAATTAAATTTGACTAATTTTCCTTAATTAGTCAAATATTGCGAAAATTACTAGAAAATTAATATTAATTAATTTCCTTCATATTTTTGACTTCTGGGACCATCCTCCAGTTCCAAAGAATTTTCTCTAATTTTTGGGGTTTTCTAGAAATTTTCAGAGCTTTCTGTCATATTTCTCTAATTTATACTAACTTACTCAAAATATTAAAAATTCCACTTTGGTCCCTATCCTAACCTCACATCAAAAGTTGTGCAATCTACATTAACACTAATATTCTAGCCCTTAACCATCTTTAGATTAAGTATACCTTAGTCACAAAATACAGGATGTGACATTATCGATCAGACATTAATCGATAACCTATTCAAACACAGAAAGGCATGCATATCAGGTCTAATATAGTACAACAGTGGGTATACCAGACAACATAATTTAAAAAAAACAGCAGAAGTTAAAATTTTCATCCTAGTGGGAGTGGAAACACAAATCATACAGCAATGTGTCGACAGCAAGACCTAAGCGCCTAGCGTAATCATACGATATAAATGAGTAGTTGGCAACTGAGTCAAACAAAGCATCCACAAGGTAACCATTCACAGTAACCGTACCTTGGATCATCTCAGACGACTTACAAGCCTCTTCCCGATTGAGGGCAAACACCTTGCCCTGAGCCTGAGGTCTCCTTGTGCTGTCGGCACCTTACGAGCACTCCCTAACAAAGTGTCCAGGTCGTCTGCATCTAAAACACACACTCTGACCCACCATGCACAGCCTATCTCTATGATTATGGCCACAGTGCTCACATTCCCTTCCTTGGCAAACATTCTCTGCTCCCGGTACATACTCTCCGTTCCTCCTTGTCAGGCTCCTCGCATCGACTTCCTGCTCCAATTAAATCTCTTTCTCTTCTAACTACTGCTGAAAGAAGTACCTTCCTGACCTGTTCTTGCTCTTACTTCTTAGCTCGCTAGTTTACACTAGCCAGCTCAGCATGATTCTGGCTATTCTCAATGATATGGTAGACTTTCACTACTTGATTAAAAACTTCCAGTTGTCTTGAGGCCACCTTCTCTCTCAACTTAGGCTTGAGCCCCCTCATCATCTTTTCTGTGAACCAACATCTGTTGTTCATATGTTGGAGATAAATGGAGTACCTGGATAACTTATGTACCTTGCCAGATACTCATCGAAACGTTCATTCACAGCTTGCTTTATAGTGAGGAACTCTACTTCTTTCTCGTCCCTCACAGATCGGGGAAAGTATTTCAAAAAGAATTGATCCTTAAACATCTCCCATGTAACAGGGGTTTCGTTAGCTTGGAAGACTAGCTTGGTGTTCTTGCACCATCTATCTGCTTCCCCTTGTAACTTATATATTGCCATCTAAGCCTTCCTCTGAGACAAACATTCCAAAATAGCAAAGATCTTTTCTAGCCGCGTTATCCAGTCCTCGGCTACTTGTACATCAAAGGTTCCCTTAAAAGCAGGAGGGTTGTTTTTCCCTGAATTTTATAATCCACTACTATAGTGTATCACGCTCTGCAGTGGTTTGGGGTTTGACAGGAGCTGTGTCTTGTGGGTACTCTGGTGGTATGGGCTGGGTTATCCTGGCTATACATTGGCTGGGCTGCTATAACTGTGCCAATATTGTTGCTACTGCTGCAGCTATAGCAGCATCCCTTTTTTGTTCTTGCTTAGCTTGTGTGGCTTGTATCTCAACCATAGTTCTTTGCTATTCCTCTAATCTTTCCATAATTCTTTCTATTGGATCAATAGGGGGCCTCAATGACTCTTCCCTTGTACTGGTTCCCTTGCCTCTTGATCCTCGTTTTCCTTTTACCATTTTGTCGTTTTTGTCTTAACTACAAGAGGGACAGAATCAATAATTTACATAAATGATATTTATATTACTTTTCAGTTAATATATACATCAAGCACATTCAGTAAAATATGGGGCCACAGTCCACCGCAGTTAGCATAGCATACAGTCATCCTATATTTACAACCCAGCAGAGAAAGAGGGAAACAAAATAGCTATGAAACGTTCTAAGTCATCTAAAAGCCGATCGAAGTCACTAAGCATTGAGGATCTGCAGAGCTGTCGGATCTGGGCCTGCCAAACCCAGGTAGTAGGTAGCATCTCTAATAACACTCAGCACTATAAAGCGTCATCCACATGCTGACCTTCCTCGACTACTTCATTATGCAGTAACCTCAAGTAATAGAAGTAGTCCAAGTCGATCGCAACATATTGGTTCTAGGTTTGATCTATATGTCTATCGAGCTCAATGAATTCCTTAAAGAGACCGTTATGATCTTTAAACTCCTTCTTTACTAACAGGGGTCTCTTCTTGACTAGCAGATCCTTAGCCTTGATCTGCTTCAGCTTCACTATCCGAATAGGTACTGCCCTAATGGAACTGGGGCCTGCCTCATCAGGGTGTGGCTGAGGTCGCGTTGTGCTTTGAGCATCACCCTTTTCTAGCTTTACTATGTCATTAAAGTCTTCCTCAGAGTATATGTTCTCTATCTCATTGAGGAGCTGGTAATATCCGGGTGGTGGAGTCAGGTCGTCAGGGTCAGAAACATACGGGTGGTACTAGCCTGGGTACGGTTCTCCTGACATTCTCCGATTTACCGTTTCCCCAGGATCATCACTACAGCAGGCCATAGCTTACCTACACTCAACTCAATCTATAATATACTAATCCACCACAAGGTATAAACCTATCAAGTATCATACAATCAAGCAACCATGATTCACAATCTTCACTAATAATCAATCACAATCCATAACAATGATTAACAATCATATTAGCATTTTATTATACTATACAACACAAAACAGTCAGAACAGTACAACTTAAATAGAGCTAGAACCTTTGCTCTGATGCCAAAAAGTGTAACACCTCCTTTATTGCCCCATTATACATCACTTAGAACCATTATAATGCATTTCCAAATGTTTGCGGGTGAAAGATTTTAGTTTCAAAATTTCACATTTAATTCTGTCCGTACACTGTTCATCTGAGTTTGGGCCAATTTTGAAAATTCATAACTAATTCTAGAAAAATCAAAATGAGGTAGTTCTAATTTTCTTTGATAAAAGTTCTATAGAGAAAAATATTCATTGGACTCAATTCCATCCAAAACAGCACCAGAAAATTTGATAAAGTGTATAGTTCGTATGGTAAATTTGCAAATTTTTAGTATTTTAGCCCAATTTTAGAGGGGCATAGCTTTTAGTACACAATTCCAAATTATATGGTTTACTATTTAATTTAAAGCTAAAAATAAGATCTATTTGCTTGTAAAATCTCAAGTCCAAATTCTATCATTTGCTTATTATTTTATGTGTCACAATTATGTCCCTAACTTAGGCAATTTTATCCCCTGATCACTTCTTTCTTGAATTTTATATTCCTTTTTCCTTTTCCATACCCTTTAGGCATTCTACCACTTAATGTTTCAACATTAGAACATGTCATGCCAATATAATTTACAACATATTATCATTCATAATCAATTACAAACTTGGCATAAAGTTTAGTAACACCTTACATGACATTTCAAAATAATATAATGATCATCAAGCTTCTTTATCCAATACCAACTCCTTGCCTTGATCCGTAGACGAGCCACTTCCTAAATGATAAATAAATTGACATAGGGGGAATGAGATTTCATAGAAATCTCAGTAGCATTTGAATTACAGTTATCATGCAAACCAAGTAAGTTACAGTATGACATGTTATAGAATTTCAAGACATCCTCAAGTCACATAAAATCATGCTTAGTCTCATACTAGGAGAGGAAAATCAACACTTCCACATAACACAATTCAATGCATTTGGCCAAAGTATAAACCAAGGTTATTCAGCCAACCAAAATCACAACACAATTTTCTCAATTTAAGCAACAACAAATCACATTAAACAAGCAAGATAAACAATCAAATTATAATTCAAAAGCTACCTTTGATCACTTATTTAATTTGGTCTCCTCAAGGGACAATGATCCTCCTTAATTCCTCCTCACAAAGACTATTAAATCAAGCATAAAAATAGGCCACATTAATAGCCAAACCACTTAAACCTAGCACTTAATCTTTAACTTAACAATTTCTCCCTTTTTCTTGGATTTTTAACAAAATTCTTCCTTTAGAATCAATAATTCAAAGCTACCTTTTATCACTTATTAATTTGGTCTCCTCAAGGGACAATGATCCTCCTTAATTCCTCCTCACAAAGACTATTAAATCAAGCATAAAAATAGGCCACATTAATAGCCAAACCACTTAAACCTAGCACTTTATCTTTAACTTAACAATTTCTTCCTTTTTCTTGGATTTTTAACAAAATAATTCTTCCTTTAGAATCAATAATCTCATGACTCATTCCTACACAATTTTTCATGAGAAATTCAAATATGGAATCATATTTTGGAAATCAAACTTCTTCCCTATGAATTCATCTAGGGCTGAATAAGAGGGTTTGATCTTCCAAAAATTTCATTTTTCATTCCAATGATTTTAAACACTTCTCAATAGTACATCCCTACACAAAAATATGTTTTAAACCCATTGGAATCACCTAATCAAGCTAAAACAAACTCCTGCCCTATGTACTGTCACATCCAGCATTATGATAATTAGAAACAAGAAATGTTCTCAAATTATTGAGGATTAAAAATAATTACAGTAGTCTTCAAGCCAAAAATAGGAAGTTGACTAATTAAGGAAAATTGGTCAAAATTTAAATAAGGAAAAATATTTCCAAGCCTTGGAAAATTAAAGAAAAATGAGGATAATATCCTTTGAGAGTTATATGAAATTATAAATTTGGTTTTATGACCAAATTACCCTTAGAGAAATTATAAGAGAATTTAAGGGTGATTTAGGCTAATTAAGGGATTTTATTTGGAAAATTCCAAATAAATATTTTTAAGGGGAATAAAATTCTGAAAAAAATTTCTATGAGATCCCAAGGAATTATAAGGAATTATAAGGAATTATGGAATTAAATGGAGACCCTCGAGTATCCAAGATTTTTCCAAATAATGATGAAAAGTGGAAAAATCCCTAAAGAGAAGGAAATTAATTTTTTTTATTTAAATATTAGGAAATTAATTTTGAGACACAGAGGGCAATTAGGGAAGATAAAAATGAGGAGATTAAATTAAGGATCTGACAGAAAATAATTATAGAGGCTAGGTTACTATAATTATAGAAAAGAAGTTAAATTCAGAGCCTAAAGTATACCGATAAAGCAAGATTAGTGTTTTGCAAATCCAAGGGATCATATTGAGCCATGTGTCAAGCTCTTGAAGGAGAAGATTTGAATTTGCCAATTGTCATTCCTCAAATGGAGAGGATCTTGACTTTAGTAATTAATTTCATTTGGAATTTTGTTAATTATGGAAGAGGAATCAAGATTTAGTAGGATAATGACACTTGGACTATCATTAAAGAAGGTGGTTGGGATATTTTGAAGTATTAATCAAGCTCTTCTCTCCCCTAATTTTAGATGGGAGTTCAGCCAAGGGAGGAATTAAGAGGAAAAGAGAGAGCTTGAGAGAAAAACAAGAAGAAGCAAGCACCTTTGATCATCCAAGCAAGGTTTCAAAGTTAGATCTTGGTCCTAGAAGTGTTCTTGCTTTGGTTTCTTTCTCTTTTATGGTTAAAAATCTGTCTCCTCCCTCTCTTGATGTTGATCGAACTGATTAATAAAAAGGGGAAAGGAGTTTGGTTCATCATACTTGTTAAAATACAACAAAACAAGTTAGATCCTAGTGCTTGCAAGTGACCATAGGTTGTTTTAAAGCATTTTTCATGGTTGTTTTCTTGAGTGATCTTTTCGGCCAAGTGAAGAACTGAACCCTAGGAGGAGTTTTTCAATGTTTTAAGGCTTCCATGATGCTTAAAATGAGAAATGGTGTAGGGTAGACTAAAAGGAACAAGTGTTGGAAGATTTAAAGCAAAGTTGTGATTTTTTGGTTTAAACCCTCTAGTGGTTCGATCAAGGTGTGGCTGGAAGAAGCAATTTTATTTTCATAAATCTAAGCCCATTTTTGGAATCTACATGAAAATCCATGTAGGTACAAGTCAAGAAGTGATTTTTAGGGTTAAAGAGAACCAAGTTCAAAAATAGTGAACAAAGGAGGGAGCTTTATGGTTCAAGAATCATTTTGATTTATGTTCTTGGTTTTTCATGGTTGAATAATGATTCTTGCTGCCCTTTTTTATGGATTGCATTGTTAGGGTTTGATATTTGTAAAGGAAAAGAGGAGAAGGAAGAAAAGCTAAAGCTTTTGGAGCAAGGTAGTGAGTTAAACCTAGTTACTACCACTAACTAGCATTATTGATTATTGTATGGTTAATTGCTATTATTGTGGTTGAGCTTTCTTGATTGTTATGTGGTTGCTCTTTATAGTATCTTTCTTTGGGCTTTGCATGTTTGAGTTTGCCAAATGATAAGCATGTTAGTTCACCAGTAGTAGCTAATGTGATCATGCATAATAATGATGTTTGCTTGGTGCTATAGTTGGTTAATTTGCTACTGGGATTTTCAAAAATCTCGTCCCCCCAAAAATAATGTAACATTTTAGGGCCTGAATCCTCCAAGGGAAAGCTGCAGATTGAAGGCTAATTTGTGGGATTTAGCCACAAAAATTCGTGAGCTCATTTTGGTTATGTACATATTAAACTAACAGTGTTGGAAGCACACTGACACTGACTAGTTTATGCAACTTTTTGATTATTCTCCCGAATGTGTTTAATCATGAAATTTGGTATGATGAAAGATAACGTCCTGCGCTTCAATTTGATAGCTAATACATTAAAAATGGCCTAGTATACGATTTATAATGATTTTTCAAAGTTAATGGTCAGAATCTGGTAATCAGGGTTTTTGGCAAATGGACAATGTTGCTTTTCTCAAAACCCTGATGCTTTCTCATAAGGAATTGGACAATGAGATTATTTTTTCTTGAAAGAGGACTTAAAGAGCTTTAATTATAATTTTGAATCACCCTAATTGGAGTTTTGTAGAATAAGTTATGAATTTTTGAAGTTCAACTAGAAAACTGGATTTTTACCTGGTGAACAGTAAAAATCCGAAATTTAGCGTTTTTATGGTAAAAAGTGAGCCCAAGACCATCCAATGTGGTCTAAAATAATTTTGAATGGAACCTAAGTCAATATAATAGTAAGGTGTGACATGTACTATTGTTGGCTGAATTGAACCCCTAGAACCTTGGGTGGATTTTCTTCTAAAATCAATCCATACACCACTTATAAATGCTTGTTCCACTTGATATTTAAGGTCTCTATCCTTCCCTAACATCACATGATCCATTGAAATTTTGGGCAGCATATATACTTGATTTTTCAACATAAAACCCTAACTAAATTAGTGTAAAACTTAGGGATAAGAAGGCTTAAGCATACCTTGATGTTTTCCTAATATAATCTAACTAATTCCTTTCTTAAAACCTCCACGAATTCAGTCTCCCTTGCTCTAAAATGAAAACAGCAGCACCTCCCCTCTTTTCCTCAAATTTTCTAATATTTTTTTGTATTTTAGGAGGTGGTATTTATAGAAAATGTAATATGCCATTGCCCTCTCAATTTTTGGACATCCAAGGTGGTAGGAAATGAAGTGTATTGGTAGCCATTAAGTGCCTCATAGCTTCAGATTTAACCATGTTCCCAACTCTAGAATTGTCTAACATGTATCCCTTAATTTTGCATTCTATTTAATTAAATATGGAGCTGTCCAGAAGCAGCACGAATTTGGGCCCTTATTGGCCTCAATGTGGGCCCTACAAATGGTTTAGGCTAGTCCAAAAAGATGACCCACAACCCAAATCAAAATCCTAAACCAATTTGAAGCTTTATCGGTTACTATTCACTAGTAACATTCCATAATTTTTTCAAACCTTCAAAAATTCACTCCTCTCTATGATAATTCACCTTTTAATATAAGAACATGGTTTGGAAATTTTCAGAATTGTTTTCCACTTCTAAGTATTTATTTTGAATTTTCTTCGATTAGGCCTTTATCGGTGTCACTGCAGGAAAATTAATTCCTTAGCTTCCAAGCCCTACAACCAATTTTATGAATTTAAATAAATATTTAGATGATTCATTCATCTTTTTTCCAAATTTATTGAGGCCTTTAACTAATTAAAATAATCATTTTCCTCCTATTTTCTAATACTTTCCTGAAAAGCCTCCGTTTATGGAAAATTCAACAATAATTTATTTTCATGATAATTTCACCTTTCGAGCCTTAATTGAGGTTTCAAAATCTCTAATTTATAATTTTACCATTTTTAGGAATTTTCTAGCATTTTTCTTCAATTTTTCCCGTTTTGCCCTTCTTAGATTGATAATTACGAAAAATGCCCGCCCATACCTTATTGAGGTTTCACCTTAAAAGTTGTTTCATCTCCCTGCCTAGTTTCTATATTAGCCCTTATCCAAATTTTACTCCCTATAGCCAGGTGAAAATTTTTGGGATGTGACAGTTGCCATGGTAATCTTTCTGTTTTACCACAACTAACTATTTTTGAAAAGTTTTGGAAATTTTTGTTTGTTTTTAAGTCTGTGCATACATACTTTCATACTCCCATACACTTACATCATCACATCTCATCTTTTTACTTGACTTTGTGTGCTTGCAAGTCAATTTTGTTTGCTTCTACTTCTATTTGAATTTCTTTCTTGTATGCCCCGAAAGACCAAACTTGTACCCTATAACCCTGAGATTGAAAGGAACTTGCGCCAAATAAGAAAAGAAAAGAGAGTTGAGGGGACAAGTGAGGTAGTGGTTGAGAACGAAAATATTTCTGTGGAATCCAGCCTATCCAGTAGTGAGAGTGAACCTGTTGATAAAGAACTAATGGCTGATATCCCAGCCAATCTACCTAACCCTAAACCTGATGCTAACTAACTCAGAAATGGTGGCAATAGAGGTAATAAGGATTATGAAACAGTTAGAGAGAATAATGGCAATCCAAAAAGAAGAACTATTAGGGAAGTCACAACTTTTGATGTTAATTTTGATCCCTTTACTATTGCTTGTCTTAATTTTGAAGTTAATTTTGAAATAAAAGGTTTTTTGATTAACTCACTTCTAAAGTTTCATGGCTTGTCAGGAGAAGATCCATGCCTCCATTTGTAATCCCTTACCATGGTGTGTCAGAGCATGAAGCCTGTAGGAGCTAGGGAATGGTATATGAGTCTTCTAAGATACATGGTTGACGCTTATCACAGTTGGGGCAACTTAAGGAAAGCATTTTTGGAGAAATACTTTCTAGCTTCTCAGACTTCATTTATAAGAAAAGAGATCTATTCTACCAAGCAAGACTATGGGCTCATTTGGAACAGCTTATTAGTAGCTTTTTAATAGTAATTTACAGAATACGAGGCAAGTATGTGAGAAGAGTTTTGTCACAACTTACATGAAGCCTACTTATATAGGATTTCTTAAGCCCTCTTAAACAAGCATTATGATAAGTCATTCTACAACTATTGGAACAGATTTCAAAATCTTCTTTCAAGATGCCCACGCCATCAGATACCTAAGGAACAACTAGTGCAGTACTTCTGTGATGGGTTAAGAAATCAAGAGAAGGGTACACTAGATATTGTAGCAAAAGGATCTTTGATTGACTCAACTACTCAAGAGGCGTGAGACTTAATCAAGAAATGGCCTTGAATCACCAATAATATAGGCCTCGAGATGCAAGAGCTACACAAGAACTAGAACTTTCAACTACACATGCTAAAAGAATCAATTCTTTTAAAGCTAAGGTGGACTCACTTGAATCTACAATTATATCTCATCTCTCTCTAGTCACTGTTGAGTTAAAGAACCTAAATGTTTAGAAGACTCCTTCCACTACCCAAGCTTTAGTTGCTCCGTGTCACACCCTGATAATTTTATCCTAATTGATGAATGATTTGAGACTGACTAAGGCCAAATAGTATAGTAGACTGGTAGAGGATCCAGGCTATGAGGAAAAATCAGGATAGGGACATAACAGTCATTTTTGAAAAGATCAATCAAGAAAGGGCAGTATTGGAAATAATGTCCAAAATTCTTGAAAATTCCCAGAAAATCATGAAAAATAGAAAGGAGGGTACAGAATAATGTTTGAGGCTTAGAAGGTGAATATAAGATTAAATATAATTTATCAGGGAATTATTTGTAATTATTGGAATTTTTGGTTAATTTAAGAAAATTAGCCAATTTCCATTATTTAAAATGTATAGAGGCCTCAAAAATTCAAGGAAAAATAGGGATAAATTATGTGACATATTATCCTAATTTATAAAATTACTTCCATCTTTGGATGTGCAGAGGTTAGCTTAAAGAATATTTATTACCGAATTATTATCGGTAGAATAGTGATTTTTTACGGAATAAAATTTAGAAAATTATAGAGGGAGGTAAAACTTAAGAAAAATCATGGAATACCCTTGGAATGAGGGGAATTTAAGGAGGTGTTGAAATCAAAAATTTGTGACAGTAAATTGGACAGGATTGTTCGAAAATCGGACCGAAAATACAAAAATAATCAGTGGATTGCACTGAATATTGGATGAGTCATTTTTCTCCCAATATTTAGAGTAATATTTCGGCCAAAAATAAAGGGGGAGGACAAAGTTGGAATTTTCCAAATTGTTCAAGGGCATAAAGGGAAATAAGAGACAAAACATTAAAATAATATTTATTTCCACATGAAAACCACATGGTGATTAGGTGTCCATCCATGTGTCAACTTCTTGTGGTGTGTGCTCTAGGATTTGTCCATGTGTAAAGTGGAAAAAAATGGACGGCCGAGATCGCATCTTTTTCCCGAAGGGCATTTTTGGAATTTTAAAAAATCAAAGCCTACAAATACCCCCCCTTTTCATGAACAATTCGGCCAAAGAGGTTTGCTAGTGAGGGAATGTTGTGTTCTTGAGTTCTAGGAGAGAGAAAGGAAGAAAGAAGAGAGAGAAAGGGAGAAAGCAAAGGTAGACACCTCTAATCGCCGATTAAGAGCTAATTAAGGTACGTTTACCTCCCTAAGTGTTAATTATTTTTAGTTAATTATTTATTTGAGAAAGATTAGGATTAATTACCTTGATTAATTATGGTTTAGTGATAGCTAAGATTAATCATGTTATTTGATTAAAGATTAGTAAGTAATTAAGGTTAGCTACCTTGATTAATTAGTAATTAGTGATTAGTTGTGCCAATTGAAGGATGATTAATTATGATTAATCATGTTGATTAAGGAATGATTAAAGGTTAATCATGTTGATTAGAGAATGATTAATGGTTAATCCATAAGGGATTAGTGACTTAATCTTAGAAGATTATGTTGTACTAATGACTATGTGACTTGAGGACCTTAATTACATATTGGATTAAGGATTAAGGGTTAGTGATTAACCAAGAAAGCATGATTAATCATGGATTAATGAAGAATTCCAAGACCTTAACTGAGGATTAAGGCTTGGTCAGACCAAAGTCAAAGGTTTAGGAAAGGTATACAGAAATTATAAATTGAAAGGCACAAGGGTAGCATTATATAGAGAAAGAATTGTATACTGGATATGGAATTTACCATACCCTTACTCTATGGTTGATAGGCAACTTTCTGGAAACCTAGGAGGATCTCAAGCAAGGAAACAAGGAGGAAACATTAAGCGTGGAACTGAGGTAGCGTGAATTTGCAATTATTTTGTTGACCTGCATTTGGTTTTTCTACTATGTGTGTTTATGTGCCATGAGAAAGTTTATGTACAAATGATATGAACTCCTTGTAATGTATGCCTTGGCTCTTGCATGATTGAGTTTTGACTAGAATGATTATATGCTCCATGATATGATGACATGGATACAGCATGGTTATGGCATGGCATAAAGACTAGCAATGTTATTTTACTGCATGTAGCATGACATCTTATGCATGTTGACTTGATGGTTGTATGTTCAATGCTACTGGGATTTCTATGAAATCTCATTCCTCCTATAACATGATATTCTAGGTGCCACTACTTCCAAGGAGAAGGGAAAAGAAATAATCATGGCTTGAGGAAGTTATGAGTTATGTACTATATTATATGGTTTTGAACCTTCCTCTTTTAAGCCATGTAAGCATATTCTGATCTTGAATACATGATATGGTAACCTTTTGAAATGTATATTAATGGTAGAGCACCTTTATATGTGATTATGGTATGCTTATAGTGAAAAACGAAATGGTGCTAGAATTAGTGAGAAAGGGGATAAAAATGGTCTAGATTTTACCAAACTTTGACCAACAAAGACCCTAGTCAAATGGTTGACTTTTTCCCCGAAATTTGGCATGCAAATAGATCTTATTTTTCCCTTTAAAATGAGTGGTAAAGTGTCACAATCGGAGCTCTGTATAAGAAGTTATGCCCGTTCAAAGTTAGGCAAAAATCCTGGAAAATAGAAAAATGACCAAATAAACAGTACTTTTCGAAATTATAAACGGATGCGTTTCTGATTAAAGTGGAACTTGAGATCATTTTTCCTTGATAGATGATGTTAAGAGCTTTGAGTGAGACTTGGAACGACCTTGTTTCGATTTTTCTAGAATTAGTTATGATTTTCCAAAGTTATGTCAAGTTTAAGGTTACAGTGAATAGTAATGCGGGAAAAGAAATTTTCAAATTCAGGTTTTTCAACCCGGTAACCTTAAATTGCGCTTCCGAATATCTTAACTTGGCACAATATAAGGTCGCAAACATAAGGTGTTACACTCCGAGCTGTGATAACTGTAGATCTGTTATGCATGTCACCAGCTTATGCCCTAACACTCATGAGGAGATGTTAGTAGTTTTTCAAGGGAGACTGAACTATGATACCAAATGGAATCCTTATTCTAACAAGTACAGTGAATGGTGGAAGGCCAACCCAAATTTTAGATGGAACCCTGGGGATAACAATAATAACTTCAAGGGGAGTACTTCTAATGCCATAGTTCCTCAAGAGCAATATTTTAGAGATGATAATAAGTTTGGTCAGATCCTCAAAGGCATTCAATTGAGGAAGCTAATCAAGAGATGGTGGTTGCTGCTACAGATAACAAGAAAGTGGACTCTAAGGAGGAGAACAAAGATCCTACATCTCCCAAGTACAAAGAGAAGGAGATTAAGCCAACCTCCACGACTTTCCCTTCCCTCTCTATTGGTTGCTACAAGATGATTGATCTAGTACATAAAGACCCCTTTCTATCAACTCCTGAGGAGGCTGTAAAGATTAAAGCTAGTGCTGAAGTGCAAGGTTTACTATCCACCAATCACATACCAAAAGCTGAGAAATAGTCTAAACTAATCAGACCCTTTGAAGTTATGTCAACATGCCAGCATGGGAAGGTTGTAATGAAGGATATTGAAGGCCAATTCTTCCAAGTCAAGAAAGAGCACCTCTAGTTCTTTAAGGAGAGTTATCAGTCTCCATAATACCTTAAGTCACTTCCTTCCTTTACCTATCCCATTGAGCTTGCATTGCTTTGTAGTAATTGATTTGACTGTTGCATGTGTTGATGAGATAAGTGTGGGGGAAGAAGGCTACCAGTAGGAAAAATAGTTGAGTTAGTTTAGATTGTAATCTTTCAATTCAATAATCTCCCCTTTCTATTATTGTCTCTTACCTTTCTTCCCTTATACTTAATTGCCTACTTGGTTAAGCATTATGAACGATACAGACTGTAAGTGTGGGGGAGGGATTGATATTCATTGATGGTGTTGTATCTTCCTATGTTGTGCTTAATGCTTGCCTTATGGTCCTGCTTTGTGCATTTTAAGGTTGCATAAGTATACAGCTTGTCTCTAGTTTTTGTGTGTTGTGTTTATCTTCTTCCTTCTTGAAGTTTTTGTCTGTCTTGTATAAATCTTAGGATACTTTCACCACGTACTCATGGGTTTGTCATGGTAGTATTCCCCTATCTGTAAGAGGTTTGCTCTCATGATGATGTCACCCGGTATTAAAATAACTTTGCCACAGTCACATCCCTATATTTTAGAAGTTTTTCTCTCAGGATCACTTTGCTATGGCCAGAATTTCTATTTGCCATGGTAAAGTCTCCTAGTTTCTCATATATTCCTCTCAGGAACACTTCGCTACAATGTGGATTCCACCTCACTGTGGCAAAGCGGGATTCTATATAGGTTTTTTCCCCTTTTTACCCTTAAGTTTGCTTGTGATTTTGCCATTTTTCTCCCTTTCTTCCTTCACCCATCCCTTTTTTAGTGACCTGTTTTCATTATTTCACCCCAAATTCCACCATAACCCTTCCATTATCCTATTCCACCACTATTATCATTTTTGTTCTTTATTCTTCCCATCATTGTCGTGGCTTCTCTCTGCCTCTCCTACAAATTCTTTAGCCACCATAGCAACATTCAGCCACCACCCCCACCTCCTCACCACATCCGTCTCTTCCTTTTCATTTTCTATTCAACTCGCTAGCCCCATTCCTCTGTTGATTGTCGTCTGACCCTCCCTCTGTGCAACGTTCCTTGTTTTTGCTAAGGTTGGTGTTCTTCTTTTCTTTTCTAGTCTTTCTTCATTTCTATTGTTTCTATTGCTATTGGTTAGGGAAGAATAGTTCTATATTTGATTCTTAGATTAATTCTAGGTTAAGGGTAATTCTTTTTTTCTCTAATGGTTACATAACCGTTAGGCTAATCAATGATTCATTGTGTATTGTGCCATTTGGCCCTTTTTATTTCCAATTATGAACTCTTTTTTCAATCAAAAACCTTTAAATCATTGATTAGCTACTTTTGTTCCCGTTAGGATTGTTAGTCTTTCATTTTTAGTAGATAGTGTTGGTTGTGTCTTGCTTGTGTTTAGTGTTTGTTGTGTGTTGTTGTCGTTTGCAGGAAAAATGCTTCGAACTAAGAACCCTGCACCCTCTAATGAATCTGATTTTAAGGAGGAGGTTACCTATAAGCAAATATATAACTAGACCTTTGACCCCTCCTCAAGGAGAGACTATTTCCTAAAACTCGATATCCCTTTTGTTGACCATTTAACAAAGTCTCAACTAATTGTAAGGAATTGAAAGACACGTAGCAAAAAATAACTTTAAAATTTTCCAATCCCTTGCCCGGATCTACTGATTGTGTTTAAGTCAAGTAGTAAGAGGTGTTACCTACGGTATTCTAATCGTTGGTGGCTCGGGGATTCCGACATTCAGGATGCCTATGCTCTCCTTTTGTTCGTGAGAAGTCGACAACTCAGATCGGCTTCAACTACCGGTATCCACACGAATAGCGTTCCAATCACGAACGACGTGCTAGCACCTCTTGTCCTTCTAGGGCTTTTTTGAGAATCCGTTCTCACCATTTCTATTTTGGCCGTTTCTTATCTGCAAACCTTTTGCTCTCTCACACACCTAAAAACCTTAGCTCCTAAAATATCAAATATATAGGATGTTATTGGTATTATGAAGAATATTGAATTTCAAAATTAATCCTAAATTAATTTCGAAATTAATACAATATCATATATTGCGTAATCTAATAAGAAATCAATTAAATAAATACGGTTTATATCAAATCCGTCCCACAGATTTAATTCACCTATTCATTTAATTCAAAATAAAGATATGACGGAATTATATTTGATTTATTCTAATAAATCAAATTTGAGATATTATATTATACCATATCAATCTAGAACTGATATAGATTTAATTTATCCCAATAAATCAAATCAAAGATATCATATCAATCTAAATTTCAAATTTAAAAGTGATGGTGATTTAATTTATCCTTATAAATCAAATCTTATAAATATCTCTTATATCATATAATATATATATATATATACGCAAATTTATATATATATACACATCCACCCTAGATTATTCATTGAATCTGGACATATCTTAGATTCAATGAATCTGGACATCATAGCTCATGTTGGGCTATTTTGTGTGCGACCCTGTAGGCCCATATGAAGTTGGCAGTGGGCCATTTACTATAATGACTCACAAGTCGTAAGCGGTCTCTAGCAAGACATCACAACTACCCAAATCATATGAGGATTGATGAACGATGTAACCTTTCATACAACCATATCATGTCCCTTTTGTCACATGACATTTTGGTCATGGATGAGGCATGGAGAACGTCATCCTCCTATTCCTGACCGTTACTTTCTCGATCCTTGAGTAGTCTGAGTATAGAAATGGAACTACCTTTCCATTATAGTATGGCCATACATTTCTCAGATTCACTCATCAAGGGGCCCAGTAATATCTCTCTACGAATGTGAGGGATAAATTCCATCTTGACCATTCACATTCCTCCGCATGAAAAACCACTAAGCCTGAACATAGTCTTTATGATCACTCAGTCAAAAGTGACTTTTGACTAGGTCAAAGCTGAGCGTTTCTCATGTAGGAATCCATGATGATCTCAGGTCAAAGGGCATAGTAACATGGTTTGTATATAAGAGAAGCTTATGACTTAACCTATGCAGTTCTCTCATAGCAGGTCGGTCCAACACCTTGTACTCTTACATGTGCCTATGACTTTGATTTATATCTCTATACATCTTCAAAGTCATACTGGTCTTATTTCATCTCTGCTCCCACATAGATGACCGACCAAGAACATTTAGGATAAAATCATGAGTTATCTAAGGATAGTCATCACAGTAAACATGCAAATAATATGATAACATAATTAAGAAATTCATAAATTAACAATGTTTATAACACAATGATTGGCCCCTAGGGCATAATTTCCAACACTAATTGGGTTGATTGATAAGTGTTCATTGGGTAATGACGTTTCCGTCTACCACTTTTACACTTATGCCAAGTATAGTGGTAGTATGGCTAATGATTTTCATAATACCCATGAACCCTAGGTATCACCAATAGAGCCATTTGGAATCATTTCCCAAAACTTAAAGATGAGAAAATTCAAGAATTTAAAATTTGGTTTCGGGTTACTATTCATCCAACACTGATTTTTTAGCAAATTTTAAAAATTCATAACTAATTGTAGAGAAATCAAAATAAGATGGTTTCAAGCTCTATTTAAAGCTTGCAATACATTCTTTAAGGGAAAAAAAACTCATTGTACCATAT
The DNA here is from genome assembly GCF_004799145.2 of Neltuma alba. Lineage (NCBI taxonomy): Eukaryota > Viridiplantae > Streptophyta > Magnoliopsida > Fabales > Fabaceae > Neltuma > Neltuma alba. The sequence continues at coordinate 410,794 of NW_021635234.1, forward strand.
CATTGTGAAACAGAGCTAGAAAATTCACAAAGTCACACTGTTTATTTGGTCATTTTTCAATTTTTTTAGTATTTTAGCCCAACTTTAGAAGGACATAACTCTTGGCACAAAACTCTAACTTTGATGATCTACCACTTGATTTGAAGCTAAAAATGAGATCCATAAGTTTGAAAAATATCATGTTCAAATTCATTCATTGGCTCATTATTTTATGTGTCACAAAATCATCCATTTTAACCCCTTTTTATCCCGTATTCATAATTTCTTGAATTCCTTTCCTCTTTTTCATGCCATACCAATCAACCATACCAAAACCAACATTCATAACAACATCACCACATTATAAGTGCATGGTTATAAGTTCACATTATCCAAGGTTCTTTACAATTAAAATTCTTTAAATACAACATAATAACATTACATTGTCACAAAATTCATAAGGCTTCCTTGGCTCAAAACTATCTCCTTGCCCTTGTCCTTACTTGATCCATTCCCTAAATGGTACATAACTTAGCATAGGAAGGAATGAGATTTAATGGAAATCTCAATAGCAGTAAATCATAATTATCATCTTAATCAAGCTTTGCATAATGTATTATGTCACCATACTTGAAGACATCCTCAAGTCACATGTTATGTATGATGCCATGAATTAAAACAAGCACATAATCATTTTGAAATGTCATTATGCATTTAGCTAAAGCATATCAAGCATCACGCAATCAATGTCACATCTCGAAAATTTTATTTGTATAAAGAAAGTTAAAAATTCAAATAAGGGCCAATGTAGAAAGTAGATAGAGGAATGAAACAACTTTTGATATGAAGCTTCGATGGGGTATGGGTTGGCATTTTCAAAATTATCGGTCTGTAAAGGGTAAAATGGGAAAATTTGAGAAAATTTCTAAAAAAATATAGAAAAATGATAAAAAGGTGAATTAAAGGTTTCAAAATCTTAATTGAGGCCTAAAGGTGGAATTATTATGAAAATATCTTGCTATGGAATTTCTTGTAAACGGAGGTTTTTTAAGAAAATAGTGAAAAATTGGAGGAAAATAATTATTTTAAATAGTTAGAGACCTCAATAATTCCAAAAAAGTATATTTTAATTATCTAAATATTTATGGGAATTGATGAAATTAGTTTTAGGTTTTGGAAGTACAGGAATTAATTTTAGAGAATTTATTCTCCCGCAGTCTTACTAATAAAGGCCTAATCGGGAAAAATCCAAAATAAATAGTTAGGGGTTGAGAAAAATTCTAAAAATTTCTAGATCATATCCTTATATTAAAAGGGGATTTCTGATGAAGAGAAATGAATTTTTGGAGGCCTAGAAAATTTATGGAATGTTACTAGTGAATAGTAATCGATAAAGTTTCAAAATGATTTGAGATTATGATTTGGTTTGTGGGCCATCTTTTTTGACAATCCTAAACCATAAGTGGGCCCCATATTGGGCCTAGAGAAGGCTCAACTTCGTGCAAGACCTAGACCCTTCATTAAATTGATATTTAATCCAATTTTTACATAAATATCTTAGAATATTCTAGGAATTGCACATTGAGTTTGATCTGAACTTATTCCACACTTGATGGTAGCCAAGTGCCCCTCTTAGGTGGCAGATTATTTTGCCTATAAATACCCCCTCAAAATACCAAAAATTAGGTAGAAAATTGACAAAAGAAGGGAGGTTCTGTTAAGTTGTTTTCTTGAACTTTAAACCTGAACTTATTGAGTGCTTTTGGACAAGGAATCATCAAGCTTTAATCAAGGATTCATCAAGGTGTGTTTGTGCTTTACTTTGGTTAAGATTAAACCTTGTTTTGGTTAAATATTTGAATTATTTTTGAAAGTAAACTCGCTGCCATATTTTGATCAATATGAGTATGCCGTAGGGAAGGATAAAGCCCTTAAAAATGAGTTTGAATTATCATGTTTAAGTAGTGTTTGAATTGATTTTTGGAAGAAAATCAAAGTAGGATTCATTATGCTATAATTTGGCCAAGGTAAGTTCTTGATGTAAGAGATTGTTTTGATGTGTTTTGATGAGTCTAATGGGTTTAAAAAGTGTTTTTGTGTAGGAAAACACTAAGAGAAACTGTTTAAAATCATTGGAATCAAAAGTGAAATTTTTGGAAAAACATATACTCTAATATGGCCAAGATCGAATGAGAAGGAAGGAGTTTGATTCTATAAATCTGAATTGATATTTTGATTCTACATGAAAAATTATATAGGAATGAGACAAGAGATTATTGAAATCTAAGGAGGAACAATTTTGTTAAAAATCAAAGAAAAAAGGGGGAATTAAGTAGGTTTAAGGTTAAAGTGTTGCATTCAAATTGAATCATTGTTAATATGGGTTGCAATTATACTTGAATTGATAGGTTTTGTAGGAGAAAAACAAGGAGAGGCTAACTACCTTAAGGAAGCTGAAATTGTACAAGGGTTGAAAGGTAGCATTGAATTATAATTTGATTGTTTGTCTTGCTTGTTTAATATGGTTATATTGATTGCTTGAATTGAGAAATTTATGTTGTGGTAATTGTTGATTTTATGACATTTGATATGCTTTGGCCAAATGCATAATAACATGCCAACATGAAATTATGATTGGTTCCTCTCTTGATATGATGCATAAAATGATTTTATATAACTTGAGGATGTCTTGAAGTTTTATGACATATCACATATTATGCCTTGCTTGATTAACATGATGATTATAGTTCATTGCTACTGAGATTTCTATGAAATCTATGTTAAATTATATATCAAATAGGGAATGGATCAACTGTGGACAAGGGCAAGGAGGTAGTGTTGGGCTAAGGAAGCTTTAGGAATTTTATGATCTTATGTAAAGCTTATGTAATAGTTAGATGAACTTTAGTATAATGTAGTAATGAGTATTAGATAATGTTAACTTGCACCTATGTATATATGATGTGCTTTATTGTTGGGAATATTGGTTTTGGTATACTTGCATGGTATGTTGCATGAAAAAGAGAAAGAAATTCAAGAAACCATGAATTAGGGGATAAAAGGACCCTAAACAATTACAATTTTATGGCACGTAAAATAATGAGTAAATGAACGAATTTGGACTTAAAATTTGGCAAACTCGTAGATCTCATTTCTAGCTTTGGAACAAGTAGTAGATCACTAAAATTAGAGTTCTGTGCTAAGAGTAATGCCCTTTTAAAGTCAGGCTAAAATACTGAAAAAATTGAAAATTGATTATATGAACAGTGCAACTTGGTAAATTTTTGGGCTTTGTTTCGTGATGATTTGATGCCAATGGTATTTTTCCCTTATAGCTTCAAATAGAAATTAGAACTACCTCGTTTTGATTTTTCTACATTTAGTTATGAATTTTTAAACTTGGTAAAAATTTCTATGAACAGTCAATAGTGCCCTAAGGCTCTCTGTGATCTCAGGTCGCAACCTGAGAAGTTGAGGTTGTAACCTAGAAGCAAAAATGACCTCTATGACTTCAAGTTGTGGTCTCGAAGTATCAAGTTGTGACTTGAACTGAAATTTGAAAACATTTCAAACTTTTATGAATTTTCTCATACCCAAGACCTATATAATGATCCTAAAGGGTTCCAATCATCATGTAATAAGATAATAAAAGAGGTGTGACAATCAACCATTGCTATAACATAATTCAATCAACTTAAACCAAGTAACATAAACACATTAAGCAAGCAAGAAAAACAATCAAATTGTAGATTTAATGCTACCTCTTATACTTGAACCAATTTCGCTTTCTCAAGGGTTTAAGGCTCTTCTTGATTCTTCTCCACAAAACCTATCAATTCAAGTATAATTACAAGCCACATTAACAACCATTGAAGCTTGAACACAACACTTGACCTTAAACCAACTTAAGTCCTTCTTTTCTTTGATTTTTAACATAATCAATCCTACTTTAATTCCAATAATTTTTTAGTTTATTCTTACATGATTTTTCATGTAGAATCCAAATATTAATTCAGATTTATCAAAACCGCACTCCTTCTCATCTATCTCACATTGGCCGAATAGGGGTAGTATATTTTTGAAAAATCCTATTTTTGATTCTAATGACTTTAAGCACTTTTCCTTGGTGTTCCATTACATAAAAATACCTTTTAAACTCATTGAAATCATCAAATCAGAGCAAAACAAACTCCTACCCCAAGAACTCCTCTTGGCCGAAATGAACCATTAGGGACCCTAACTTAGTTTTCTTCTAAAAATCAACCCAAACACCATTCAAACATGATAATTCCCACTCATTTTTAAGGGTTCTATCCTTCCATAATACATACTCATTTCAACCAAAATATGGCAGCAATTTAACTTTGGAAAACAACTCAAATTTCCAACCAAAACAAGATTTAATCTTAACCATAATAAAGCTTAAACATACCTTGATGAATTCTTGACTAAAGCTTCATAATTCCTCCTTCAAATGCCCTGAGATCAACTTCAAAGCTTAAGAAACCAATTTGATAGTACCTCCCCACTTTTGCAATTTTTCCCTATTTTAGTATATTTATAGAGCAAGAAATTTGACCTCCCCCCTTTCATTTTGGCATGATCAGCTGCCGCATAAGGGGACAAATGATAGCTATTATATGCTCCATAATTCCAAATCATGCTATAAAACACCCTTCCTTTAATCTCTTAAAGTACACATTTAGAAGTGTTATAGTTCAAGAGATTCATGAAACAAGCCCGTAGATTGAAAATTTGCAATTGGTTATTGGGTTACTGTTCATTAGATAAATTTCAGATTTTTTATCCAAATTTGAACAATCATAACTAATTATAAAAAAATCATATTGAGGTGGTTCAAAATTCTGTTTAAATTTCTTTTAGTTCTCTACAAGGAAAAAATATAAAGTTAGACTTAACCTTTGCTAATTCATAGAGTTTATTTGTTGAACTTTACTGTTTATTTGGTCAAAACTGTACTTTTCAGTTTCTCTTTCCTAACTTTGATCAAGCATAACTCTTAGCACACATATCCATTTTAGGTGATCTACTACTTGTTTTAAACCTCAGGATGTGTACTTTAATCATGTCAAATTTCATGGGTAGATTTGATCATTTACTTTACTTTCACTTTATCACTAATTTGTGGCTCCTTTAGAAATGCTTTATCCCCCTAACTTGCATTAATAATTCATAATTAATTCTTTCTTTGTATAATCTCATTCCATCAATCCATAAACTATTCCCATACATTATCATAATCAATTATACATGTCATCATCATGATTTAACATCACATAACATTAATGGCATATTGATATCATACATGAACATACAAATAATAAAACGTAATCCAATAAATTTTCTCAATTCTTTTCCTCTTTCCTTGCTTCCACTTCATGCATCCTTTACTAAATCATTATCACCTACTATGGTTGGTTAAGGGAGAGTGAGATTCAAAGAGAATTGTAGTAGCAAACATTACCATTTATGCGTGCAAGATGGATGCAAGTGTATGACATGCTTACTTTATCTAACTCATGCTTACTTATAACATATTCTCATGTTCAATGTCTCATACTAACATGCATGGCCATGAAAAACATCATTGCAATAAAGCATCATGCTAGCATCACCATTTCATAACATCATCCAATCGCATAATGCACATCAATACACAAATATGCATATTAAGCATACAAGAAAGGTAAGTTTACTACCTTATATCCTTAAACTTTCTTCCTACTCCCTTTTGATTCCAACCATTAAGATTGCTTGCTCAACCTTTTCTATTCACTTTCCTTCATGTCTTATGGCTCTAAATACACCAACACATCATTTCCATTCAATTATCAGAGCCATGGTAATCAACAACATCAATACTTTGTTTTCTTTGGACTATATTGACTTTTAACTTTTGAGCTTGATTTCCAACTTTCTAAAATTAATTCTACATGCTATTCCTACACAATTTTACATGTAGAATCTATTTCCAAGCTTAAAATAATCAAAGTCAAATTCCTTCCCCTGAACCAGCCTTGACCGAAATATTACTTAAGTTACATAATCATAAAATCCAACTAATTTCAATATAAAACCACTTGATTCTTGTTCCTTTCAAGCCTTTAAACATCATTCTAACATCAATTTCATCTTATCCTATTCTAAGAATTTCGTGCAGCATATCTCCCAAGGGTTTCAAGCTCCCAAAAATCATAAAAATCTATAACCAAGCTCAATAACAACAAGGGTAGTGAAAACTACGTCAAAAACCATTTTGTTTTAGGCTTGATCTTGCATGGGGTCACTTAGCCTTTATCTCTTCTTCTTCTTTCCTTCGCTAGAATTCATTTTGTAAGAGTTTTCCTATGGTTCCCTTGAGCTTGGACTGTAATACCTTACATTTGCGACCTTATATTATGCCAAGTTAAGATATTCGGAAGCGCAATTTCAAGTTACTTGGTTGAAAAACCTGAGTTTAAAAATTTCTTTTCCCGCCTTACTATTCACTATAACCTTAAACTTGGCATAACTTTGGAAAATCATAACTAATTCTAGAAAAATCGAAACAAGGTCGTTCGAAGTCTCACTCGAAGCTCTTAACATCATCTATCAAGGAAAACTGACCTCAGGTTCCTCTTTAATCAGAAACGCATCCGATTTTTATTTCAAAAAGTACTGTTCATTTGGTCATTTTTCTATTTTCTAGGATTTTTGCCTAACTACAGAAAGGCATAACTTCTTGCACAGAGCTCTGATTGTGACGCTTTACCACTCATTTTAAAGGGAAAAATAAGATCTATTTGCATGCCAAGTTTCAGGGAAAAAGTCCACTATTTGACCAGGGTCTTTATTGGTTAAAGTTTGGTCAAATTTAGACCATTTTTATCCCCCTTTTTCACTAATTCTAGCACCATTTCGTTTTTCACTATAAGCATACCATACTCGCATATAAAGCTACTCTACCATTAATATACATCCAAAAAGGGTATCATGTCATGTATTCATGATCAGAATATGCTTACATGGCTTGGAAAAGAAAGGTTTAAAACCATATAATACAATACATAACTCATAACTTCCTCAAGCCATGATTACTTCTTTTCCCTTCTCCTTGGAAGTAGTGGCACCTAGGATATCATGTTATAGGAGGAATGAGATTTCATAGAAATCCCAGTAGCATTGAATATACAACCATCAATCAACATGCATAAGATGTCATGCTACATGCAGTAAAATAACATTGCTAGTCTTTATGCCATGCCATAACCATTCTGTATCCATGTCATCATATCATGGAGCATATAATCATTCTAGTCAAAACTCAATCATGCAAGAGCCAAGGCATACATTGCAAGGAGTTCACATCATCTATGCATAAACATTCTCATGGCACATAAACACACATAGCAGAAACACCAAATGCAGGTCAACAAAATAATTGCAAGTTCACGCTACCTCGGTTCCACGCTTACTGTTTCCTTCTTGTTTTCCTTCCTTGAGGTCCTCCTAGGTTTCCAGAAATTACCTATCAACCATACAGTAAGGGTATGGTAAATTCCATATCCAGTATACAATTCTTTCTCAATGTAATACTACCCTTGTGCCTTTCAATTTATAATTTCTGTATACCTTTCCTAATCCTTTGACTTTGGTTTGACCAAGCCTTAATCCTCAGTTAAGGTCTTGGAATTCTTTCTTAATTCATGATTAATCATGCTTTCTTGGTTAATCACTAACCCTTAATCCTTAATCCAATATTTAATTAAGGTCCTCAAGTCACATAGTCATTAGTACAACATAATCCTCTAAGATTAAATTACTAATCCCTTATGGATTAACCATTAATCATTCTCTAATCAACATGATTAACCTTTAATCATTCCTTAATCAACATGATTAATCATAATTAATCATCCTTCAATTCGCATAACTAATCACTAATTACTAATTAATCAAGGTAGCTAACCTTAATTACTTACTAGTCTTTAATCAAATAACATGATTAATCTTAGCTATCACTAAACCATAATTAATCAAGGTAATTAATCCTAATCTTCCTCAAATAAATAATTAGCTAAAAATAATTAACACTTAGGGAGGTAAACCTACCTTAATTAGCTCTTAATCGGCGATTAGAGGTGTCTAACTTTGCTTTCTCCCTTTCTCTCTCTTCTTTCTTCCTTTCTCTCTCCTAGAACTCAAGAACACAACATTCCCTCACTAAGCAACCTCTTTGGCCGAAATGTTCATGAGAGGGGGTATTTATAGGCTTTGATTTTTTCAAAATTCCAAGAATGCCCTTCAGGAAAAAGATGTGATCTCGGCCATCCATTTTTTTCACTTTACACATGGACAAATCCTAGAGCACACACCATAAGAAATTGACACATGGATGGACACCTATTCACCATGTGATTTTCATGTGGAAATAAAATATTATTTTAATGTTTTGTTTCTTATTTCCCTTTATGCCCTTGAACAATTTGAAAAATTCCAACTTTGTCCTCCCCCCTTATTTTTGGCCGAAATATTACTCTAAATATTGGGAGAAAAATGACTCATCCAATATTCAGTGCAATCCACTGATTATTTGTGTATTTTCGGTCCGATTTTCCAACAATCCTGTCCAATTTACTGTCACAAAATTTTGATTTCAACACCTCCTTAAATTCCCCTTATTCCAAGGGTATTCCATGATTTTTCTCAAGTTTTACCTCCCTCTATAATTTTCTAAATTTTATTTCATCGAAAATCAATATTCTACCGATAATAATTTGGTAATAAATATTCTTTAAGCTAACCTCTGTACATCCAAAGGTGGGAAATAATTTTATAAATTAGGATAATATATCACATAATTTATCCCTATTTTTCCTTGAATTTTTTGAGGCCTCTATATATTTTAAATAATGGAAATTGGCTCATTTTTCTTAATTAACCAAAAATTCCAATAATTACAAATAATTCCCTGATAAATTACTTTTAATCCTATATTCACCTTCTAAGACTCAAACATTATTCTGTACCTTTCTTTCTATTTTTCATGATTTTCTGGGAATTTTCAGGAATTTAGGACACTATTTCCAATACTGCCCTTTCTTGACCGATCTTTTCAAAATGACCGTTATGTTTCTATCGTGATTTTTCCTCATAGCCTGGATCATCTATCATTACCCTTAATAAGAAATTTTGTCCTCAAAATTTTCGAGTCAAACCTCTATCATTACCCTTAATAAGAGGTCAATTGAAGAGAATATCCCTACTTATACTCAACTTTTCCCTTTTCAACTTCTCATTATATCTCATTGCCAGGTTTCAATCCTAGAATTCATACTTGCATAGCTTTCCCTTTGTTACTTTTTTTGTCATTTATACAAGCATGGCCTTTACTTTTACATATTTTATCATTGCTGCTCGAATTTTTCCTATACTTTAGGCCCATTCTTTCATAATAATGCCATGACAGTGTACCTGTCTTCATGGTATTTTACTATACCATGGCATTTTAAGTTCCTTTAATACTACCTTTATCTAGTCTTTTCAGTATACTTTACCTTTCTGTTCTTTACGTCAAGGGCCTATCTTCTTTCTTTTACATTCTCATTCCACATACAGCTTGCCTGAATACATAACTTTTAGGACTTACAGCCCGTAGTTCCCCTATTGGGGCATTGACTCATATCCCTGTCAAGCTTTCTCAGCTCAATCGTTCCTTTCTTGAGGGGGAGTCTCCTAGCAGTGACTACCTATCTCTTAGGTATTCTCTGCCATTCCTGAATTCCTCTCTATGTCTATTTCCCTTAAAAAAATCATCTCAATCTTTTAACCTTAGTTGGATCAATTCTAGTAATCCATCACTTTCTAGGTAAGTTTTTCTCCCATATCGAGCTTCGCTTGAACTAGTACTCTATTTAAACCCATGCCATCACCTTTACTAGAGACTTTGCTCTATTTAAAAAATTGCCAAAACCTTTACCCTAATACCAAAATGAAACATCCTTCCTTTAACCTCTTAAACTATGCATTTGGAAGCATTATGGTTAAAGCGATTCACGAAACAAGCTCGTAGATTGAAAATTTGTAATTGGTTATCGGGTTACAGTTCATTAGTTAAATTCCAGATTTTTGGTTGAAATTTGAAAAATCATAACTAATTACAGAAAAATTGTATTGAGGTGGTTCAAAATTTTATTTGAAGTTCTTTCAGTTCTCTATAGGAAAAAAATATAAAACTTGACTTAACCCTCACAATTCATACAATTTATTCGTTGAAATTTACTGTTCATTTGTCAAAACTGCAAGTTTCTTTGTCCTAACTTTGATCAAGCATAACTCTTAGCGCACACATCCATTTTAGGTGATCTACCACTTATTTTAAAGCTCAAGATATGTACTTTAACCTTACCAAATTTTATGAGCAGATTTGATCATTTACTTTACTTTAACCATATCACTAATTCTTGGCTCCTTTAGGGATGCTTTACCCCCTAACTTGCATTAATAATTCATAATTAATTCTTTCCTTGCATAATCTCATTCCATCCATCCATAGACTATTCTTATACATTATCACAATTAATTATACATGTCATCATCATGATTTAACATCACATAACATTAATGGCATATTGATATCATACATAAACATACAGATTATAAAATGTAATCCAATAAATTTTCTCAATTCTTTTCCTCTTTCCTTGCTTCCACTTCATGCATCCTTTACTTGATTATTATCACCTATTATGGTTGATTAAGGGAGAGTGAGATTTCAAGAGAACCTCAGTAGCAAACATTACCATTTATGCATGCAAGATGGATGCAAATGTATGACATGCTTACTTGATCTAACACATGCTTACTTATAACATATTCTCATGTTCAATGTTTCATACTATTAGTGGCAGTCTCACCCAAGAAGGAGGTGAATTGGGTGAGTTATAAAAATTTAAGCATATTTCAACAGTGAAATAAATAAAAACAGAGAGCTTTGAGTTAGAAGGATTTCACCGCGGAGTAAAGACAGAGGATTTATACTGGTTCAGTCTTAACCACTTGACCTACATCTAGTCCTCAAAACACCTCTGAGATTTCTACTATGATTCCAAGATTAAACAGGCTCTTAGTGCCTCAGTACAGTAATTAATTTCCTTAATCACTCCCCTTTATTACCTGTAAAGTTACAATCCCTCTCAAGAGTCCACACACTCTTGCGTTACTCTCTGAAAGTGAGCAAAGTAGGTGTATCAATCTCTCTCATAGAGTAAATGAATATGAAACACTGAAGCTCGCTAAAAAATAGAGTATTGAATACAACAATAAATATTTCAGTAGACTGTAGCTCACGTATTCAATTCCACATTCAATGCTCTTCACATCTTTTATAGTTAGAGAAGTTTAAGTAATCGTTAGACTAAAGAGCTTCTAGCCATTGGAAGTTCAATTGTGTGTTTTCCCAGTTACAATGGTATTCATGACTAATGCTTCTAACACGGTAGATTAAGGGCTGCTAAATATCCATTGAGCTTTGTATGCTGTAATAATACTTGAAACTAATAATTTTCCATGCAGAATGAAACTTAAGAAGAAAACCGATCAAGTAATAATAATTGATATTCATATGATGGTTGAAAATAGAATCAATTAATCACCAGGTACTTTAAATATGAACTGTACATCTTTGATTGAAGTCATGATCAATAACTAGTTGATCGAACAAGTTATCGATTAATTAAAGTGAAAGAATTGAAACATATAACTATATTTATCGATCAAGTTATGGATTAACCATTGATCTATCAAGTGATCAATAAATGAAAAGAGTGACCTTTGAAAGATTAAGCAGGAAAAGGTTTAAGATCACCTATGGTTTTGAATCTCTTAAAAAAGAGAATTAAGATAAACATGAAGGCTGAGAAAAGCTTAAAGATAAAAATATGAGAGATTTTGAAATTATAGTGAAAAGCTTGTTATGAAATGAACTTGTACATTGATCGAATAATTGATCAAAAATTGCTTGACCGATCAAGTTATCGATAAAACCAAGTAAGAGGAAAATAGATTATGAACATTGTTGATCAAACACTTTATCGATAAATGAATAATAGATAAACTGATCGATAAAAGGTCAAGAAAAGTATTCCACATTGAAATCACAGAAAGTATAGTGTTTGAGTAATTGATCAATTAAGGATTGATTGATCAAGTGATCGATAAAATATTATTTGAACAACTTAGTGAGATAGTGATGATCAATCATTTGATCGATAAATGTTTGATTGATCAAGTGATCAATTAAGGAACCAAACAACAACCTTCAACAGAAATATTTTGATAATCCAGTGAGTTATTAAGTAATGTTTGATCAGGTTATCGATAAATCTCTGATTAATAAAGTGATCAAGAAATGGTGAATAAAACAAAATATAACTTAAGTGGAAAAGCTTTAGCATTTATCTGTCTTCTAATCAATAACTTATTTATCAATAATGTGATTGATAATCTCTTACCAGAATTATGTCTTTATCTGTCAGTTGTTTGATCATCTAATTATCGATTAAGTGATCGATAATTTTTTGCAGACTTCTATACCAAACAGTGTTAACAATGATCAATCAATTGATCAATCAACACATAAAATTTGAATTATCTATCAATTTATCGATCAAACTTAATACCAACATTCAAGCAAATAGAGACATTTTATCTGACATTTGATTGATTATCTTTTGATCGATCAGGTAATTGATCAAAATATTAAACCAGAACATACTTGATTTGTTATCATCAAAATGTTAAATCTAACATTCTCTTCCTTTTTAATGATAACAAAACACAGGTGTAAGATTAATCATATTTCATCAGATAAAAATGTAAATTAAATCAAAACTTCACAAAAGTTCATGATAGATAACAATATTCTTTAGTAAATATCAAACTGTTAAAAGTTAGTAGAAATGCGCAATTGATAACATTAAGTACTGTCAGATTTCAAATTACATAAATATAATAGCAGAATTACATGAAAACATAACAGGGAAAAAACACAGAAGTACTAAAGAACTAAACAGATTCCTTATTCCTCTTTTTGTCAGCTTCAAAAGGTGAGGAAGAAGTAGAGACAGTAGGCAAAGTAATAGGAGTCAGAAGAGAGGGAAGCTGAGGGATTAGAGAAATAGCCTCAAAAATAGATGGAAGAGTTAGAGAAGGAGCATGTTGAGGAACAGTGATGATGGCTAAAGTGGATGGAGTAGGAGACGATTTTACAGGGATAGAAGAAGCAGGTATGGGAGAGGTAGAGATAGGTGAGGACAATGGTTCAGGAATAGGATGAGGAGGAGAGGGTAGATGAGATAAGAGATCCCCAAAGCTGAAGGAGGTGCTTGGTGCAGAGAAAGGCTACCATCCCTTTCAATTCTCTGATCTCCTTTTCAACATAGTCAAATCTCAGGGAGACCTCTTTTTCCAAGACTACCACGGCTTGACGATGAAGATCTAATATCTTAGAAAGTCCATCAAATCTCTTGTCTAAAATTTCCCCATAGTCATTGGCCATGGCATACACTCTTTTCTCAAACTCTTGTAGCTCAGTTTGGAATATATTTCGGATGGTGTTGCCATAAAATGAGGGGCCAAAGGTTTGAGAGGGTTCTATGGAAGATTCAGCTTCATCCTGGCCCTTTGAAGCACTAGTTATTAGCTATTTTCCTTTCTCTTTCCTTGCCAATTTCTGTGAAGACCGAAAGGGCACTGGAATCTTCATTTTATTGAGCTGGTTAATTCTAAATACAGGAACCTTCACTTTGACTTCTCCAGGCTCGAATAGTGCAATGTTGTTTACTTAGAGAAAGTATATGACTAGCTGAGGATAGAGGATGGGTGTGGATTTAGACTTATTGAGTGTGAAATCCTTCATCTCACTATAGATTAAGGCTCTAATATTGATTTTCTCTCCATTGATTATCATGGCCAACAATAGGTAGTCATCCTGATGTAAGCGTGAGAAGCTGCAGATTTGTTCGCCATGCTTCTCGAGTAAATATAGTGGATTATTCTGTAATAATCACACATTTATTTTGGTGGGAAGTTCAGCTCTCCTGGGTGGCTATCACTCTGTATCATAATCTTGTATGCTTTTATGTCATTCATGTCTCTTCCTCTGACATATTCTACATTCCCTATAAGTTCATTTATTTTAGTAGAAGTGAGAGTAATGGTTCTACCTCTGAGTTTTGTTGTGAGATAACTATTCACTAAATTATCTTGGTCATCATACTCTTCTACAGATTCCATATTGCAATAAAATCTCTTGACCACTTCAGGGCAGTATTTACCACTAATACTCAGCCAGTTAGAGTAGTATTCCAGAGGGTTACTTAAATCCAATTTGGTTTTCTCATTCTTTTTCAAACTATCTAGATCTACTGAGACCACAAGACAAAATTTTCAAGTTGCAAAATCAGCTTTGAACTTTAATATGCTCAATCTTGATCTAAGTTTCCAACCAAGAATTCAGATGATTCGGAAGCTATACCATGGGCAAAAGGCTGTTAAGACACACCTTCTCTGTTTCTTTGTTTCTTGTGCCGTGGTTGTTTGGGGAAAGGAATTTTTTGTGCAGCCTCCACAGCTTTCTGAACTGAAGCTTTATCATCAGATTCTATTTCAGATTCTTTGGTCATAATTGGCAACTTGGATTTTGAACATGGAAACCGTCTTTGTGGTGTAGGTTGCCCGATTCCTTCAGCTTGGCTTTCTCTAATTTTAAGCACTCCCTTTTTCTTCGAAGGCTCTTGACTCACTTTGGGTCTATATCTCTTTTTTGTTATAGGAGTAGCAATCTCTTTAGACTGGGTTTGCTTTTCTGTGTTTTCTTCCCAGTCACTTCCAGGTTGCTTAACCCTTACTATTTTCCGTTACACCAAAGGATTCTGAGAGATTGAACAATGAAAGAGTGTTTGAAAGGTGTGGTAGTGATCGAGAGCGTTTAAGGAGTGATTTTGAATGAAGTGAAGTGAGAGATTTAATGGAACAGTGAGATTTTGAACGTTATGTGAAGCAGGAGTGACAGTTTTATTGAGCTAGGGCTACGATAACTAATAGGGTTTTTCAAAATTTAAACGTTATAAACACTAAATTTAGCGATCAAGTTATCGATCAATGCATGAGCAATCACGTGTTCGATAAATAAGAAGAACACACTGAAGATAATTATCGATCAAGTTATCAAACAATGAATTATCAATCACGTTATCAATAAATGTTAAGTAAAAGTATGTACTTAGTCTGGTTTATCGATCTTTTGATCAACTTGCAGTTTATCGATCAGCTTATCTATAATTCTTACCCATTTGACTAATTTGACTCAAATTCTTTATTGCTGTTGATCGATGTGTTGATTGATAATTGAGTGATTGATCAGCTTATCGATAATTTTCTTTCCATTATCTCCAGTTAATTCCATATTCCTTGTTTATCAATAAGTTGATCAATAATTCATGCTAATTCAATATGTAGCTATCGATGTCTTCATCAATCATTCTATCTTTTGTTTACCTCTGTTTTTCATCATTAACACAAATCTTCCTACAAAACAAATTTCTATATACTCTGATGCTTAAGCTAGTCTTTTAATTATCAAAACTTTAAATCTAAAGACTTAAATCAAAGAGATAATGTGAGATTTCTTACAACTCATTGGGATTTACCATTCCCAATTCTCTTCTGAAGTAATTGAACTTCTGCTGATCGAGAGGCTTCGTGAAAATGTCTGCTATTTGATATTTAGTGGGAATGAATTCTACCTTCACATCTTTCTTTTGAGCATGGTCCCATATAAAGTGATGTTGAATATCAATGTGCTTGGCTCAGGCATGATGAACTGGATCCTTGGACAGACTTATTATGCTCGTGTTGTCACATAGAATTGGAATTTCCTTCAAGTTGATTCCCAAATCTTGTAGTTGCTGCTTTAACCATAGAATCTAAGCACAACAGCTAGCAGTGGCAACATATTCTGATTCTGTGGAGGATATTGTCACAGTTTTCTGCTTTCTACTTGACCACGAGACAAGGCATCCTCCCAGAAACTGACATTGTCCACTGGTGCTTTTCTTGTCTATCTTATAACCTCCATGATCAGTATCTGAGTATCCCATTAGATATTTTGCTCCTTTCTTCGGATACCAAATTCCCAAATTTTGTGTTCTGACAAGATATCTAAGGATTCTCTTGACAACTTCTTCATGTGATTCCTTAGGGGCTGATTGGTATCTTGCACACATTCTCATGCTGAATTGGATATCTGGTCTACTTATCGTGAGATAGAGTAGTGATCCAATCATTCCTCTATACCTGGTCAGATTCACGTCTTTACCCTTTCGTCTGTATCCAGTAAGATGGTTGAGCTCATAGGAGTCTTCATGCTTTTAGTATTTTTTAATCCATATTTCTTTAGCAACTCCTTGAGATACTTCGTCTGGGAGATGAATATGCCATTTCTTCTCTGCTTGATTTGCAATCCCAGGAAGAAATTCAATTCTCCCATCATTAACATCTTAAATTCACCTTGTATTAACTTAGCAAACTGTTGACAGAGATCCTCATTAATAGCTCCAAATATAATATCATCCACACAAATTTGAGCAATTAATAGTTCCTTTCTACTTCTTTTAATAAAAAGTGTAGCGTCTATTTTGCCTCTTTTAAAACCTTTTTCTACCAGGAAATTTCGAAGCCATTCGTAGCAAGTTCTAGGAGTTCGTTTTGAACCATATAAAGCCTTTTTCAGTTTGTAAATGTGATCAAAGAAATTGGAATCTTCAAAGCTAGGAGACTGTTTGATAAAAACTTCTTCCGAAATATAACCATTCAAAAATGCATTTTTAACATCCATTTTATATAATTTGAAATGTTTTATGCAAGCAAAGGCTAAGAGTACTTGTATGGCTTCTAATCTAGCTACTAGAGTATATGTTTCCTTATAATCAATACCTTATTCCTGATTATAGCCTTTAGCTACTAGTCTAGCTTTGTTCCTGATGATTTATGTAGATTCATTGAGCTTATTAACAAACTGATCTGGCTGAACAGCACCCATAATAATCATATCATGCAATCTATCAAATTTCAACATAATATCACTTGAAACAAGCTACAACCAATGACTTTAGACTAGGTTTAACATCCAAAACATCTTCCCCTAATCAAGACTCAATTTGTTCAGCACTTCTCAAAGGGAAAATCAACATTTTTTCAACCACCAAACCAAGAATACAAAGCAAAATACAAGAAAGAACACCAAACTAACCTTGTATTCAAGCTTTTGTACCATAGTAGTATACTTCCTCTTGGTTAATCTTCAAGACACAATTTTGCACAAGTTTCCCTTCTTCAAACTGAAATGGTGTCTTGCAAGGGGGAGCTAATAGAAACTCTAAGGGCAAACTTGGAACTTCAAGTACACTTTTGCATAATCATTGAATCATCTTCTTGCATCATCCCTTATATCATCCTTCTAAAAGGGCTAAGTGCCCAAAATCTAGTGGAGAGGAAGGGAGAATGAATCTTGACCATTAGATCAAAACTTAATCTCCAAGTTTCCTTCCAATTTACTTGCCTCACATTTATTCGGCTTTCTTAATGGCCTTCTAGAGCTTACAAAATTCTTCTATCTGCTCTATAAATTTCTTTTAATTCTGTAAAAGATCTATGAATTTTCTCAGGCCATAACACTTCCTTTAAACCTCGCATAAAAATTATTTACTAAAATGCCCTTTTATAGGCATAATCAGCTTTATATTTTATTAAAGCCATTTTACTAGCCTTCTGGGAATGGAACTAATTTTATAAATTAGTACAACCTTTTAACTATTTAACCTCATTTTTGCATACATTTTTTAGGTCTCTTGCTATTTCAAATAATTACCTCAAACGGTATACTTTTTATCAACCATAATCTTATAAATTCTATTTAAATTACCTCAGGGGTATTTTTATCATTTCTCTTCACAAAAGTGTCTTAGAATATTATTTTTTATTTTTAGGGATTTTTTTTGAAAATTTTGGTATACTTTCTATTTTTACCCCGATTGGCTGTAACTTTCTAAAATTATGATTTAATCCTTACTTGGACTTAACCTTATAAAATATCTCTTTGAGACTTCTAACTTAACTTTTGGCCAGCATCTAGCCACTTTTCTCTTTTTAGGCCCTTGACACTCTCTTGGATTCTCAACAATACTTACATGTTTGCCCCCTAACAACTTTCTTACTTTGTATTTTAGTCCCTAAAACTGCTTTAACTTTCTTTCTTATTTTTGAGACTTCTACTCCAAGAGGCTTAGTAGCCTACCTATTTTGGGCTACTCCCAGGGTTTCTAGGTGTAAAAATTGGGATGTGACAATTCCACCCTTTCTTTAAAGAAATTTCGTTTTTGAAATTTCAAGGCTAAACCTCTAGCTTATTGTCACTGAGAGGTTACTTGAGGAGAATGTCCCTTACTTTTTCTTAACCTTTTGCTAAAATTTGTGCATTCATGCCAAACATGGCCTACTTTTAGCAGTTGCACCCTTTTTATCTTACTTCCCAGTGGTCACTCCTCCTTGGATTACTTTGGCTCAAGCATGTTTAATTAAAAAGTGTTATATGAATTGAGCCAGGTAACGATCCTAGAAGCACTGGGTAATGATACACTGCTACTTCGCATGCTGAAATCTTAGTACTCTACTATCTCAACCCTTACTTACCTTGTCTCAAAGGGTCTTTTCAGTATAAAATCTCAATTTTAGAGAATTGATTAAGTAGCTTTTAGAGTGAAACAATTTATACCTTGAATGTTTTTCTGTCTTACTTATTCCCATTGCATTGATTATACTCCACTTTAATCTCTTCCAATTAACTTGGATCACTATGATTGTTTGTTTGAAGAGTTGGGTTAATGGCACTACTACTCTCTCACTTTGAATTCATAGGGGTTCCTATTTGTATCAATGTTTTTCCTTTCTTTGGTTTTGTGTTGCCTTTATCTAGGAGTATAAAGGTTTAAGTGTGAGAGAACTGATTGAGCCTAATTCTTCTATGTCTTTTCATGTCATTTTCAGGGCTTTTACCATGATTTAGTGGCTCTTTTGGTGATGATTATGGTTAATTTAGATTAATAATCCCTACTTTGAGGATAAAATTGTTATAATTAGTTATTAATTATATTTGATTGATTTCTATGATAATTAATGCTTCAAATTGTTGCTTTTCATTGTAGGACACTTGAGAATTGGAGCCAAGATCAAAGACCAAGGGATTACACAACATAAGTACTACGAATATTAGTTCTGGAATAGTTTGTCACGACAAACATTTTCCTTCACCATGGCAAAGTCCTCGTATCAGTAACGTTAGATTCGGATCAGAACGTCAAAATGAAGCATCTACTCATATGATACAACCCAAATTGACCCCTTAAACCCTTAAAAACCCTATTTTGAAGAAACACTCCATTCTCTCATCTTCTACACCTCTACTCTCTTATCTTCTTGTCTCTCCATCTCCATCTTCATCCCCATCTATTTCCTTCACTTTTTCTCCATCCCATCTCATCTTCTTCTAATCCTAGCTACTATGGCCAATGATTCTACTCTAGTTGGAGTTGTTCTAGAAGCTATAGAGGGCTAGGGTTCCACCCTCTTGAAGATGGAAGATGGTGCTTGAGTTCCCAAGCTCATTAGGGGAGTTTCTTGTTTCTATCCTTGGTTTAGCTAAAGGTTTATGATTTCCTAGGTCTTAGGAATAGTAATTTGTAGTTAAAGTCTTTGATTATGATTGTAATCAATTCTGGATGATTATTTTATGTATTGGAATAGCTAATGTTGAATGTTGAGCTTCTATATATGTGGTTACATATATGTTTCTATGCAATCTTTTGACACTCTTCCTTCTATATGGTATTGTTTGATTGTTGAGTTGATCTGGATTTGCATTGAACCAAGTGCATTAATTAATCTAATGCACACACTAAGTGAGCTTCATAGGACTTTATGAGATGGGTGGCCATCGATTAAGATCCTAGACTTAAAGGGTACTTTAAGGTTAAAACTTAGTGAAAATAAACTCCCATTATCATTTGTGAACAATGATAGCATTAATCCATTTTCAAGAGACTCACTATCATCCATTTCCATTCCATCAACATTTTATCAAAAATCCAAAAATATAGTAGCTTAGGTTTATTTTTATTGCATATAATTTAATCTCAAGAACCCAAACCCCTTTCATTGCATTGCATGACATTTAGTCTAGCTTAGGTCATCAATAAAGGTTCCTAAAAGTGAACATGACCTAAGTTGTATCATTATGCTACAATCCTTACAATTTGGTAAATTCTTTGACAGATCCCAAGGTGATATAAGATAAGGTATTTGTCACTATGACTGCAAAATTAAGTACCAACTGGGAAAGGCCAATATAGTGGCTGATGCCTTGAGCAGGAAGGTGGTGTAGGTGATAACCATGATGATTAAGGAAGAGGAGTTGTTAGAAGGCATCAAGGATTGGGGTCTTATCTACCAGATGCTATTGACAACTAGTGAAGCAGAGTATAAGAGATAGAAGTCTTGTTGATAGGAAGGATTGAGAAAGCTCAAAGAAGGGATGAGTTACCAAGGACCCTTCGAGTTAAGATACTAAACAATGAGACAAGAGATTTTGAGATCTCAACTGAGGGAATATTAAAGTATAAAGGAAGAACATATATCCCTCCAGTAAATGGTTTCAGAAAGTAGATTCTACATGAGGCACATAAGAGCAAGTATACGATTCATCTGGGAATCTATTTCCAAAGGTCTCACCGATAGAGCTCTATTTAGAGAAAATTCAAAATAAACAGCTAGAGGTGGAGAAAAATTCTAAAAATTTTCAAAATGTATTCTTATATTAATGGATGATTTTTCATGGAGAAAAATGTAATTTTAGAGGTCTAAAAAATTATGAACAGTTACAAGTGGATAGTAACTGATAAGCTTCAATATTGGTTGGAATTCATATTTTACTGTTGGGCTAAATTCTTCAGACTTTCCAGATCAAAAGTGGACTTCACATTGACCCAAGAAAGGCCTAAAAATTTATGCAATCCTGGCCCAATAATTAAAATGGATTTATTCCCAATTTCAGTCAAAATATCAACGGAATATTCTGGAGACTGGACAAAAGGCATGATCTAAAATTATGAAGCATTTGATGGCAACTAAGTGGCCTCCCAAGTAGCTCAAAATCACACCTAAATGGAGGAAGGAGATCAGATTTTTGGCTCTATAAATACCTCCTCCATTTGAACATTTTTGGCAAAATAGAGAACCATAAGGGGAGGTGCTGCCCAACTGAATTCTTGACCTTGGAAGAGAGCCTCTAACCATGTAATTTGAGAAGGAAGTGCCAAGCTTTGATCAAGAATTAATTGAAGTAAGTTTGAGCTTTATTTTGGTTAAGTTTAAAGCTTGCTTCAAGTTGAAATTTGTAACAATATTCAAAGGTTGCATGTTGTCTATTTTGGGATGACTTGAAGAATGATTAGGGCAGGATAGAAACCATGATTTAAGGCTTGAAATTACATGTCTAAGTGATGTTTGGATTGATTTTTGAAAGAAAATCAAGTTAAGGTTTTAAGAGGTTCAATTCAACCAACTTATGTTCTTGGGGTAGGAGTTTGTTTTGATGTGTTTTGATGACTCCAATGAGTTCAAAAGGTATTTTTGTGTAACAAAATACCAAGGGAAAGGGTTTAAAATCATTGGAATTGAAAATGAAATTTATCAATCAAAAGAGGTCCCTATCCGGCCAAACTGAATTGAAGGGGAAGAAGTGTGATTTTGTTAAATCTAAATTGATATTTGAATTCTACATGAAAAATTATGTAGTAACGGGCCAAGAGATCAATGGAAATAAAGAGGAAATATTTATGTTGAAAATCAAGGAAAAAGAGGTTTAATTAAGCTTGATGTCACGCATTAGTGTTTATGCTTGAATTATTGATAAATTAGGATGTGTTTATGTATGAATTGATAGGTTTTGTGGAGAAGAACCAAAGAGAGTCTTAATGACTTGAAGATGTCGAATCATTCTGGAATGGGCTTTATCAAATAATAGAGCTATAGGAGGATGCAGCAAGGTCCTGTACACGACCAGTGACAGAAATACGGTTGACACTATGTTCGCAACGAGTACCCAGATCAGGAAATAATGATAATGAGGCAGGCCCCAGTAGGACACTACCTTTGAAGAAGAGATCATCATCTGTGCCTAAAGAATTTAATATGATTGATGATCTAATTAAGGAATTCAAGTACCTGGGTAAGTACATCAAGAAGGATAAAGATCAATATGCCAGAGTCTACCTTGACTTCTTTTGCCGGGTTAGACGATTGTATATGATAATTAACAAGGGAAGCCAGACCCTGGATGCAGATATATGAGATGTGGCACTGCTATCTACTCTTCCAAATACGTGGATCTGGGAGGAATTCATACCATACATCTATGACTAAGTGGACGGATATACTTTTAAGCAAGTGCTGGACATTTTAGAAGATTTTGTTACTTTTACTTTTCCTTTTTCAAGATAGTCCTAGATAGTTGTACCAACTATGTGACTTTTAGCATGATTGGTTATGATTGATGGAACTACGCTGTTGTTTGGTATATGAAAGATTATATATGAAAGTTAAAGGTTATATTACGATATTGTTCCTCTAATAGCTAAGAAGAGATAGCAAGCATAGTGAGGGTAAGACGTGATGCACAAGAAGAGGAAGAATAGAACAGACCCCCTGTTGATCCAATCTAAATAAAAATGAACTGATTAGAGGAACAAAAGCAAACAATACAAGAGTTGGGAGTAACCCAGGCTCGTTGAGAGCAAGGAAGGGATGCTGCAATAGCAGTCATAGTAACAGCAGCCACAGCACAATCGCAACAACCTAGGCAAGGAATAATCAGGATAGCTCAACCAGCCTAACCCAACCCTAGAACTAGTGGTAGTACAGGCAAGGCCTATAGGGGAATTGGACAGTTTGTAATGGCGGATTACGTGTTTTTACAAGCATAATCCTCTAGCATTTGCAAGCACACTAGATGTGCAAATAGCTGAGGATTGGATCGCCTGGCTAGAGAAAATCTATAGAGCAATGGATTGCTCTGCTGAGACCAAATTCTAGATGGCAGATTACAAGTTAAAAAGGAGGAAGCCAATAGGTGGTGAAAGAACACAGAGATAGTCCTCTAAGTTGATGAAACCCCGATCCCTTGGGAATTATTCAAAGATTATTTCTTCCAGAAGTATTTCCTGAGATCCACACAAGATGAGAAGGAAACTGAACTTTTCACTGTAAACGAAAGAGAAACCTTTTGATAAATGTTTAGCAAGATACATTAAGTTATCTCGATACCCTACCTATCTACAACATATGAATGACAAACAGTGGTTCACAAAGGAAATGATTAGGGACCTAAGACCAAAATTGAGAAAAGAAGGTAGCTTCGAGGCAAATTGGAAACTTAAATAAAGCAGTGAAAGCTTGCTGAATCACTTAGAGTAGTCAAAATTGTTATGGTCGTATCAGGATAATGTTGAGGGCTGATGAACCTCAGGCAAGGTGATGACCGAGGGAGCTTCCTATAGTAATGGGAAGAAAAATTTCAATTTTTGCAATAGCCCAGGAAGGGCATGCATCAAGGAGGACCAAACGTTTTTTGGATAGGCCATGATTTGTGAAACTTGTGGCAGAAATCACGGAGGCCAACTATACACAACAAATCAAAACTTATATTTTCATTATAGAAAACCCAGACACTTTGTGAGGGAGTATTACCCTAGCATAGGAGGAGGCTTGTAAGTCACCTGAGATGACTGAGATGACTTGAGACCTGATCAGTATGAATAATTGCATCAGGCGCAATATTATATTCGAGCACCAGCCATTTGCTTATATAATAGGACTATAATGGGCAATTAGGTTTTACTATGATACGCTGCCATGTAGTTTACATATTTTCACTCCCATTGGCACTAGAGTGGTAACCTCTAGTGTGTCTTTAAATTATGTTGTTCGATATGCATCTTGCTAAACCATTCTTAACCTTATATGAATTGAAGGGGAAGGAATGTGATTTTATTAAATATGAATTGATATTTGAGTTCTACATGAAAAATTATGTAGGAATAGGCCAATAGTTTAATGGAAACAAAGAGGAAATATTTATGTTAAAAATCAAGAAAAAAGGGGGTTTAATCAAGCTTGATGTCAAGCATTAGTGTTTATGCTTGAATTATTGATAAATTGGGATGTGTTTATGTATGAATTGATAGGTTTTGGGGAGAAGAACCAAGGAGAACCTTGATCACTTGAAGAGGCCGAATTATACTAAGATAAAAGGGAGTATTGATCTTCTAATTTGATTGTTCATTTTGGTTGCTTAATCTATTTATGTTGATTGCATTAAATTGATGAATTTATATTGTGGCAATTGTTGATTTTATGACATTTGATATGCTTTGGCCAAATGCATGATAATATACTAATGTGAATATATATTTGTTTCTTTCCTTGGCATAATGCGTGATATGATTTTATATGACTTGTGGATATCTTGAAGTTCCATAACATATCGCATTATGCGATGCTTGATTAACATGATAATTATAGTTCATTGCTACTAAGATTTTCATGAAATCTCATTCCTCTCAATGTATAAACAATCAATAGGAGCCTCAAGGAATTTGTTTAAAGACAGGGAGATGGTATTTCAGTGGAAGGAGTTGTTATGGAAGTTAATGGCCCTTTTGTATATGGTTGAAATTTGTTATGTAAGATTATGTATTGTTATGTACATTGATAGACTATGTTAGAATATTGTATCAATGATTAAGAATGCTTTGTGTTCGAGTAATTGGTTAAGGAATTACATGTAACTATGTGTTAGGTGATTGGAAAGGTTATGTGAAAGGAAAAGAAAAGAAAAAGAATAAAAATTGCAAAAAGGGGGATGAAAATTGACTTTTTGGGAGTAAAGTTTGACTAATGAGATTTTGAGCAATTGAATGACTCTATATCTGAAATTTGGCATGCTCATAGATCTTATTTTTAGCTTTAAAACAAGTGTAATTCACTAAATTTGAAGTTTCATACAAAAAGTTATGCCCTTCTAAAGTTGGGCATAAATCCTAAAAAAAATTAGAAAATGACCAAATAAACAATACCACTTTGAACAAAATCTGGTATTCATGCATGAGTTCTAGATACCAATGAGTTTTTTTTTTTTTTGAAGAGCATGTCAAGGACTTTTTATAGAACTTGGAACCATCTCAATTCGATTTTTTTAGAATTAGTTATGAATTTTCAAAGTTTGGCCTTTGTAATAATTATAATGAATAGTGACCTAAATTTAAGAAAATTTAAAGTTCAATTTTTTCAAACTTAAGGCCATGGTAAGTGATTCCAAGTGGTTCCAGTTGATATAAAATAAGGTATAAAAGTAAGATATGACATTCATTACTCAGAGTAGACAGAAAAGTTACGCTGATAATTGGGGGAAACCATTAGAGTTTCAAGTTGGAGAATATGTATTTTTAAAAGTTTCTCCAACCATTGGCGTGGGTCGATCTATTAAGGCGAAGAAGTTGATGCTAAAGTACATGGAACCATTTCAAATCCTCTCCAAAATTGGACCAGTAACCTACAAATTAGCCCTACCCCAAAACTTAAGTTAGTTACACTATGTGTCACTCCTCAAATGGAGAGGATTTTGACTTTTGGTAATTAAATTCATTTGGATTTTGTTAATTAAGAAAGAGAAAGCAAGATTAAAGAGGGTAATGACACTTGGATTCTCATTAAAGAGGGTGTTGGGATATTTTGGCTCATTAAACAAGCTCATCTCCCCTTCATTTTCAGATGTTGGTTCGGCCAAGGGAGGAAAGGAGAGAAGATAGAGGGTTTTGAAGAAGAAACAAGGAAAAGCTAGCATCTTTGACCATACAACCAAGGATTCAAGGTTAGTTCTTAGTTCTAGATAGGTTCTTGCTTTGTTTTCTTTCTTTCTATGGTTGAAAAATCTGTTTCTCCTCTCCTTTAGGTGTTGATTGAACTGGTTATCTTGAGGGGAAGGAAGTTTTGTTAATCACACTTGCTAAGACACATCAAGACATGTTAGTTCCTAGTGGTTGCAAGTGAGTATAGGTTGTTTTGAAGCATTTTTCTTGGTTGTTTCTTTGGATGTTCATTTCGGCCAAGATGATGACTGAACCCTA
This sequence comes from Neltuma alba, assembly GCF_004799145.2. Lineage (NCBI taxonomy): Eukaryota > Viridiplantae > Streptophyta > Magnoliopsida > Fabales > Fabaceae > Neltuma > Neltuma alba. The sequence goes on from NW_021635234.1 coordinate 437,070, forward strand.
GGATAATTTTTTCAATGTTTTAAGGCTTCCATTATGCTTAAAATGAGAAATGGTGTAAGATAAACCAAAAGGAACAAGTGTTGGAAGCATTAAAACAAAGTTGTAATTTTTGGTTCAAGTACCCCTAGTGGTTCGGTCAAGGGTGGCTGAAAGGAGGAGTTTTATTTTCATAGATCTAAGCACATATTTGGAATCTACATGAAAAACCATGTAGGAATAAGTAAAGAAGAAATTTTTAGGGTTAAAAGGAAACAAGTTCAAAAATAGTGAACAAAGATGGAAGCTTTAAGAAGTAAGAGTCATTTTTTTGATTGTGTTCTTGCTTTTTCTTGATTGTACTGCCCTTTTTGATGGATTGCATTGCTAGGGTTTGATATTTGTGAGGGGAAAGAAGAGAAAGAAAGAAAGCTCAAGCTTTTGGAGCAAGGTAGCAAGTTAAACCTAGCTACTAACACTAATTTGGCATTATTGATTATTGCATGATTAATTGCTATTATGTGGTTGAACTTTCTTGATTATAATGTGGCTACTCTTTGTACTTTCTTGCTTTGGCCTTTTCATGATTGAGTTTGCCAAATGATAAGCATGCTAGTTCACCAATAGTAGTTAATGTAGTTATGCATGTTGATGATGCTTGTTGGTGATATAGTTGGTTAATTTGCTATTGGGATTTCAATGAAATCTCATTCCACAAATGCAATCTAACATTTTAGGACCTGAATCCTCCAAGGGAAAGCTATAAATTGAAGGTTAAATGTGTGGTGTCTTGCCACAAAAATTCGTGGATCGTTTTGGTTATGTATATACTATACTAATAGTGCTGTAAACACACTAACACTGCCATGTTCATGTGACTTTTGATTATGCTCCCGAACGTTTTTAATCACTAAATTTGGCATGATTATAGATAATGTTCTGAGCTTCAATTTGATAGCTAACACGTTAAAAATGGCCAAGTATACGATTTTTAATGATTTTTCAAAGTTAAAGGTCAGAATCTAGGAAAAAGGGTTTTTGGCAAATGGACAGTGTTACCTTTCACAAGAACCTGATGCTTTTTCCTAAGGAATTGGATCATAAGATTATTTTTCCTTGAAAGAGCACTTAAATAGATTTAATTAGAATTTTGAACCACGTCATTTCGATTTTTGTGGAATAAGTTATGAATTTTCGAAGTTGGGCCAAAAAAACTAGATTTTTATCCAATGAACAGTAAAAATCTGAAATTTAGCATTTTTCAGATAAAAAGTGAGCCCAAGACCATCCAATGTGGTCTTAAATGGTTTTAAATGGAACCTAAGTTGACAAAATAGTAAGGTGTGACAGTATGTGTTAAATTTCAAAGACGAAATTTATTTTAAGGGTAGAAAATATAACATCCTAAAAATTTTAACCCTAAAAATTAAGAAAATTAAATGGACCAAGGGACAGTTAGTGTAAAGGCAATATAGTTCTCACAAGTTTGAATTGAAACTTGATTAGTGGCCAAACTGATATTTTGAAATATTGGTTGAAGAAAGATTTAATCAGAAAGTTAGGCTAGAAATTCCCAAAAATTCCCTGAAAATCATGTAAAATAAAATTAAGGTTAAGGAATAGTGGTTGATCCCCTAGAAAAATTATTGGAAGGAAAATGAATAAATATAGAATTTTCTATACTTATAGGAAATTTTGGTTATACCAAGTAACAATAACCAAAATTAATTATGACAAATATTTAGAGACCCCAATAATTTAGGGAAAATGTGGAAAAATACCTTAGAGGATTATAATAGTTTACAAAATTATTCCTGACTTCATTTGATTAGGAGGTTAGCTTTAATAATATTTAAAGCAAAATTATCGTGGGTAAAGTGCCGATTTCAAAAAAAATAGAATTAGAGAATTCTTAAAGGAATTAAATTTTGAGAAAAATCATAGAACTTTCCTATACTAGGAGAAGGCTAACAGGGCACTGAGATGAATTTTTTGAAACAGTAAAATGGACAAGATACAGAAAAAATTTATCCAGCACTGCACCAGTACTTAGTGTAATGTACGGATAACTAGAGAAGTGAAAAATTTTACAAAATTCTCCAGCCCATTTGGCCCAAAAATCACGCCTAATAGAGCCCAAGAAGAAGAAAAGTATTTAAATGGAAATGAAAAGAAAAATCAAGCTTTTAGAAGGTAATTAAGAAAAGTTAATCTTGGATTAAGAAAATTAACCAAGGCTAAAATTTAATGATCTTGGTGTCACATTCAGTAATATGGCAACTAGGAATAAAGATATTCCTAAATATTTAAGGGTCAAAAGTGACAAGGAGAAATAGAAGAATTTTGGTGGAAAATAATTATTATAATTTTCCAAGCCAATTATGAAAAGTTTGACTAATTAAAGAAAATTGGTCAACAATAATTATGGAAAAATATTTTTAAACCTCAGAAAATTAAGAAAAAATAAGGAAAATGTTCCTTGAGAATTATATGGGATTATAAAATTAGTTTTATAACCAAATTGCCCTTGGAGAAATTACAAAGGAATTTAAGGGTGAATTAAGCTAGTTTAAGGTCTTTTATTTGGAAAATTCCAAATAAATATATTTAAGGGGGATAAAATTCCAAGAAAATTCTTAGGATATCCCAAGGAATTATAAGAGATTATGAAATTAAAAGAAGGCCCTCCAGTATCCAAGATTCTTCCCAATTCCTCTGAAAAGTGGAAAAAACCACTATAGAGAAGGAAATTAGTTTTCCATTTTATTTAATTATTGGAAAATTTAATTTGAGACGAAGAGGGAAATGTGGGAAGATAAAAATGAGGAGAATAATTTATGGATCTGACAGAAAATAATTACAGGGGCCAGAGCACTGTAATTATAGAAAAGAAGTTAAACCCAAGGTAAAAGTGTACCGATAAAGCAAGACTAAAGTCTTGCAATTCAAATGGCTCACACTTAGCCATGTGTCAAGCCTTTAATAGATGATAATTAAAGGTTTCCAAGTGTCAAGCTACCATTGGAGAGGATCTTGACTTTGGAATGTAATTATATTATGAATTAAGTTAATTAAAAGAGAGGTTTCAAGAAGGCTTAGGCATTTGACACTTGGACTTTCATTAAATGTGGTAGATGAGATATTTTGAGAGCACTAATGAGCTCATCTCTCCCCTAAATCAGATGGGAATTTTGTCCAAGGCAAAGAGGAGAGGAAAAGAGAGGGTTTTGGAAGGAGAACCAAGGAAAGCTATCAACTTTGGTCATCAATCAAGGATTCAAGGTGAGATCTTGGTTCTAGATGTGTTCTTGTCTTGTTTTCCTTCTCTTTTAAGGTTGAAAAATTTGTCTTCTCTCCCTTTTGATGGCTGGTCAAAATGGTTGATGAGAGGGGAAGGGAGTTTGGTTGTTAGATCTTGTTAGAACACCTCAAAGTATGGTAGATCCAAGTGGTTTAGTGTTGTTTTGAGAAGTTTTTCATGGTTATTTCTTTGAGTCTTATTTTTGGCCAAAGCAAGATCTGAACCCTAGGAGATGTTTTTCAAAGTTTTTAGACTTCCAATGTGTTCAAAATGAAAAATAGTTTAGGCTAAACCGAAAGAACAAAGGTTAGAAGCCATAGTATCAAAGTTGCAATTTTTGGTTTTCAAACCCTAAGGGTTCGGTCAAACTGAAAATGAAGGAAGGAGATTTATTTTGTTAAATCCAAGTAGATATTTGGAATCTACATGAAAAATCATGTAGGGTTGAGTCAAGAAGTGATTTTTAGGGTTTATGGAAACCAACTCTAAAAATCCAAGAACAAAGATGAAAGCTTTAAGGGGTTTAGAAGTTATTTGAGTTATGTGTTGATTTTTATGAGGAATGGATTGGTGACTCTTGCTGCCATTTTTATGTGGATTACCATGTTAGGGTTTGGCACTTGTGGAAGCAAGAAGGAACAACAAGAAAACAAAAAGCATTGGATTGAGGTAGTGGGATCTATTAGCCATTAATGTTATCTTTGCATTGTTATTTATGGCATGTATGCTTGCTATTATATGGTTGAACTATGATGTTGTGATATGGTTGCTCCTTACATTTGTTGCCATGGCCTTGCATGTTGAGGTTGCCTATTTATCGAAAGATTAGTTCTCCTATGATAGCTAATGTTGAGATGCTTTATAATGATGCATGTTAATGTTTGGTTGATTGATCTTGCTACTGGGATTTCTCAAAATCTCATCCCCCAAAAATAATCTAACATTTTAGGGCCTGAAACTACTATGAGCAAGCTACAGATTGGAGGCTAAAGAATGGTGTTTTACCACAAAATTTCGTGAACTTATTTGGTTATGTACATATTACACTAACAGTGCTGGATGCACACTGACCCTGTCTGATTCACGTGGCTTTTTGATTATACCCCTAAATGTGTTAAATCATGAAATTTGGTATGATGAAAGATAACGTCCTGAGCTTCAAATTGATAGCTAATATGTTAAAAATGGCCAAGTATACAATTTTTAATGATTTTTCAAAGTTAAGGCTCAAAATCTGAAAAAAGGATTTTTGCCAAATAGACAGAGGTGAATTTCACAAAAACATGACACTTTTTCCAATGGAATTGGATCATGAGATTATTTTTCCTTGAAATAGGATTTAAAGAGCTTTAAATATAATTTTGAACCACCCCAATTGGATTTTTTTGGAATAAGTTATGAATTTTTGAAGTTGGGCCAGAAAAACTAGATTTTTACCCGATGAACAGTAAAAATCCGAAAATCAGTGTTTTTTCATGTATTTTTGAGCCCAAGACCATCCAATGTGGTCTAAAATATTTTTAATTAAATCCTACATGGATCTAATAGTAAGGTGTGACACTTGGCATGAAAGTGACAACACCACCATGACATCACATAGACAAGTGGCAAGATCGCCTAGGATTTATCCATTTATTTCATTTTCTTTTCCATTGTTCTTGCAATAAAAATGGAGGGCTAAGATCTTTCCACCTACACCTTCTAATTTCTTTGAATTTCAAGGGCTAAGAGTTAAGCCAAAGCTCTATAAATACCCCCTCCTACCCTTACATTTTTTGCCAATAAGAGAAGACAAGGGGAGGCTTTGTTGCTCTTGAGTTTAGAGAGAGAAAAGAAAAATTCTAGAGAGAGAAAGTCTAACCAAGTTTAAGGAATCACTAAGGTAAGCCTCTAAGCCTTTTGTGATTTTATGTGGAGTGTTTTTATGGCATTTTAGGTTGATTTAGATAGCCACTTCCTAAGGGAAAATGCTGCCAAAATTTTTGAAAAATTGAAAGATTTTAGCTAAGGGTTTGAAACTTTGATTAGACACTTAAAAAGGATAGGAGATTATTAGTTTTGATTGAACTTTGAAAAGAAAATCCAACCCTTACACTTAAGTAAGTGCTTCGGCCAAAAGAAGAAAATAGGATTAGAGTTGGATTCAATCCAATTTGATACTTCCAATGTGTTTTAATGATGACATGGTGTAGATAGACACCAAGAAAAGAAGCTTAGAAGCATTAAAATTGAAAATGAAAATTTTGAATTTCAAGGGTATAAGTTTAGGCCAAAGGGAGTTCTTTACGAAAGAATTGGATTTTCATAAATCTAAGTGGATATTTGAATTATACATGAAAACTTACGTAGGAATGGCCTAAGGGATTTAAAGAACTAAAGTTATAAATAATAACTCAAAATTCAAAGAAAAGGAGGATAAGGGTTATATGAATAATGCACTGGACGAAATAATAATTTGTGATGCCCTATTGTGCTATAAACAGGCCTAGCATCAAAAGAAAAGAAGAACTGCTTGAAGGGAAGAGCTTGAAGGACAAAGGAAAGTTTGAAAGAGGTAGCTAGCATTTACTATTTAAATGTTAACTTGCATTGTATTTATTGCTATATTTTATGCTATGTTGCTATGTCATGATATGGATGAGATGATGATGTTATGTGATCTATAACTCCATGCATGTAATGCCTTAGCTTATGTAATATTAAGTGCTATAAATAAGAAGTATGTTATTCCCTTTTCATGACATGTGCATTAAGTGAAAGTATGTGATAGTTAGTTTATATGGCATGTAATGCTTTGCTTGTGTGACATTGTGAATGTGATGCTATGTATCACATCCCGTAAAAATTCAACCCAAACAATGACTATGAAAAGTTAAGTCAAGGGCCAATAGAAAGAAGACTGGATGACAAAACTAGGCATGACATAAAATCCAGATAGGGTCCGAGCTGATATTTTTGAATTTATTGGTCCAAGAAGGGCAAGATGGGAAAATTATAGGAAAATTATAAAAAATTTCTAAAAAATATAAAATTAATAAATTAGAGGTTTTGGAACCTTATTTGAGGCTCTCCAAATAGAAATAGCATGAAAATAACTTATTACAAAATTTCCTAAAATAAAGATTTTTCGTGAAAAATAGTAAAAAATTAACTAGAAATAATTGTTTTAAATATGTACAGGTATCAATAATTTTGGAAAAAATATGGAATAATTATTTAAGGATTTATTTGAGTTTATAAAATTATTTTGAAGCCCTGAAAGTATAGGAATTAACTTTAGAATATTTATTACCGAAATCTCATCAGTAAAGCCCGATTTCAAAGAAAATTGAAAACAAATAGTTAGAGGTTGAGATAAATTCTAAAAATTTTTTAGAGTGATTTCCTGTATTAAAAAGGAATTTTTTATGAAGAAAAATGAATTTTTGGAAGCTCAGAACTATTTTTAGAAATAGTAACCGAAATAGTGAGTTTTAGCTAGAAATAGGTAATTGTGATAGGGCCACACGTTCTCTTCTTTTCTAATCAGTTTTAGGCTTTATTTCAGGCCAAAAGAGCCCAAAAATTCTATGCAGCGATGGTCCATTATGTAAAGAGAGATGAAGCCCAATTTAAGCCCAAAATCTATAAAAAAAAATCAAGAATGGACAATTGGCATGAGCTAAAATTTGGAGGCTAAGAAGAGGAACATATCACCCCTTAGGTGACAGAAAATGGTGCCATTTTGGAGAACAAATGGTCAGATCTTGAGCTCTACAAATACCCCCTAATTACACATAATTCAGCCAAAAATAGAAAAAAGAGGAGAAATTCTATTCAGTTGAAAACTTAACCTTAAATAGCACTTAAAATCTTCCAAATCAAGGAAAAATCATCAACTTCAGGCAAGGATCCATTAAGGTATGTCTAAACTTGCTTTTGGTTAGGTCTAAGGGTTATTTTGGTTTAAATTTCATGACAAATCCTAAGCTTGTATGCTGTCATATTTTGGTCACAATGAGAAGGCATTAGGGAAGGATAGAAATCATGAATATGAGCTTGGAATAGCATGTTTAATTGATATTTGGATTGAGTTTTGGAAGGAAACCAAAGTTAGGGTTTAAGTGAGCAATTTCAATCACTAAGTGTTCTTGAAGTTAAAAGTTGTTTCAATGTGATTTGATGATTTCAATAAGTTTAAAAGGTGTTTTTGTGTATGTGAACACCAAGGAAAAGTGTTTAAAATCATTGGAATCAAAAATAAAAATTTTGGAACCTAAAACACACCCTATTCAGCCAAATTAGTTTGAAGGGGAAGTAGTGTGATTTTGTTAAATCTGAGTTGCTATTTGGATTCTACATGAAAAATTATGTAGAAATGGCCTAAGAGATTGATTGAAACAAAGAGAAAATAATTATGTCAAAAACCAAGGAAAATGGGGTTTAATTGAGTTTAATGTTAAACATTAGTGTTTATGCTTAGATTATTTGGTAATTGGAATACGTTTATGTTTGGATTGATAGGCATTGTGTAAGAAATCAAAGAGGAGCACAAATTTCCCAAAGAGGTTGAACTGAATAATTAATCAAGAGATAGCATTGAACTCATAATTTGAATGCTTTCTTGCTTGTTTAAATGTGTAGGTGTTATTTGATTTATATTGCCATGATATGATTAAGTAAACTATGTGATTATGTATGGAATCCTATGTTGAATATGCCTTGATAATAAGTTATGAGGAATGGTATAATAACTTGATTGATTGCTTTCTTTCCATAGTGTCACATCTCTCTTTATATCCTATTATACGTTAATTGAAACCATTATAAGTTGTTTCGTAACATTTCTGGATGAAAAATTTTAAATTCAGGATTTTATTACTCATCTTGTCCGTATACTGTTCATCAGAAAATGAGCCAACTTTGAGAATTCATAACTAAATATAAAAAAATCGAAACAATATGATTCTAATTTTCACGTGAAGCTTGCTAAGAGTTCTATGAAGAAAAAATAATCATTAGGTCCAATCCATCCAGAATAATTCCAGAAAATTCATCAAAGTGTACTGTTTATTTGGTATATTTTTGAATTTTTAGTATTTTTGCCCAATTTTGGAAGGACATAACTCTTAGCACACAACTCCAAATTTAATAAATTACCACTTTTTTGAAATATAAAAATGAGATCTATTTGCCTGTAAAATTTCATATCCAAATTCGAACAATTGCTCATTATTTTATATGCCATAAATTTGGTACTTTTTAGGAAATTTCTATCCCCTAATTACCATTTTCTTGATTTATTTTCTCTTTTTCCTTCAACCACATTCCTCCCACAATGCCTCAAGTATAATTCCAACATTAGAACATGTAATAACAGTATGATTTACATCAAAATATCATTCATAACTTAATACAACCATAACATAGGGTCCATTACACATTGCATAACAATTCATCATAATACAATGTTCATAAAACTCCTTTATCCCAAGATCAACTCCTTTCCTTTCTCCACACTTGGTCCACTTCCTAATTAATGCATAAAATAACATAGGAAGAATGAGGTTTCAAAGAAATCTTAGTAGCATATGAATTATAATTATCATGTAAATCAATCCAAGTTTAATTGTGACATGTCATGCAATCCAAACCATTCCTAACTCATAGGAATTCATACCAAATATCATGCAAGGAGAGGAACATCATAGTATCCACATTGACATACCACAAAGCATTTAGTCAAAGCATAACCAATGTCAATCAAACAATCAAGGTCACCACAAAGTTCCTCCAATCCAAGCAACAACAATCACAACAAACAAGCAAGATAAACAATCAAATTATAATTCAAAGTTACTTTTGTAAAGCTTGTCCAATTAATTCCTTTAAGGAGAAATGCTTATCCTTAATTTCTCCTCTCAATGCCTATTAAACCAAGCATAAACATAAGCCACATTAATCACAAAACAACTAGTTCCAACACTTTAACATTAACTTAACAACTTTTCCCCTTTTTCTTTGATTTTTAACAATATGATTCCTCCTTCAAAATCAATCATCTCATGACTCAATCCTACACAATTTTTCATGAGGAATCCAATGGTGCAATCAGATTTTTGAAATTCACACTCCTTCTCCATGATCCTCACTTGGCTGAATAGGGGGCTATATGCTTCCAAAAATTCTATTTTTGATCCCAATGATTTTAAACACTTTCCAACAACATATTCCTACACAAAAACATGTTTTAAAGCCATTGGAATCATCAAATCAATGAAAAACAATCAGCTCCTACATGAACAGTGCTAGCCGAAAATCTCCCCTTAAACCGTAACCTTGATTTCATCCAAAAATCAATCCATACATCACTTAATCTTCCTTATTCTACTTGATTATTAATGTTTCTATCCTTTACTAAGCATCACATATCCAACCAAAATTTTGGCAGAATTTTCTAGCATTTTTCCAAGCAAAAATCCTTATTTAATCCATGTAAAACTTAGGGAGAATGATGCTTAGACTACCTTAGTGTTTCCTTGAAGTAAGTTGGATGATTCCTTGCCTACAACTTCTCAAAATTTTCAAAAAATAGGGCTGGGTGAATAGTGGCAGAGTCTCCCCTTATTTTTCCCAATTTTCTAACATTTTCTTTGTATTTTCAAGGGGTATTTATAGAGAAAATGAGTTGTTCCTCCTCCCTCCTGATTTGGCCGAATTGAGACAGCTCAATGGGGTTGTGTGACAGCCATCAAGTGTGGGAATTGATCAGATTTGAATATGTGGCCTTGCACTAGATTTTTCTAAACATTTTCTCTTGATTTTCACTTTTTTTTTAATAAAAATAGAGGGGCCTGGAAGGTGCATGAAATTGGGCCTTTAATGGGTCTATTGTGGGCCTCAAAAATGGTTTGGGCTGGCCTACAAACCAAATCACTATCACAAAATTTTATTGATTATTACTCACTAGTTACATTTTATAATTTTTTAGACCTCTAAAAATTTATTTTTCTCCATGATAATTTACCTTTTAATATAGGAGTATGATCTAGAAATTTTTAGAATATTTTGCATCTAGGTATGTATCTTGAATTTTCTCCGATTAGGCCTTTATCAGTGTCACTACAGGAAAATAAATTCTTTAAAATCAATTCCCGAGCTTCCAAAGCCTAAAACCAATTTTATAAATTCAAATAAATATTTATATGGATTTTCCATCAATCTCCCAAATCTATTGAGGCCTCTAACTAATTAAAATAATTATTTTTCCTCAATTTTCCAATAATTTCCTGAAAAACCTTCGTTTACAGGAAATTCGTAATAATTCATTTTCACTGAAGTTCTACCTTTTGGGCCTCAACCAAGTTTCTAAAACTTTCAATTCATACTTTTGCCATTTTTCAGAAATTTTCTAGAATTTTTCTCAAATTTTCCCATTTCGTCCTTCCTGGACTGATCGTTACGAAAATGCCAGTCCGAACCTTATCGGGGTTTCACATCAAAAGTTATTTCATCTCCTTGTCTAGTTCTTACATTGACCCTCATCCCAATTTTTGATTCCCTAGAGCCATGTGAAAATATCTGGGATGTGACATATAGCAAATGATATGCATATGAAATGTTGTATGATAATGTTATTTTTGTGATAACATAGCACATTTTTACATAGTATAATTATGATGATAATTATGATTCATTGTTACTGAGATTTACCATGAAATCTCATTCTTTTATATCCAAATATTCACCAACTAGGGACTAGACCAAGCAAGGACAAGGAAAGGAGATCATCTAGAGAGATAGTTAAATATTATGCCTCTTCAAATAATGTTTGTAATTATTATGAATTTGTGGGATTAATGTATTAATAACCAAAGTGGATATACATGTGATTATATAATCAAGAATTCATGCTATGGTATGTGTGATGTGATTAAAATGATTATATGGGGTGAAAAGAGAAGAATAACCGAGAATTGCATAAAACGGGAATAAAGGTTGACTTTTTAAGGGTAAAGTTTGACCACACGAATTTCCATGTAAATGGATGAGAATTTGGCCAAAAATTTGTGGGCTTATAAATTATATTTTTTGCTTTAAAACAAGTGGTATTTCATGAAATTTGGAGTTTTAAACAAAGAGTTATGCCCTTCCAAACTTGGACATAAATTCTAAAAAATTAAAAAAATCATCATATGAACAGTACCACTTTGTATGAAATCTGGGATTGATTGGTAAAGTCTGGATACCAATGAGTATTTTTCCTCTAAAGAACATGTTAAGAGCTTTAAATAAAATTTGGAACCACCTCATTTTGATTTTTCAGAATTAGTTATAATTTTTCAAAGTTCGGCCTTTAATATGGTTACAATGAATAATAACCCAAATTTTTGAAATTTTAAAGTTTAATTTTTTCTAGCTTAAAGTCATAAGAAATGATTCCAAATGGCTCCAAATAAGATATAATGTGGTTTAAAGGTAAGTTGTGGCACTATGCTACTAGGATTCCTATAATTCTCACCCCCATGTTCAACAAAACATAGGGCCTTCATCATCAAAAGGAAAGGGCAAGGAGGTGGCCAATGTATGAGGAAATAATGAATGAAATGAACTACAAGGCTTTGAACCTTTCTTGCATTTTGTGGATGAATGTAAATTAATCTTTTGTGGATGACTATATGTGATAACTTCATGCAATCATATGCTGAAGTATGCTGTTAAAATCAATTATGTGATTGAATGATTAGTGTACCAAGCTAGAGATTAATATGGAAATGAAAGGAAAGTGAGGGATAAAAGTCAACCCTTTTGGGATGAAACTTTGATTAACGTGAATCTGAGCTATTGAGTGGGATAAATAACAAAACTTTCTAGATCAATAGATCTTATTTTACTCTTTAAAATGAGTGGTAATATGCCGTAAATGGATATTTGTGTAAGAAGTTATGTCTATCTAAAGTTAGGTAAAAATACTGAAAAATTAGAAAATAATCAAGTAAACAGTACTTTTTGAAAATAAAAATAGGCTTGAATTTGAATATAATTCATCCAGCAACCATTTTTCCTCAAAAGATAATACAAAGCAATTCCAATAGAACTTCGAATCACTTAATTTTGATTTTTCTAAAATTAGTTATGATTTTTCAAAATTTAGCCAAATTATTCTCCCTTAGCATATTTAACATGTGATGCAAGACCATTAACTTCATTCTTTTTCCAATCATCTCCCTTAGCATATGGTATAATTCCATCCATAGCCCCTTTATTATTTTTGGTGCCATATATAGCAAAAAATTTGGGAGAAAAATTGTTCTACTAAGCTTTACTTTATTTCACTATATAATCTTCCCGTATCAGTTAAATTTTTTGTGAATCTTGTCCAATGCATTGACTTTAAAAATTCATTTCTCTATGCCAATAATTCCCTTTTATTGAGAAAAAGTTTACGAATTTTTCTCAGGTCAAAATTCGACTTATAACTCCATCTATTTAATTTTTTCCCCTGAAATTGGCCTTTTACTAACATAATTCAATTTTAAATATTTTTAAAGCCAACCTTCTCAATTTAAAAGGTTAGGGATAATTTTACAACTTGTAATAAACTCCCAACTAATTTTCTTTCATTTCTGTCTGAGTAATTGAGGCCTATATACATTTAAAATAATTCACCTTGGCTAAATTTTCCATGTTTATCCAAAAATCGCATCATTATAGAAAATTCTCTAACATAATTCTCATTTTGTTTTCAGCTTTTCAGCCTCAAATACTGTTCTTGACACTCTACTTTTTTTTTCCAAAAATTTTTGAGAATTTTTAGGAATTTCAAGCATAGTTTCTAATACTGTCATTCCTTGACCAAAACTTTTTAAAATAACAGTTCGGTCCCTACCTAAGTTTCACTTTAAAAGTTGTTTTGTCTGTGTCTCTACTATTCTATCTGGCCCACAATAAAAACACAAACTTATGGCCCAAACACTGCTCTAGACCTTTTGAATATTTTCAATTCTATTCTACTATTCATCATATTTTCAATTTTCAAGTCTCAAACACTGCTCTAGACTTTTTTCTCTATTTCCTATGAATTTCTATGAATTTTTAGAAATTTTGGGCATACTTTTTGAAAATGTCCTTTCTAGACCAAAACTTTTTAAAATTACAATTTGATACCAGCTAAGGTTTAACCTCAAGAATCATTTCATTGAAGTTTCTGACATGACTTATGGCCCATAATCATCTCATTTTTACATACTTGGCCCTCAAGACTTCATCAAAGTCTCTATTTTTCTCGTCCCTTAGTTGTAGAAAACTTTCACTTTGCAGTTAGGTTCCTGAAAATCCTTCTATTATTTCAGAGAATTTTTGGAACTCCTGCCAAAAAAAGTCTAGTAGCCTACCTATTTCAAGCCATTTCTTGCACTTCTAGGCCCAAAATTCGGGATATTACAAAGAACAATGAAGATGAGAAGAAAGATAAGGGCATTAAGCTGGTCTTATCTTGATCCAATAATTTGATTTTTTTCCTAATAAAAAAATTAACTAATAAATTTAATTATTTTAATTTATTATTTTTCTAAAATTTATCAAATTTTATATATATGGTATACTACTCTCACTCCTTAATATAAGACCCGATAAATTAATTTGAATAGATTAAGGAAACTAAATAAATTACTTAATTATATTATATGTTACATAATCTCTCTATAATATTTTTGTGTATAATTAGATTATATATTAGTTTACAAGTGATTTTAAAACTCATGCTCTTTTCAATTATTTTACATCTAAACTTACTTTTCATTATCTACCCAAACAGGTTTTAATTTATCAAATCGACTTTTATAAAAGTCTATCTAAATATAAATCACATTATATTAACTGACTTTTATCCTAACTTATATTTACAAAAGTCAACTGAAATAAAAGTCACTTTTGCTACTACCAATCCAAACACACCCTTAACAAATGGCATCGCCCAAACTCCAATCAGAGACCTCCAATGTGTTAGTTTTGACATGATAACCAACTAGACCTCAACACTTTTGTTGATTTGATTCTTAATTTCTTTAGTCCGAGCCTAACTATCATTAATTCAAGTTAGTATACAAGTTTTTGGGACCGATGAGTACACAAAATCATTTTCACCTTTGCTCCGCTAAACTCAAGGAACAAAAAAAAAACTAGACTAGGCACTAAACTGGCTGAGATAGAGGTTCCATGGTTAGTGGGTCAGATCATAGTCAACTCAAGATCAAATTGGTCATATTGAAATAATATAATTTAATTTAAAGTAACAAAATACAACAACATTAATAACCACTAATAACAAAATACAAGAAAATACAACAATAGTTTCGCTGTAACAATAACAAAGTATAATAATATTTATAACTTTGATCTTTATGATTCCTCAATAACTAAATAATCATTGATACCAAAATCATTATTAGAATTATTCAAATCTATAGTAACTAAGTTATTAGGAGCTGAATGAGGAAAAATAGGACTAATAAGAACTTCATCATCAAAACCAGATCATCACCAGTTTAGCCCAATTTGATCGGGTTGGTACCGATTCAATTTCTTCCCAATCCAACACTCAAACCAAACCAAACCACTAGCTAGTTCACCGATTTTTTGTTTGGGCCAACCAATATGATTTGGTTTTTTTTTTCCTTGGCTAAATTAGAAACACAATAAAGATAAGTTTCTTTTTATGTGTATTAATCTCTTCCTAGTTTTTAGCTTCCATCTACTACTAATTATACTATGTTCAAGTGTAGTTATAAAACTAACAGTTTTATGATATTTTCTATATTTTCATTTATATGATAAATTTATCTGTTCTCTAATAGTTGGCACTTAAATGTTGTTTTCAAAAAAGGTTAGCATGCAAATTTGCCCAAGAATTTTTCACTAAGGAGCATTGAGCACCTAAAAACTTTTTTGTGTGCAAATTTGCCCCAAAAGTTTAAAATCATAATAATTACATTCTCTCTATTAAAAAACTAACATTGACTATTAAAATAGTGACATTAACCATTGATATTTTTAATGGTAGAAGGTAATATCGCTATGATTTTAAACTTCTAAGGCAAATTTGCATCTAAAAAAGCTTTCAAGTGCCCAGTGCTGCTCAGTCAATACTTCTAGGGCAAATTTGCACTTTAACCATTTTTAAAATAACACTGTAAGAAATCCAAATCTCTCACGAGTTAAGGTGCAAATTTACCTTGGAAGTTTTTACTTAGGATTGTTGAGTATTTGAAAGTTTCATAATCATAGCAATGTCATCCGGCTATTATCTAGGTTAAATTTGGCCATTAGTTTACCAAATATGCTAAGATGGTAGGTGCATGTCTTACACATTTTACCTTTTTCAGGATTAAGGTGTAAATTTGCTCTGAAAGTTTTCACTCAAAAATGCTAGGTATCCGAAAGTATTTTTGTGGTTCAACATCACCTCAAAGTTTTATAAATCATAGCAATGACATATTGGTTATTATCTAGATTAGTTTTGACCATGAATTGATTGAATATGTTCAATTCACAAGTCCACAGGTCATCTACTTGATCTTTTTCACAGGGCAAGGGTTTAGCACCAGCTTCGATAAAATCTCATTGACTTTATGTTTTTCAAGAGGTTAATTGTGGTTATTCCCAAAATCAATCTCATCATTTACAACTTCCTAGAATTCCCATGAGTTTTTCCTGTGCATATGTTATCTTTTATTATTTTTCTGCTCTATTTTTTTGCTCATAAAAAGTGCCAAACTAATAGTGAATGGCCTTGGGATTCTTATTCTTCTTCTCCTTCTATTTTTGAATGAACGAAGTGATCAAACTAAGAAGGGTTAAGAAGCAAATTTTTTCCAAAAATTTTTACTCAAGAGCACTAGGCACTCAAAAGTTTTCTAGGACACAAATTTGCCTCAAAAGTTTAAAATTGTAGTAGTGTTATCCCTTACCATTAAAAATATTAATGGTCAATGTTACTATTTTAACGGTCGATGCTAGTTTTTTAATGGTGGGAGAAATACTACTGTGATTTTAAACTTGAGACAAAATTACGTTCAAAAAAACTTTTGAGTCCCCAACACTCCTCAGTGAAAATTTACAGGGCATATTTGCAGCTTAATCCAACTAACAAATGTGAAGAAAGAGTTGTTCTTTTGCAATAGAAATGGTGTTGGGATTCTTGACCGGTAATGAAGTGGACAACATGTGGAGTGACCAGCTCAGTATTTTTGGTCAACTGACAGTCAAACTTAATGTGGAAAATGGCCAAGTGACATTGCTACAATTTAAAAACTTCCAAATAACCAAAGTCCCTTAGTAAAATTTTTGGAGACAAATTTGCATCTTAACCCAGAAAGAAAATGACATGGATGAACTATGGACATGTCAACTCAACATATTTAGTCAACTAACGAGTAAAAAGGATTAATGTGCAAATAACCGTGAAATATTCTGCCATGAGCACCTCACACCATAAACTTTTCTTGGGTGCAAAAATAGGTATGAAGTTTCCAAACTGGAGCAAAAATGTCATGATCTTTTAAGTCAACTATTGTTGACTATTTTCTAGTACTTTGTGAAAACATAAGTTAGAAATAAAAGTAGTTTAAAGTAAAATTTTATTAAAGAAAATTATAACCCATCATATTTTTCATTTAAATCGTAAACAGTCGAAATTGGATTTGAAGTTATCACATTTAACATGCATGTGTGAGTGAATCACTTCCAAGATCTCAATTGTAGATCATTTTTCCATTTATTCTTAAATTTCAAAGGGACCATTGTTTGGGGCAACTCGTAACTCGATCAAGGCGAGAATCTATTTTTGCAATTTCAATTAATATTTGAATTTCGGAAGCAATCTATTTACTAAGAGGGCTAATGGAAAGATATAGAAGTAAAAGAAGGGATTTACATATGGTCTTTATTGACCTGGAAAAGGCTTACGATCGTGTGCCAAGAGAAGTAATGTGGAAGGCTTTGGAAAAAAAAAAGGTGTACGGGTTGCTTATATTAAAGCCATACAAGATATGTATGAGGAGGTAACTACCAGTGTAAGGATACTTGGAGGTGAGACAAAGGACTTCCCTATTCAGATTGGCCTACATCAGGGATCCTCTTTGAGTCCGTACTTGTTCAACATTGTTCTGGATGTTCTAATGGAACCTATTCAAGAAAAAATCCCTAAGTCCATGCTTTTCGCGGATGATATAGTTCTCATGGTGGAATCAAAAGAAGAGATTAACACTAGATTGGAGTTATGGAGAAGGACTTTGGAGTCGAAAGGTTTCCGCTTGAGCAGGAACAAAACAGAATATATGCATTGTGATTTTGGGGGGAGGCAAGGTAATGGGGATTTGGAGGTGAAGATGGGGGAGCAAATCATTCCTCAAGTATCAAAGTTTAAATACCTAGGATGCATTATACAGGAGGATGGAAAAATTGATGGAGACGTTTCTCATAGAATACAAACTAGCTGGTTAAAGTGGAGGAAAGCTACTGGAGATATTTGCGATAAGAAGGTACCTGAGAAACTTAAAGGAAAATTTTATCGGACTGCTATAAGACTGGCTATGTTGTATGGTAGTGAATGTTGGGCAATAAAGGGAAAACAAGAGCACAAAGTTGGGGTAGCAGAAATGAGGATGTTGAGATAGATGTGTGCTCATACAAGAAAAGATAGGATTCGAAATGAAAATATCAGAGCAAGAGTCGGTGTGGCACCTATCCAAGAGAAAATGGTTGAAAATCGCTTAAGATGGTTTGGACATGTGTAGAGAAGGCCATTGGAGGCCTCGGTGAAGAGAGTGGATCAGACAAGATGGAGTCCCATAAAAAGGAACAGAGGAAGACCAAGAAGAACGCTTAATGAGGTCATTGAACGAGACCTCCTAGTCAACAATATATCTAAGGACTGGGTTGTTGACAGAACACGATGGCGTCGTATGATTCATGTAGCCAACCCCACCTAGTGTGATGAGGCTTGTTGTTGTTTTATTTGAATTTCAACAATTCTATTCCTTTCTTTTATTCCGTTTCTTGTCGTTCTTCTCTGATCATCTTTGACGAACAAAATTGATCAAATAAAAAATGGGCTGATTCTGTTATCAAGAGATGGCAGTCTGAGTCAGCATCCCTGCACTAGTTAAACAATGATTGGCTGTTCCTTCTTCTTCAGATCCCACCTATATAAACACTAAATAAAGATAAAAGAAAGAAAAATATGAGTTTTTTCATATCTAAAGATCATAAAACATCTCGGGAAAGTCTTCGGATATAATTTAAACCCTTGTTTCATCATATTCCAAGAAAAAAAAAATCCTGCTAAATAAGTTTAAAGAGCTGCATACTACGAGTGCAAAAAAGAAAGAAGAATAGTCAGTTGTCTAAACATTAATAAAAGTAGTTTGAACACCTGTTACTTTGAAAAGCTAGCAGTAGCAATGCCCATCCCATGTGTTACAGTAAGAGACCCTATGCATCACTTTGAAAAAAAAAATCATATTTTGCTGCTTCCAGCTATGCCTTGAAAATTTTCTGCATTTTATCTATCACATTTTGGTGCATTTTCCGCATGTCATGCCTGCATTATAACTATTACACTTACACATTAAAAATCATAACATTAGGGGGGGAACACAAGCACAGAAGTTGGTCAAAGTTGACCACCATATAATAGACCTTACTTCACCGTGCATCTTCTCTATATCATTTCGAAGTTAAAATGGTACCAAAAAGTGAACAGAATTATATTGTAGCAGCAGAAGAGGATCTTACCCCCTCTATTTCTCCTTTTGAAAGAGAGGACCGAGAGGGCACACCTTGCCCTTCTAGTCTTCTAACCAGAACAAATGACAGGAAACACAATCATGTCTAAAGAAACAAAAGAAAAAAAGCTCAAGCAAATAAATAGTCATTATTCCTGCACCTCTTGTGCCCATTTAATTTTAAACAAAGATAGATCGCATCTCAACTAAGGCTAACTTGGGTGACAAGGGTAGGGTAAGATATGATGTTGGTAGCATCATGGCTAAAATCATCTTCCAAGGAAAGATTGCATGGAAGTCCTTATAGAAATGTTCCAAGTGTAACTAACTAGTAAGATATACTTCCTCTAGTTCAAAATATAAGCATCAAATTTTTTAAAAAGCCTGGGTATTTTTTATAAGCTTCATTCTAGCTTTGTTGGATCATTTAATGTAACTTTTTTTTTCATTTTTCCTAATTAATTATATGTTTCTCTCATTCTACTTATTCTTCTTTCATCTCTTTTTCTGCTCAGTTTCTCTCCCACTTACCCTCCCCATAAATAAGAGTGTTTTAGAAAAATATGTTACATTTTTTTTTACATATTTATTATATTTAACCAATTTTAACTAACTTTTCGAATTGTGTAACTTGGTTATTTGAGGCTTATATCTTGAAGTGTGGGGGGGGGGGGTCGTATATTTTGTCAATAATGAAGTTCGCTAGTTTTTGCATCCCTAGGTAATTGTCTATGCATTATTTTCGATGTTCCAAGCCCGATCATTTAAATATTGAGTTCTATAGCTGTTCTTGAATCAATAAGATTCAATTAATAATCATCTAGCTTCCAATGCATTATTTTCGATGTTCCAAGCCCAAAGTAGCTCTTGCGCATGTTGATGACTTGCATTTCAATGGTATCTTATCATATTTTAATTAATGGTTCTTTATCTCAATCTTTTTCTCCCTCCTGTGGGTTACTCCAAGGAGAACCTCTTTCTCCATATGTGTTCATTCTTGGTGCTAATGTACTTTCTGCTATGATATTACTTGAGGAAAGAAGAGGGTCATGGAAGGGACTATCAATTTTTCAGGGTTCTCTACCTCTAACTCATGTGATGTATGCTAATGATACTATTTTATTTGCTCAGGCTGATGAATCCACTCTAAATACAGTGTTTCAGGTTCTGAACCAATATGAAAGTATTGCAGGACAAAGAGTGAACAAAAGCAAGTCATGCTTGGTGTTTAGTATGAACATTCCATATCGAGTTAAGGAGAGTTTGGCTCATCTACTTGGCATAAAATTCCATTCCTCTCTTGGTAAATATTTGGGCATCTATGTGGATTCAGGAAGAGACAAAAAGAAGGTTTGCTAGGAAATAATTAATAAGATAGATTCCAAATTGTAAGCATGGAAAGCAACTTTACTTTCTCAAGCTGCAAGAGCTACTTTGACGAAATTTGTTCTTTCATCTTCACTTGTTTATATGCTATCCAATTATAAGTTGTCGACTTCCTTTTGTCATCAAATTGACATGAAAATGCCTAACTTCTTTTGGGGTGTTGATTCTAATGGGAAGAAGATGCATTTTTTATCCTAGGACAAGCTTTGTGTTCCTATAACAGAAGGTGGAATGGGGTTTTGAAAGATTGAGGCATTCAATAATGCTCTTTTAGCTAAATCAGTGGCACAGATATTTTCTTTAGTAGAAACCTCTTTACTTGCTATGGTAATTAAGCCTAAATATGTTTCTTCTTTGGATGATGGGCTGATTCTTAATCGTTCCATTGAATCACCAATTTGGAAAGGAATTAAGAAAACTACTCACATTATCACAAATCGATTATATTAGAATATTGGGGATGGGAAGTCAATTAATTTGTTTAGCAGCCTTTGGTGGCCAATGCAGATGATTTCTCTTGTTGCACTATCGACTGTGAGGGATCTTACTTTGCAAAATGGTTCTTGGAACCTGACTCTTTTGAATTTGTTGTACAATCAAAATGTGAGAGATGAAATTGCTTCCCTTCCTATATCCACTTGTCATAGTAGAGATCCTATATGTTGGAATGGTAATGTTAAAGGTGTCTATAGTGTTGCTGATGGATACAAGTTATGTCTTTAGAACTACCATTTAGATCTTCCCTTGAGAGGAACCATAGATTCTGTTTTGAATAAATTACCTCTTACACCTCGGGTAAAATTATTCTGTTGGAAGTTTTTCTTGCAGGCCTTACCAATGAAATCTTTATTAATGGCAAGAAATATGCATGTGGATAAGGGATGTACTTTTTGTGTGGAAGATGAGATGATGGTACATTTGTTTTTCAATTGTTCCTGGGCTCGTGCTGTTTGATTTGGCTCTCCACTCAGCTTGCCTTCGTCTCAACAAGAACTAACAGATCTACCCAGATGGTTCATTCAAGTTCTCACTGATGACCCTGTACAAGTACAAGTATTGACCTATCTTCTTCTTTATAGTATTTGGTTTTTTCAGAATCTGAAATTACATGAAAATAAATCAGCTATGCCTCAAGAAGTTTTAGATTATGTCCGTGGGTTAGTTTGTCAATGTGATATGATTCAAGACAACATGACAAAGAGAAACTTTAAGGCAAGAGGTTCTAAGGTTTGGTCAACTTCATATGATTTGTCTGCTTGGATATTAAAGGTGTAGTTGAGTTAGAGAATGGAATTCGATAGGAAATTTAAGCACATAATGATTGAACTGCATTTTCAATAGACTTTGATCTTCCGTAGATTGGTTGTGGTGCCTAAGAAGAAGAATAGCACACAGGTTATGCTTCAAGAAATCTGTAAAAGGCTTCAGTTTATGAATGTGCAAACTTAGATTGTCGGCCCTTATGCATATCCATTGACCTTTTTGTTACAAAGGAAGGGTGTGGCGCTTCTACTAAGGGGCAATCTTCCTCCGCCTTCAAAATTTAGAGTTTTGGTTAACGATATCAGATGGTATCTTTCTAAGTTTCTTTGTGTATTTTTTATTTCTAGTAAAATTATGTACAGTTTTGATCCAAACAAAAAAAAAAAAGAAATGAAGACCTCAAGGGTCCACAAAAAATTCTGGGGAGGGGATTTAGAATTAGAAATTGAAATCTAAAGTATACCATCACAAGAGGCAAGTAAATTACCACGGCTAATGCGTCGACCATCAACAACCGTTGTCTCTCAGAATTTGTCACTCCATAAATGCGTCTCCAGTAAAGGCCATCACATATCTTTGCAAACATTTTATTTTCAACTCTAAATTCGATATAGTAAACGACATGATTAGCGTGGTTCCAGGAAAAGAAGCAGATCATAAGATTCCCGCTTGATTCGTCAAACGCACTAAAATATCTTGGAAGAAGGAGCTTTACACAATCAAAAATAAAGATCAAACCTTGATAAGCTTAAATCTACAGCAACGAAGGCAGAAGACGCTGGAGCAGCGGGCAGAAGCCGGCGTAAGGTGGAAGAGCAATGTGACGTAAGGAAGAGTTGCCAACCCCGACGAGGATGAGGTAGAATAGGAGTCACTCATGATTGCAGACTCATAATTTCCTATTACAAACTTGTAATTCCTTATTTTGCAAACTTGTTAATTCCTATTGTAGACATGCAATTTCCTATTTAAGTCTCATTCTTTCTTATAGCAAACTTGTAATTTACTATTTCAGACTTATAATTTCTTATTTTAGACTTATCGTTTCCTATTACAGATTTGTAATTCCCTTTTCAGTTAAGGTGCAATTTTAACAACAAAGTTTATCCCAATGGATACTGGGTACCATAAAGTTTACTTGAGTGCAAAAATGTACATAAACTGGTCAAAATGAGATTTTGGCACCACGCTGTTAATGTCCTTTACTCTACCGTTAGTGGAGCCCACAAAATCAATTTTAAGGTGCTTTTTAAAAAACGAAGTTTATATTAAGGGCACTTGATACCATAAAGTTTACTACTTAGGTGTAAAAATATATGAACTTTTTAAAAGGGAGAAAAAATAACAAAATTTATCAACCCTAATAAACTGCCGTTAACTTTATTCTTTTGGGTCCCACCAAATGTGACAGTTTTTTGTCTATCCATTCCCACTTCCAAGTCCATTTACCTTTCTCTCACCATAGTCAACGCACATATTGTCTCTCTCTCTCTCTCATGTCATTTTCTTAGCCTCCAAACTTTTTATATGTATTTACCCAAGACAATAACCCTTCTATGATACGAGGTTTATTACTTACACCCAATCACTACATCCGGTCATTAATATAGGACACAATTAATTAATTTGAAGAGATTAAAGTAGTTAAATAAATTACCTTTAAAGTATCATATTTATCATTCTTCTCCAAATTAATTTGCTTAACTTATGAACAAATATATAATCTAATGATGAATAAATATATAGTTTAGAGACATAATATAATACATGTGATCGCCCTATCGTGTAAGCTCTCAAATTAACTAACTAAATTAACCCTATATAATATAGAGGTCAACCTAAGTCGTCTCTCTCTATAAGGAGCTTTGTCAAAATTTTAAAAAAAATTTTAATTAAGAAAAACATGATGTAGAGAAGGAATGAGTAGGAAAGAAAATTGATTGATTTTATAAGAAAATAAATTGAGAAAAATAAAAGGGAAATAACAATAAATAAAAGGAAGAAAAAGGAACAAAGACTTTACTAGAATGATGCACTTCCCAAGGACGTTGATGAGTTGCTATAATAGCTCAAAAAGATGAACAGTTGCATAAAAACAATTACTAAGTCAAAAAGAAAAACCCTAGATAACATCGAAGTCATAATTAACTAATTAACAACTATACCTAGAGAGCTAGCGTATAATTATCTTTTAATTAATCAATTAAAAACCACTTAGCTTATGAATTCAATTAAACAATTATACCTTGTTCCTTGAAGAGAGTTATCTATCAAAAACTCTAGAGCATGAACCACTTGTACAAATCAAAATAAAAATCTATAAAGATAAACACGTATAGAACATGAATAAACTAAAAATATATTCATTGAAAACTTTAAAATATAATTGTTCAACTGAAACACAAATTTAATAACAATCAATAAAGATAAAAATCCTAACCTAGGAAATTCATAAAAGTAAAGTACTTGTGAATTGAAATATGAAAACTAACAAACTCCCTAAGATAAACAGAAACTCAAGCCACATCCTCTTATCCTTAGGAACAAAGAGGACTAGCCACACATATGGTTAGATGACACCATAATGATAAAAAGAAAATAATAAAGAGAAGACAGTGAAATAACCAGACACAAGAGGAAGCCAAGTGTATGCTTGTGCTTGTATAGTATAGATGGCTTCGTTTCTTCTCCAAGGCTCCTTTGATCTCTTTTTATAACTCTTGAATCCGTTATAGTTAGATGAGGAAACCCTTGAGACTTCTAGCTTGATCTTTTATCTTCTTTTATCTCGTAATTTTGATTGAACTTTGAATTTGAATTCTCTTGATTTGATGTGATCTTCATGACAACCAAAGAAAAAGAGCTTCTGAATTTAAATGATATTGGATAAAAGGATAATATTTCAAATTTCAATGAAGATATGGTGGTAGGACGAACTGAGGTTAGGGTTTAGAAAAAGGATAAAGATGATAATGTGGATATTTGGAAAATTAAATAGATAATGGATATATGAATAAAATATTTACTTGAATTCAAAATACAATAAGCGAATTATCCGCAAAAGAAATTAATTATTCAAGCTCTTTAATTTATGGTAGAAGATAAGAGTTATTTTGGATAATTTCCAATTAGAGAATTGGAAAATTCTCTTTTAATGCGAAGTGACTGCCATAAATGCAGTTTCCATAGGGTTCACGCTTGATTTAACAGAATATTCCCTAAAATCAAAACAAAGATACCTTTTAAAAGAGAAATTATAAAGATATAATAAAAATGCACTTTTAAGCAATTAATTTATATAATTTCGTCAATTCAAAATATGAGTATCTTCTACATTTTAAGTCCTTTAAACATTATAAAATCCCTTAATTATATATAAAAATATATTATAAATCAGGGATACATCAAATTCCCCCACATTTAAACCTTTGCACTCCTGAGTATAGCAATAAAATATGAAATCATTCAAATCAACTTCAATAGGCAGAAAGTCAGACAATATTCGAGCACAAAAGTAATAATCTGATCGATTACATCCCTCAAATTAGTAAGAGTCGCAGGATAAATTAATGCAAATAGATTAAATAGATATTTAATTAAATTAATGGGAATAGAGCATGAGAGAACACTTAGGATATATTTGTATCCCTCATCTCTCCTATATGGGCTATTTGTTTCACTTGGTTCACCACCCTACTATAAGCTTGTAATAATTCTAATTTACCACCGCAAGTTACATGTGCATTCAAAAATCAAGAGGTCTTTATGGCTTGTAATATTGGAAATAGGTCAAATGGAATGGAAGATGATGAACAGTAAGTAGTATGCATGCAAAAGAAAATAGATGATATCTTTATTTTATTTTATATGTATAGTGCATAAATGATAAATGTGTTGCTAATTATAACAAATAGAGGGTATTTCCTTCCTTTTTTTGGTTTTTGCTATTTTTTTTGTTTTCGTTTTTGGAGCATTACATTTTTCTTTTTGTTTTTTTGCTCTTTCTCTCTCTCTTTTTTTTTTCCATTTTTTTTGGCACTCCATAATATATAAGAGCAATAGCAACAATGCAAAAAAATAATAATAATAAAGCACTTTAATGAATTGCAAAAAAAGATGTCATGAGAATGAGTTTACAAATATATAAACTTACTGTAAGATGGAATTCAAGAAAAGTGTTGGGCTCAAAGAGGGGTAACTATTGATAAAATATAAATATGGTTTGTGTTTGGGATAAGAAGGTTTAAAATATAAAATCATTTTAAAGAATTGCACATGAATTAGGTAGCTACAAAAAGAATTAAGACAAATTCTAAAAAATAAACTAAAATAAGTGAAAAATACACAAGAAAGAAAAAATTAGGCTCAAAAAACCTTCCAACAAGGGTTTACCTCTTATGAAGCAATTCACATTATAAACTAAATAGCATATTGATCACAAAACATTAATTCGCCTATTTCAATTACTGAACTTAAAAATAATAATTAATCAATTTATTGCATTTAACATTGAATATGTGGGATTTCTTAGTTGCATAAAGTATAGTTTGAATGATTTATTTTCTTTTATTTATGAAAACAAGTAGTGCACTAGCTTAATTTTAAGGTAATTTCAAAAAAAAAATTAGGGCATATTTTTAGAAAACCAAGATTTAATTCAACAATCTCTCCTCCACACTTAAATCTTGCATTAAAGAAAAACAAAATGAAAATAAAAATTCCATGGGGTCCATGCTTGGTTTAACAAAATATTTCTTGGAATTAAAACAAAAATACCTTTCAAAGAAGAAATTATAAAAACATAATATAAATGTACTTTAAAGCAATTAATTTATATAACTTCCTTAATTCAAAATATGAGTATCTTCTGCATTTTAGGCCTTTTAAACATTATAAAATCCCTTAATTATATAAAAATATATATATTATAAAATAGGGATACATCAATATGCTATAATTAAGTAATTGTTTTACTTCCTCAATTTTCTCAAATTAGTCCAGTATACTAATTAAGGAGAGGAAGTAGGGATGAGTGGAGAGAAATCATCATATTTGGTGGGGTTTAAAAGAATAAAATTAACAGATGCTTATAGGAGTTTATAAATTTTGTTATTTTTTTCCTTTTTAAAAAGTTCATCTATATTTTTGCACCCAACTAAACTTTATGGTGTTTGGTATCTCTTGATGTAAACTTTGTTATTAAAAATGCACCTTAAAAACTAACTTCATGAGCCCCACTAACAGTAAAGTAATAGACATTAGCAGCATGCTAAATGCTCCATTTTGACAACTTCATGTATATTTTTGCATCCCATTAAATTTTATGGTTCCCAGTGGCCCTTGGTGTCAACTTTATTATTAAAATTGTACATTAATCCTCTTTTTTTACTTGTAATTTCTCATTTTAAACTTGCAATTTCCTATTCAATTTTTTATTTTGGACTTGTAATTTTCTATTTCGTACTTGTTATTTCCTATTGTAGATTTATAATTTCCTATTTTTTATTTTAGACTTGTTATTTGCTATTATATACTTGTAATTCTCTATTTCATACTCGTAATTTTTTATTTTAGACTTGTTAACTAATAACTTAGTTGTAAAAACAAATCTTTACTTAGAAATAACAACATTCTTATGATCGATAACGCAAAAACCAATATGACTATAGCAACAATTATTTCCTTAACTATAACTTGAGAACTTCTCAGCAAATTGTGGTATTACTTAATATCCAAAGCAACATGTAACAATAAAATAAAGATTAGAAAGGAAAGATATTTGATTTTAAAAAATCACGTCATGAAGGGACAAGATTTAGAGAGGTAACTGATGATAGACTTAACTACATAGGCATCCAATCCATGTATCATCCAGTTCCATCCCCGTTTTCAATCAAAAGAAGCCTATGGGCACATATTTCATCACTTACATTGAAAAATGTATAAAGTTTGTCCATTTTAATTTCTTATATATGAAATCATTTACCCCGCGCCAGCGCAAAGAAACCATCTTTGAAGGAACAGTGATCGATACCCTCATTCATTGATTATAGCTACATGCTTTGCAAATAGGTTTTTTTTTTTTTTTTTTTGGGGGGGGGGACGAGGAAGGGGGTTGGGGGAGAAGGAAAGGAGGAGGGAGAGAGGGAGAGGAAGAGAAGAACAACATTTTGGTCTTTTCCCTATCATTTCATAATTTATATTTAAAACCCAACTTTTGGCAGCAATTTTATGAATTGAAGAATCCAAATTCAATTTTATATTGTTCATGAGTCTTTAATTGTGATTTCCCTTTTTTTTTTCTATTATTTACTGCATATTTATAATAATTATATATTTTATATTGAATATTTTAAAGAAAAATCTCAATTAAATCTTACTGAAATATTAAAATGCAAATTTAGGCCTTAACTTTTAACAAATTTTTAAGTAGGCCTAGAATTATTACAAATTTGTAAATGTTGTTAAAAGATCAAAATGCCTCTATGAAAAAATGAAGGTAGGTATTTTAACTAAATTTAATTAGGATTTTTTATTTAAGCATCTTAATTTTTTTAATATATTTTTCATTAACTTAAATATATATCTACACATATATTGTAAATAAAAATTTGATTCAAAATATTTTGTGGTTAAAAATTAAAATTACATTTAAAGTCTTGGATAACTTTTCATTCATTTTATAAAGGATTATATAATTTTAAAAAATACAAATACTTTTGCAATTTAAGTAAAATAAACAAATTTTTCAATAATTGAGGACAATTTTTTTTTATTTAATACAAGCATCTATAAAATTTGGTCAAAAAATAAAGAGAAATATCCATAGAAGAAAGGTAAAAATAAGAGTTCATTCTCATAAAGTTAAAAAAAGATATATATATATATATATATATAGAGAGGATAACGTAAATCCTTTTTTATTTAAATTGCATAAGCATTTTTTTCCAGATTATATAATAATTCTCACGATAATGAAAAGTTATTCAAATTTTTAATTTTAATTTTAATTTTAATTTTTAACTATAAAATATTTTGAATAAAATTTTTAGTAATGAAAATTATATATTCAAGTTAATAAGGAATGTATTAAAAATTGAAGTAAAATAATAGAAAAATTCCAATTAAATCTAACTAAATTAAATACTTTTAATTTTTTAGGGGCATTTTAGTCTTTTGACAGTTGTAAAATCCTAAATTTTATTTTAGGATTTATTTAAAAAAATTTCCAAAAAAATAATAAAATAATAAAATATTATTATAATAAAATAATAATATTTTAATATTTTAAAAACAAACAACTTCTTACCGACTTCAGTGGAAAGCTGAGGCAGTAACGAGGAAGGAAGAATTTTGGGGCAAGGGAAATTTAAAACAAGAAGAAAATTGAGAAAGGTGATTGAAGTAGATGGAGATAAAAGAGAAAGCAGAGGCAGAAGATGAGGGTGCATGAAAGAAAGAAGAAAAGAGAGAAAGAGAGCGGGAGAGAGATAGCAAAGAATAGAGTTGCGATCCTCATGAAAGAGAAGACAAACTTTAAAGATAATTCAAGTACATAAAATTACTTCTTTTTATCAAACTTTCTTCGTGAATATTTCCTATATATTTTATGCTTTCTAATAGTAGTATTACTATAGTGATTAGAAAAAATTTTGAGACTTATATATGATGTAAGTATTGAGTTTTGATAAAAGATGAGTATAAAAAATTAGAGGTAAATGAGTTGGTAATTTTAATTGGTTTATATTTGCCCATTTTTTAGTTTTTAGTATTTAAATTAATTTTGTTTAGTTGAAAAATCTATATATATGACATATATCATATTTTTACAGATTAAAATTAAGTTAAATAATTTATTTAGATTGTTTGATATATTATTGAGATTTTAATTGGTTTAGTTTTATTTATTGGGTGACTGGAGGTTTTAAAATAATTATTTTTTGCTACAAAGTTCATTATTTATGGAAATATATATATATATATATATGATAGTTATACTATTAAAATTTTGATTGGATTATTTATATATAAATATTTGGACTACTATTGAATTTTTTATGGTTCGGTTTTGAGGTTTAAATTTCCAGTGATATTTTTAGAATTTAGAATAAAAATTAAATTAAATTAAAAATCTAACAATAAATAAGCTTAATTAATTAATTAATTAGCTTATATTAATATGTGATTATATTAATTGTGTAGATTAATTATTGGTTGAGTAAAGGATTGACCTTGTGGTAATCCTTTCTATTGTTTTGGTGAGAGATGACCACTTTGCACTTATTATATGTACTAATATGTTGTTTGTAAGTATTTTTACTATTTTAAAATAATGACGTGTTATTTAGAACTCGAATAGATATGTTATACCTTTTGAACTATGAAAATTATTTTGTGGGATTTTTAGAATTGTGATCGAAAAGTTTGAAAAAATATATAATTTATATCTTATGGATCATACTGAGAAAAAATTAAGACATCATT
This sequence comes from Neltuma alba, assembly GCF_004799145.2. Classification (NCBI taxonomy): domain Eukaryota; kingdom Viridiplantae; phylum Streptophyta; class Magnoliopsida; order Fabales; family Fabaceae; genus Neltuma; species Neltuma alba. The sequence continues at coordinate 467,244 of NW_021635234.1, forward strand.
ATATTGTGAATGATTGGTTATTATTTGGATTTTAGATTGAACATTGTTCTACCGTGTGGTAAGGCCACCATTGGTGTACATTGGTTGGCTTCCTTCGTCCCTAGAATGAGGGATAGACCTTTGTGACTTCTTATTCGTCCTCCAAAGTGTGGGATAGGCCTATATGTCTAATTGATCTCCTATAGTAAGGGATAAACTTATGTAACTTATGTGTTAGCCCCGAAATGAGGGTTTGGATGATTAAGATTATTTGAGTATACATATTTTATATTTCCATTGATATATCTATATCTCTTGAGATTTAATAATTGTCCCACTTGACATCTCATGAGCATATGTTAATATGTATGATAAGTTAGAAAGTTAGTTACTGAGGCGTTTGTCTCACCCCATGGTTTTTACTATTTTCAGGTAATAGTTCAGGTGGTGGTCCTTGAGGGAAGGCTCCAGAGGCATAGTGTACTGTTATAGCTCATATAACCTTTATGTTTTTGTTCTATGTGCTGATTTGTTATATATTGCTACATAGGGCTCATCTAAACATACGGCTCATCTACTCTAATGTTGTAAACTAATACTTTTAATTACTACTATCTGATATGGGAGGCCGTTAGAAGGCCAGAGGTCTTTAAGATTTTATGTGTTACGTTTTTTTGAAAGTGCTGACTTTTGACTAATGGGCTCCATAACTTATATTAAAATAATTTGTCAGTTTGCATGTTTGAAAATGAGTTTGGTTTGGGCTAATGATTTAATGGCATTTCTGGACTTTGAAAGCCCAAGGTCCAAGTTAATGATCGATGTTGCTTGTAATATTAGTTTGTTTTTTTTTTAACCATGACAGTGATTTTAAAATTTTAAGGTTTCTTCTTTTCTATTATGGTTAATCTTTCAAATAAATTGTGAAAATTTAATCTAAATGGGTTTTGAAAGGATGGTTGTCATAACAGTACTCATAATTTTCTAATTAGATCACTTGGCCTAATTAAGAATTTATTAAAACTATAAGTCTTAATCTGAATTTTAGTATTTCAATTGGGCTTATCAAGTATATCCTAAAATCACTTCCAAACAACTAATTAACCAGCCTTCAAATATTAACCTATGCTCCAAATTTAAAAATAAATAAATAAAAGGGACCCTGAATTATTTTCTAAAAATATAAGAAAAAATGAGGACATTACACTTAATCTCGAGCAGAGTGTTCATAAGATAGGACGAGATCAGGACGATCCTGTCCTTGATAATCAAGATGCTGGGATATAATTAGGATGGGGCGGGGATCATCTTTTCTTTTTGAAATTTTTTTACTTGCAAACCAACCATACATGGAGCTTAAAAACACATGATAAAAACCATATAAAGATAGTATATAAAAATTAGCAAAAATCATTTGCAATAATTGAAAATTGGCAGATAAAAAAATTGTTTCGTGTAACCTTGAGAGACAAAAGAAATAAATGAACTCAAAATGTTTACTGAAAAATTTCATATCACCCATGCACAAAAACTTGTAAACAACATCATCAATGATAAATATTACTTTCCAAATATAAAATCTAATTGCATCGCAAATTAGATCATATATTTAAAATCAAAAACAAAATAAATTTATAAAATAAAAAAAGGTAATCAAATGGGATCAAGACGAGACACAGTTGAACTATCTTTATTCCAAATAAGAGATACCATAATTGAAAGGTCCCATGAAATCTTCAAAGATCCTCTTCTCTACCCTTTCCCTCCTTTACCCTTCTCATCTCTTTACCACCATTGGATCAAAATACAAAGGTGCAAATCTAACATTTTATAAAAGTAAATATCATTGCAGTTTTACTTGAAAAAATACATAAATAAATTTAAAATATTAAAATTTGATATAAATAGTTTCCAATTGTTTAAAAAAAAAAAGATTGTAATAACGGTCTACCGATATTAAGAATTCTGGTTAACTGTTTAAATTTATTTATCTATGTCTGTATGAAACTATACTAACGTTTATTTTTGACCCAATAGTGGTGAAAGGAAAAGGAGGGCACAGGTACAGACTCAGTTTGCTGTACGTGGAGAAGAAAACGATCGAAAAGGATATATCATCATTTCTACGCTTCTTCCCCTACTTTGACGCCCGCGTCACTGATTATTATCATGACTATTTCAGCTTTGGTTTCTCTCTGGCTGATGAACTCTATTACTGTATTTAAATATTTTTATTGTGAATATATAATTTGTTTTTATATTTTAGACGAGAACAAATTTCTAAGAAGGTATTATACTCTTGCCATACTTCGTTTAATAGCAATATCGGTCATTCTATTAAATCATAAAAATTTGTAAAAATCTTCAACCATCTACAACCATATTTAGTACAAGAAAATGGCCGACAAATTTCAATTTTCTCACTAGCAAGGAATCACATTACAAGATAGATAATCTAGCTGCTAAAAATAATACAGATTCATCGTATGCTTTAGGTTTTGGACATACGACTTGTTCTCAGTCCTTTCCAATTGTGGACACGGGCTACAGGTGACGCTGCTACAGAAATTCTGGAAGTAGACAATCTCTCCACCCACAAGCTCCAAAAGACTCAACAATGAGAAGAATCACAGCTTTCATTCACTTTACAATCCATCAAATTAGACCAACCATTGATACTACAACAGCAGCAACTTTTGCTCTCAATCCATCAAAATTAGGCGTTGGGAACAGGCAGCAGCTTATGACTCAGTAGGACCATCTTCACTAGGAAGGCCAAATACTCGAAGATTACGGTCCATCGATCCAACTGCTACATATTTGGCATCTGGACCAAATTTAACGCAGGTGGCTTTCCCTGTGAAATAATTACATGGATGAATCTTAGTAACTATAGAACAGTACACACCGGTTAAGAGAGAAACCTGAGGGTAAAATAGAGAGGAAAAAAAGGACCAGAAAAGAACCTGTTCCAGACAAATCAGGGAAAGTTTTAATACAGTTCCATTCAGATTTCACATTTGCAACTTGGTAAATCCTGCACAAGTAACCAGTCACCGCAAATAAGTCCAACAAATAAAATAAACACTGTTTAGCATAATAAAGAGGATGCAAAAGCTGATCTTATCCACATTAAGCAGATCAGAGGCATTAATCATTTAACGGGGCCATTTTCAGGTTTTTCCCCATTCTAACGTAAGATCTATTAACTTTTAAGCCAAGCCTCCAACTTGTGATTTTAATAATTGTTTTCCATATTTTTTAACACAGGTTTTACTTTAAAATATTTCAGGCTTTTACAGTGCATACAGTTCAAGTAAATGACGTTATTAGCCCTGAGGTAGACTATGAATCAAGGATAAACACCGCTCTAAAAATAAGAATTGGACGTTAGATCTTGAGGGAGAATCCCATATGTCATAATACTCTTAACTCTCAAAACTCCAGTGATAATCAATCTTCCTCTCCAATATATCTATTTTAAAAACTCTGATAAGCACACTATCCATAAGCCATCAGCAGCATGACTCATGTTTCAAATTTCAAGCAATGCACAGGACCCACACCATTTATTGTCATGATTGACTTGTGATGGTGTTTAGTTATGATCAACAGACAACTATATTTCCATGAAGCTGAGCATGATAATGCCACTAATTATCTAATAATTAAGAGCGTAAAGAAAATAATAAATTTCAATAGATACAGAAAAGAAACAAAAAACCAGGGAACAAATAATCGGATCGGACTGGCCAGTTCAGACCAAAAACCAGTAAATTGGCAGTTCGAACAGGAGTGAACCAATCAAACTGGTAGTGAACTAGTGAAAACCGATTTGAATGATTATATTGTTATTAGTTCTATTTTTTTCTCATTCAACTTCTAATATCTTAGTCACTATAAATTTGAATAAGTTTTAATAATAATTTTGGTATTAATGATTATTAATTTTAGTTACTGAAGAATCATAAATATCTCAATGTTATTGTGTTCCTCCGGTTCTAAATACAAGACCCATTTGAAGTGTAATATAATGGGTCTTGTATTTAGGATCAGAGTACTTTGTTGTTACAATCAAACTATTGTTGTATTTTCTTATATTTCGTCATTAGTGATAATTACTATTGTTGTATTTTATTATTTTTAATTAAATTATATTATTTTAATATGACCGGTTTTTGATCTCGAATCAACCCCAATTGAACCCACTAACCCTTAAACCACTACGTTGAGTGGTTTAGTGTCCAATCCGATTTTTTGTTCCTTGCAAAAAACCCATCAATATCCCAATGACAAGGTTATCTAAGGACATGATAACACAAATCATTATATTTGATCAATTTTAGATTGGATAACCCATGGGATGCTATAATGACAGTTTATTATTCAATGCTGATGATGATCCAAGTGGAACTTCAAAAGAGAAAGCAAACAAGAGATGCTGAAGGTTCTATTCAACATGAAGAGGGTAAGAATGCCAATGTTCTAATGGCTACTCAAAATGCTTAATTGAACATGTGAGGAGAAAATAGCGCCTGGGAAAAATTAAGCGCTGACATTGAAGGTAAGCAAGCAGCAAAGAAGGCTGAGTTCTTCAAGAAGAGAGTAAAAATTCCGATGTAGGTAAAAATGCTGAAGTTGAAATAATACCGAGGGAAACTACTAATCAAATTATAATTTTGGCTATTTCTAAAGAATTGTCTTTATTAAACTCAAATTTCAAATTTTGCAATTGATGTTTCTTCAACCACCACCACCTCCCCCAATGCTCGCTTCAAGTTCTTGCATAAGTTGCCGAAGAACCTAATGATTCTGAAGTTCTGCATTATTCAAATAGGATAGCAGTCTTAAATAGATACAATTCCCTCAATGAATGAGGTGATTAGGCCGAGATTCTAGGGATTAGGCGAGATACTATGATCAGGCTGAGATTCTAGGAGTCTAAATCAAATCCTCAGATATATCAGGAAAGGAATCATGATCTCTCTACTAAACAGAAATTTAAAAGAAAGAATCACACAGATCTGCACATCTGCACAGCCCATGGCCCAGTAGAGACCAAATAGCCAACTGTTGCCTCTCATCTTATTCAAACTATTTATCCCTTTCAAAACTCGAGTTTTCTTTTGGAAAGAGAGGATAACGCATCATGAAGGGCAGAAAATAAGTACAATTGCATTAGACAGCACTGAAGTTATCATTCAACATTTTAAATTCCCAACATATATTTAAAGTTTAATGAATTGGTTTTATATTTTCTTGACAGGTTTTAGGATATCTAATCCCAAAATAAAGTTTTGATGGGCTTGTCTTATTTGATAAACTAGAAAAATCAGTGCTAGAGATAAATTAAGGCTGTTTTATCCTACGTTCCTATCTATCTTAGGATACACCCTTTATTACTGAATTATGATTAGATTATTTTGTCTAACTATGGGCTTGATCTCATTCAGCCACTACAACAGTAGGGGCGAGTGGCTATATAGTAAAAGCCGACCTTGTATGAAAAGGATAATTTTAGGGAAGGAAATCTCTGGGAGGGTTGATGTCTCCAAAGCCAAGAGTTGTGGTAACCTTCTCCAAGTGTTTATAGTCTGTGTGTTAATCTTCTTTTTAAGTGTTCTAAACTGTATAACTGAGTATCCTCATGCCTATCAGTGTCTTTTGTACCATCTCTTGTATGATATTTTAGCAAAGAAATCCTTTCATTTGATGTGTGGTGTTTTCGTCTTTATTTCCTTAGTATATGAGTATTTTGAGATGTCTGCATCAGTTTCAATGCTGTCACACTTGTGGTGGCAATGAGATATGACATGGTATGAATTTCAGCACCCGTTTTCTCAGTTCTCCTTTAGCAGCCAACATTAGCAAAGGATCCTATCAACTACAAACAGCAGTTTTCCGATAACCAACATATCCACCAGCCAGTCACATATGAGCAATCACTTACCTTACATCAGATCCTGCAACTGCAAGGTAGGAACCACTATGGTCGAATTCCACTGTAAAGTTCACACAAAGTTACACATTTTCAGAATATGTATAACTTAATTAATGCGCATATATGCCTATTAAAAGGGCATGATGTGATGAAAATGAATACCTGAATTTGTTGGAGTGTCTGGATCATATGGAGCAAAAGTCCGGAAGTTTTTCAGTTTCCGTAGATCCCATAGTTTTACACCATCATGCGCTGCAGTCTGTCAAATTTAGGAGTATAATAAGAACACTATGAACAACAATCCTTCCTTTCCTTTTATGTTATAACACATACCGCAAGGAAGTAACCATTCTCGGAGAAGGATATAGCAGTCACAGCCCCAACATGTCCATCAAACCTAGCAACATTTGCCTGCACGAACATCAAAGAAATAAATATGTAAAGAAATTATCAATGAGGAACGTTGCAAATATCAATATTTGAATATAAGAAACAAGACCGCATACCTGACTTTTTACATCCCAGATCTTAACAAGAGCTTCTACAGTGCCAGTTCCAAGAATGAGACCGTCAGGATGAAAAGCTGCAGATGTATAGCCTCCAGAAGATCCAGAAGAGTCTGAAACCTGCAAAATTCATCATGAAGTGTGACGTGTCTTTGTAATTCTCGCGGGAGAGAAAGATAAAGGAGAGAGGGGCACAAAAAGAGATACAAGAGGGGGGGGTGCGTGTGAGAGACAGAGAGAGAGAAACAGGGGAATCAAATCTCCGTTAACCAAAAGCCTGACTATAATTAGTCTCTAAGCCATCTATTTATAACCATTAGCTACTAATGGTCATCTCTGCTAATTACCACGACCAAATCCTAACTTATTTCTCTTTTTATACAATTACATAACACAATATCTAATTGTAAACTAATCTTACACATTGCACCACAAGACCTCACATACCCTGCCTAATGCATACTACTCTCTTTGATTACCCTTAGCGTTACACACAGATTAAAATCTTGCATGTCTTGCCATGCCTTTACTGCCCATCCCTAAAACTGACCATACCTGATTCAGACATGTCCCTGAAGAAATGTCATAAAAGCACCATGTGTTGTCGAGGGAAGCAGTGACAAAGTAGTTGTTGGTAGCATGGACAGTGACTGCTTGCACCTGAAAAATTGAATATGCATGTCATTGTTATATTGGGTAGCAGCCAACGAGACAATCACAATGAAAAGTAAATCATAAGCAACATCATAACAGAAAATTTTCATTAATTTTTTTCAGCTCTAGAAACAATGTTTTCCAAAATTCATAGTGATTAGTGATAATATTCATCACTACCAAAAAAATCTAGCTCATAAAATTCCTCAACGGAAGAGACAGGAACACCCTATAGACATGAAAATTGATAAACCAAGCAAGAAAAACAGGGAACCAAAAACTCAGGAAAAATAAAATTTGGGTAAGAAACCCTAGCTTAAATTTGTGAAATAATAGTTATTGGACAATATGTCCATTAAATGAGGATAAGACGCAAACAATTTAAAATGCCAAAACCTATCTTTCACTAGAAAAACTGGCTATGGGCTGTGATTTACTGCAATGAATTTCATTCACCTCTGCTGTATGATCCTTCAATACATGTCTGCAGATGTAGTTACCATCATCTGAGCTTTCCCACAAACGAACTGTCTGCAATATGAATAAGGAATCCTTCATCAATATGGAAGATACATCAATACGGAAGACAATTAGGGGGGGGGGGGGGAAGAATGACAGCGGAACTGCATGCTCAGGCAAAAACCTGCATTCAACTACTTAACTAACATATTTCATGAAGTGCTTAGAACATAAGAGCAAGCTGCAAAAAGAATACAGAATAAACAAACACAAAGAAGGAAACGTATCTTGGAAACACTTGGGGAAATAGCACAAGAACACAACAACAACAGTATCAACAAGCAACTTTATCCCCATATGTGAGGTCAGCTACATAAATTACACATCGCTATTGTGTACTCTCCAAGCATAAAAAACACTAATCCACTTAAATGATGCAGTAATAATAACTATGCATATCTTACAAAATATTTGCAGATGGAACCATTCTCCATCTTTGAAGTCAATTCATAGTCACAATTGTAAGTTGTATAAACACCCTTATAGTTTATAAAAAGTAACCAATGGTTAGGACATAACTACTTAAAACAAAATACAAATCTAACAAAAACTACTACAGACTGAAAAATAGATTAACACAAGACAATCTTGGTTATGTGATGTTGTGCCAAAACTTTAAGTGCTAAGAAATGATGAATGTGGATGAAGATCAACATCTAGCACAGCATGGTCAACACCACGGTAGGGATGAGAAAGATGAGGGAAGAAAATGCATAGAGCAAAGAATACTAACAAGTCATTAATTAGATAAAGAACATCAACTACCTTGTCTGCTGAACCAGTTATAAATTGATCGCCCTGAGCTACAAATTTCACACTTGTAACCTAACAAAAAAATGGTCAATCAGCTGAATGATTATTGGGAAAGACAGTGCAAGCATTCTCTTTTTGGGGGGCGGTTGAGAAGGTGGGAAGGGAAACCTTTTTTGAGTGACCACTGAGTGTGGATAATATCTGCCCTGATGGCCGGTCAAAAATCACAGCATTTGTATCTAGACCTCCAGTAGCAATCAAGTCCTGTTAACCAAGCAACGAGAAATCACTTACCAGCAACCCATAATTGTATGGTTTACATAATGCTCAAAAGGTCCAGGAAACATCCCATGCAGGTCATTTGAAAGATAAAAGTGGGCACACCAAGCAAATTGAAAAGTAAAAGCACAGTGCCAATAAAAGAAAGGATATGGTCAAGATAACACAATAAAATATTATACTGACAAAAAATTAAAAAAAAAAAAGAAAGAAAGAAATTTCATCTTTTGAAATGAAGCCCACCTCTGGAAAGCATAACTATTGTCCTTCACCATAATTAAAATCAGTGCCCAATGTGATTAAATAGCCAAATATGACCCTCTGTGAAAATTACATGTAAGCATATTAGAGATTGAATCCCACACCTTAGAATAAAGGATATCCATAGATAAAATGCCTGGTTTGCTCGTTTTGTGAAAGGGATGACTGGATATCTGGGTATATCCCTCTAAAGCCTCAACAGGAGCCAAAGTAGCAGGAATCTGAATCAAAAAGGAACATTTATATATAATAACCAGGTGCAGAAGCCAACTCAAAATCAGAATCAGAATGCCCAAAGAATACTTGACTGGCACAAGAAAAAGATCAAATCATATATATATATATATATATTCCAATTTCACCAGACGATAGTTATTAAAAGCACACTACTGTTACTTCAATTTCACCAGACCAAATAAGTCAACAAACAAGTCAAAAAGAAAACAGTATTATTAGATTCAGATAAGCCCAAAAGCTTTAATCAAGCAAAGGTCAGACCGCAAAAAAGAAAACAAGACTCCTAGAATCGAGATGGTATGGAAAATTCAATGCAGAATGAATTTTTATATTAACATGCCTGCCGCTTTTTCCTCTGCTGTGACAGAGATGCGTTACACTCAGTCAGCTCATCAATTATGGCACTAGTGATTCCAGTATGTATTTTCTTCGCACCAGGGACCATTTCCTCATCTTCAGCAGCTAAAACACAAACACTTCAAATTAGTATTGCAGACACTAAAAAACCTAATTACAACAGGCACCATCTCTACATAGTTTCACATTAAACTATTAGAAGAAACAAAACCCACCCTGGTCATTGCATGAGTCAAAGCATTAGTTGACAGTTCAATGGCTGGACACTGGTCAAACTATGGTCGAACCAATCATATTTAAATTAATATATTTTTAATTTTAATTTTATCAGTATATATTAATTTTAAAAAAAATTATATAGATATATAAAGAAACTAGTATTAATATATTTCATCATTCATGCCTCAATTTTCAAATTTAAGTAGAAGTAATGAGACCGGTTATGTGCCTCTTTTCCAGCTTTCTAAACATTGAGAACAGGTAAATAGAGAAACAAGAAAATTGAAAAAAAAAATCATAAATACCTCTTTTCCCATTGCTCAGAGCAACAGCATTTGCTGTCATCGCATTTGCTGCAGAAACATGGTACTGCCTTTCTGCTTGTGCAAGTAACGACCGTGCTTCATCCCTTTCCTTTTTAAGCCTTGCAATCACTCGGCAAGCAGCATCATGCTATAGATTAAACTAATTAAGTAACATTCTGGCATTGCAAATAAAATAGCTAAATCTAATTCTCAAATTTTAGATTCAAAATTAAACAATCATGTAAGCAAAAATTAATAACAAAACCAAAGCAGTATTCACCAGAAAAAAAAAAAAGCACAAAAGAGTTGTAACAAATTATTATGTACAAGAAACAAACAATTAAACTGTTTCTAAGAAACTTGACCACCAAGATGCAGAGAGCTTGCAAGTAAAAAAAATGACATAATGCGTTTATCATGCATAAGACAACATCAAGAGTTAAAACATTAAAATCTTTTGAAATTTGCCTTCATCACGAACAACTATTGCATTTAATATAACTAATCAATAAATTAATTGCATATTCAAATGGCAAAATTCAAATTGACCATATCAGATCAACAATACAAAGAACCGTATAACACTTCCAGTCAAGCAAACGTCCACAAATCCATAGAGAGGAAATTTTATCATTCATATTACAGCATCACGAGGTAAAACTTTAAAATCCTCTTGAAATACGCCATCTATTACACCCGATTATAATGCTTACTCTAATGAATCAATAAATCACCTGCGCATTGAAATATATCAATAGAAGGCACAATTTAAGTTGGCCGTACATGACAGACATGATGAAGCAGCATAAATCACTTCCAGTCAACAAACTTGTGAAATTCTATAAAGACAGGAAACTTTATAGTCATGTCACCAGACGCTGTTGATCTTACTTGATATAGAGCATGACTTAGCTCTTGCCTTGCTGTGTGTAGCTGTTGCTCCAATGCAAAATTAGACAGCATCAATCCATCCCATTCCTACAAGTTGACAAACAAACTCACCATAACTGGAAGACTACACAATGAAGCACAAGCTAAGCAAACTTAGTTTGAATTTAACGATTTCTTTCAAAATCTTGTGCAGTAAAACTGTGAGCCAACAAGTAAAGCATGATAATGCAACAAAAAGAATATAAGATTGGACCGCTTCAAGAGTTTAGCTGCTAAAAAAGCAGCTAAGAAACAAAGAGCAATTACTTTGAGAAAAGCAAGATTTATGATTTAACAAACAACAGGTACAGGTAAGAGTGAAAGCTGCATGACAAATAAGAAGCACTTAAAAGATCCCAACTGATTGATATCACTTCAAACAATTAAATTAAAAATACACATAAATGCACACCAACAAGCTAATACCAAGATGCAAATGACTCGATCTTAAAAAGTGCAATCTTTACATGTAATCTGCAGATCACAGCCCTACATTGTGTTTTGCAGGTATCTTCAGAGACGATGTCTGTCTACCTTGCCATTTAATTTGACAAAAGCAGGATTTTCTAGTATTTTATAATCTAGCTCTGCTGAATTACTGGAAACCACGTTATGGACAAATAGAAAATCAAATGGATGTATTTGTTAAACTTAAGAACTAGCTAACAAACCTTTCCCTACAACATAGTTCTTAGAGGACAAGCTTGCATACTGTCAGAGTGAAAATTCCTTGGCCTATCACAGTATTTAGTCCTAAGGTACCTTCCATCCAACAATACCCACATTGTGTACATGTTTATAATCCTGACTTCTGACCAACCAAAGCTATATGCAACAGAAATCCATCACTAGGTAAATTAATATGTTATATTAAAAATATAAGTAGTTAGTTACAGTTAGTTGGTTCAGTTAGTTGATTTCAGGTAGTTTAATGATTCCGTACAGAATTAGCCGTTGGGAGCTAACCTATCTAAAGGGGTTCCTAAATCAATTGCATGTGTGATGTTTTGTTTCCAGTGAATATCGAATCAATTCTGAATTCTCAGTATCTCTCGACTCCCTCTCTCTCGTCTCTCTCTGTTTCTCCTACTCTTTCCCTCTCTTTCCTCTTCTTTCTCAAATTACATAACATAATACTCCCCATTCAAGCATATTTCGTAGGTATAATACCATGCAAAATCGTAATATACCAATTTTGAGCTCTAATTTTTGCTGTCAATGACCAACAAGTCTTTCCTTCGTCTGATGATAACTAAGCTTTTACTTGAAATAACATGCCTCTCCAGACTGTACAGGCATGATGATAAAAGAGAATCCAGAATGCCCTCATGAAGAAATGCAGGGCTAATGATCCTCTAAATTTATTTTATTAAAACGAACAAATAAAAAACACAGACAGAGCAACGTACTTCTCCAAGCCCACCTAAAAGACATGACTCTCAAAACAGGATAATTTTGTCATAATCTAAACAAAAAATTTAAATTAACTGAAACAAAAAGAAGATTCTAAAATAAACAAATAAACCTAAATTAAAATAAAATCAATATGAACAACTTAATTACAATAATCACATGATGCCGCAATCTCCATCACCATCCCTGAAGCTAGGTAGTGTCAGCTTGGCACTATTCTTAAAGCGTAGTCAACCATCTTCTCTAGATGGTATTCTTTTCCTTTTTTCCTCTGGGTAATTACGATTAACATGCTGATTATTTGAGTCTGAACTGGCTAGAAGAAAATTTTCCCCTATCTCAGTATTATTATAATATGCATATAATAATGTAATCTCCAACATAATAAAATGAAAAAGGATGCCAGAACTAAAATAAAATGGTTAGACTTCAAACTAATTGTTGATTTTTTCCCTCTGTCATATTCAGTGCAGAATGAAAAATCCAGACATAATCTAGGTCTCTAAGTCAAGCTGAATTACATTTATATGAAAAGCTAAAAAGATAGATACTCAATTGACAGAACATTCAACTGTGAGTGCTATCATCATCCAAGAAACAAAGATCTGCTATATAGAAAAATTAACAGTCAAGCGCCAGACTTTCTAGCCACTGAACAAGTAACAAAGTTTAGAGTCCCAACGCAGAGAAAAATGAAAGCACATAAATTAATAAATATAATATACAAGTCTACAAACATTCCGCAGCAAATATAACACATCTCAAAAACAGTATTAATGTGCTAAACTAAAGCCTCAAAAGCCATACATTTTGAAACATTCCAAGCATGCCCGGGATACTTGCTGCTTGTACAGGCCTTGGCCTTACTATCTGCAAGACAAAGTATCCAGATTGAATTGCCTATACAACGTAACGTCTTGGAAAAGCAAAAATTCGCACAGCGTGAGAAGTTAGTCCACTTATAGGCTCATTATAAAGTTTTAATTCTGATAACAGTAGCACCATACCTTGCCTGTTTTAATTGGAACAACGTCATCTGAAGTAAGAGGTTCTCCAGTAATTGGACATTTTCCATAGTCCTACGCATTCGGTTAACAAAATTAAAAAAGCTTCAGAAAACAGTAGTAATAAGAACATCCATTGATATACAGTTCATAAATAATTAATCACCCCAAGAACTCTACAAACTAGTTGACTTTACTAGCGATATTCCTCAATTGAGATACTAAATGCTAGAGGAAACCTGAAAGGAGAAAACGCTCACGCAATTATGTACCCTAATTTCCAAGGCGGAGCTAAATCTCCCTTTTATTTTACTATCTAAGAATATATGTTCTATCAAATCATCGCTCTTTCTGCTAACTTTCCTCCTCATCCTCCACAAGACCCAATTCACATTCTTCAAGCAAGCTCAACAACGTATAGTAGAAAGGCCAGCAAGAAGCACGAGAGTAAGGGATAGAGAAAAGGTACCGCAATGTGCCTCTCAATTAAACGCTTCTCATAGAGCAATCCAGACTTCTTCGACACTACTGGCTCTTCGGGCACCTCACCGGAGACTGTAGGGACAGTAAAGAAATCAGCAGAAATGAAACTCAAACATGACCTCACGAATGCAGAGTTAAATAAACACGAGAGAAACGCAAAGGAAGTATTGAGAGCAAGAGATTTACTGCAGCAGTTCATGATGGCTGAACCGAAAATTAGGGTTTTGGGTTTTTCAAACCCTGCTACTCCTTCAGATTTATTTACCAGAACGGAGCTTCGAATGTAAGAGACAGCGCGGAGAAGTGGATGCCTTCGAGGAAACGGGGAAAATAGGTATTCCCCTCAACCAAACGGCATTGACTGGGGCGCATGCAGCGATGTGGGAATGATCCAATCCAATCAATAGGCCCATAATGAGGATTAAGGCCTACAATGCGTGAGCAAGGCCTGTATCGTGCGTGAAAGGACAATTCATCTACAAATTCCCATAGTTTTAACTTGTTTTAATTTGTACGAGTACCTTATAGCATTTTTTTTAATTTTCATTAATGTTTCATATTGACTCCTAAATCAAATAGTGTAAGACGCAATAGATACGTTTATGTAGCTTATATTTATCAGCATGAGCAATTGACAAAATAATTTATTAACAATAATATATTTAAGGTAAATTAAATTTAAAAGTAAAATACCATGATCATCTTTCTATTTTTCTTTAATTATACAGAACTCAACCCCCCATTTTAAAAAATATACATGTTAGTATAAGCTAGTGTAAAAAGAATATTAAACATTGTGGCATGCTAATTGATCAATAGTGGTTTCACAAAAGCAACATACTATAGTTTCTGGGTTTTAATTAAAGGATAATCTATCTACAAATTCTTATAGTTTTAACTAGGTTTTAATTAGCACCTTATAGTTTTTTTTTTAATTTTCATTAATGTTTCATATTGAGTCCTAAATAAAATAATGTAAGACGCAATAGATATGTTTATATAGCTTATATTTATGAGGATGAGCAATTGACAAAATAATTATTAACTATAATATATTTAAGGTAAATTAAATCCAAGAGTAAAATACCAAAATCATCCTTCTATTTTTCCTTAGTTATACAGAACTCAAACCCCCCACCCCTGATTTTTAAAAAATATACATTTTAGTATAAGCTAGTGTAGAAAGAATATTAAACATTGTAATATGCTAATTGATCAATAGTGATTTTACAAAGCAACATACTATAGTTTTAGGGTTTTAGTTAAAGGATAAATTAAAGGATAATCCACCTACAAATTCTTATAGTTTTAACTAGGTTTTAATTAGCATGTTATAGTTTTTTTTTAATTTTTCATTAATGTTTCATATTGACTCCTAAATAAAATAATGTCAAACACAATAGGGATGTTTATGAAGCTCATATTTATGAACATGAGCAATTGACAATATAATTTATTAACTATAATATATCTAAGGTAAATTAAATTTAAGAGTAAAATAATATAATCATCCTTCTATTTTTCTTTAGTTATATAGAACTCAACACCCTTCATTTTAAAAAATATACATTTCAGTGTAAGCTAGTGTAGAAAGAATATTAAACATTGTAGCATGCTAATTGATCCATAGTGGCTTTACAAACCAACATACTATAGTTCTAGGATTTTAGTTAAAGGATAAATTAAAGGATAATCCATCGACAAATTCTTATAATTTTAACTAGGCTTTAATTAGCACCTTATAGTTTTTTTTTATTTTTCATTAATGTTTCATATTGACTCCTAAATAGAACAATGTCAGACGCAATAGGGATGTTTATGCAACCTATATTTATGAACATGAGCAATTGATAATATAATTTATTAATTATAATATATCTAAGGTAAATTAAATTTAAGAGTAAAATAATATAATCATCCTTCTATTTTTCTTTAGTTATATAGAACTCAACATCCTCCATTTTAGAAAATATACATTTCAGTGTAAGCTAGTGTAGAAAGAATATTAAACATTGTGGCATGCTAATTGATCCATAGTGGCTTTACAAAGCAACATACTATAGTTTTAGGATTTTAGTTAAAGGATAAATTAAAGGATAATCCATCTACAAATTCTTATAATTTTAACGAGGCTTTAATAAGCACCTTATAGTTTTTTTTTATTTTTCATTAATGTTTCATATTGACTCCTAAATAAAATAATGTCAAATAAAATAATGTCAGACGCAATAGGGATGTTTATGTAGCTTATATTTATGAACATGGGCAATTGACAATATAATTTATTAACTATAATACATCTAAAGTAAATTAAATTTAAGAGTAAAATAATATAATCATCCTTCTATTTTTCTTTAATTATATAGAACTCAACCCCCAATTTTAAAAAATATACATTTTAGTGTAAGCTAATGTAGAAAGAATATTAAACATTGTAGCATGCCAATTGATCCATACTGGTTTTACAAAGCAACATACTATAGTGTTAGGGTTTTAGTTAAAGGATAAATTAAAGGATAATCCATCTAAAAATTCTTATAGTTTTAACTAGGCTTTAATTAGCACCTTATGGTTTTTTTTTATTTTTCATTAATGTTTCATATTGACTCATAAATAAAACAATGTCAGACGCAATAGGGATGTTTATGTAGCTTATATTCATGAACATGAGCAATTGACAATATAATTTATTAACTATAATATATCCAAGGTAAATTAAATTTAAGAGAAAATAATATAATCATCATTCTATTTTTCTTTAATTATATAGAACTCAACCCCCCACTTTAAAAAATATACATTTCAGTGTATGCTAGTGTAGAAAGAATATTAAACATTATAGCATGCTAATTGATCCATAGTGGTTTTACAAAGCAACAGAATAGAAGACTCCCCTTTTGTGGTGGCTGCCTCCCTTAGGTGTAGAAGCTCAGAAACATATTCCAAAACTCATAGATTCACTTAACACACTTAGGTCGCAACCTCAGGATTGTTAGATCGCGACTTAAGAGGCCAAGGTCACAACCTCAGAAGTGTCATGTCACAACTTGGCAGGGCAGAAAGCATTCATCTTGACTCAGGTCCAAAATCGCGCAGTTTCATTAAAAGGGCATACAGGTCATGACCTTAGAAGTCCATGTCACGACCTGGGGAGGCAAAACACTCCAAGCTCTTGTGTTTTCGTCCTTGTAACTTTGTGGCTCCATCTATGCCCCATCTGGGGTCTTGGATCCTTCTCCAATTGCCTGAAAATCATGACAAAGAGCTTTATAAAGACTAACTGATTTCAAATCAAGGCAATTACAATTAAGGAGAGAAAAATGACCCTTTTTACCCCTTAAATAGCAAAATACAAAGTATGACGCAATGTAATCAAATGGATATAAATGCATGCATAATGAGAGTAAAGGGTTACAAAACATTAGAAAACACTTGAGAAAACCATATAAAGATTGGGTTCCATCACAATCATTAGATATTCAGAAAGTAAGATGAACTTACTTGATCGATACCTTGATCGATGAGTCTTTGATCAATCATATTATTGATTAAATATCGTAAGAAAGATTATAGCCAATATATGCATTTATCGAGTAAATTATGGGTCAAACAATGATCGAACAAATTATCGATAAATGAAGAAATACAGACAGAGTGTCCTCAGCAAGTGAAATTCTTTTGTATTTTGTGCATTGCTAATTTCTTCTAGATATGCATGCCTTCATGTCTTTATAAAGAGAATAATATGATTAAGGAAGGCTGAGAAAAGCTTGAAGACAAAGAGATGAATGAAGAACATTGTGAATATCTGTTATGAAATGAACTCATTTAATTATCGAACACTTGATCAAAAACTATTTGATCGATCATATTATCAATAAAGCTAAGTATGAAAGAAATATATTTTCAAAGTGTGTTGATCAAATACTTTATTGATAAATGGTTGATAGAAAAAATGATCAAAAAAAAGTTTTAACAAAATTTTCACAATAAAGTCACAGAATAGATGATGATCGATTAAATGATCGATTAATGATTAATCGATTAAGTGATCGATAAATGATTGATAAAGGATGTTTTAAAAAAGATCAGGAAAAGACTTTGATCGATCAAGTTATGTGAAAACAAAGTCTTGAATGATAGGATGATTGATCATTTTATCAATAAATGAATGATCGATTAGGTGATCTAAAAATGGCTCAAAACAGATATATGTAGTGAAGGTGATAATGATTGATCATTTGATTGATGAATGACTGATCGATCAATTCATTGATTAAAGATGTTGACAGAGTACTCAAACAAAACACATTATCGATAAAACCAGTAGTTATCATGCAATGATAGAGTAGGTTATCGATTAATGTCTGATCGATAAATGGTGAATTAACCAGAATATAAAGTGAGTACGAAGACTTTCTCATCGATAACTCGTTGATCGACCAGGTGATCGATAAATCTTGTGTTATGAGTGAGAAAGTTCAACCTTTTTCCTGACTGCTTATCGATCAACCAATAATTGATTAAGTGATCGATTGTTTCCTACAACATCTTATATTAAGCAGTTATACCAATGATCGATCAGTTGATCGATCAATCTAGCAAGTTATTGAGTAGAGTAAATTATCTATCATGTGATCGATAAAACTTAACAGTATATAATTTCAGAATATGCAGTCAATGATCCAAGAGATGATCGGATAAAAGCTTAACAGTTATTCAGAGAAACTTGCAATTTGTTTGATGGCTTATCGAAGACCTTGTTTATCAATCAAGTGATCGATAAATACATTTATCCATAACGTTATCTGAAAACCATTTATCCAACATGTTATTAATAAAACCTTACTAATACGTATGAAGATAGAAGAGAAGAATTGAAGGGATAGTACCAATAACTCGATAAAGTGATAGAGTATATAATTGCTTGATCAGGCTCGAGCAACATCTGATAATGGCCTTTTATTTCCTCATTTCTTCTAATGCTTTTACTCAATAACATGTTTGAGTAGCATTTGATCAAGAGCTTAATCAATCTATGTAGAACTGCTGGTCTTTGCCTCAATAAATTTGAATTCTGATTCAAGCAAAACAAAGGTCAACTTTGAGTGATCATGAATCTTCCAATTCAACTCCAAATTTTGCAAATAAGCTATCCCTAGAATTGAGTCTACTTTCTAATGCAACAAGAACCACCCTAAGATTCATTGTAGTCACAAAGTTATGTTTATCATAGTGATTAAATGGGAGAATAAAGGCGTTAAACCCAACTGTAATGTTTCAAACAACATATCTCCCTCATATAAAACTCTTTGAAGTTGATCTTGGTATCTATGAACCGTTTCTGAGTCTGGTTTCATATGAATCAAGTTTCGCCTCAGACAAATTTGTGGTTTAAGACATATTATAGAAATACCGAATATATGTCAGAGCTAAACAAAGAATAGAACATAACAAAGTATGTGTTTACTTGATAATTTACTTGATAAGCCTCTACTCGAGTTCTTGATCGATCAATGCCTGTAAAAATCATTTCTGAAGCTTGTTTTCAATGTTTATATGAAGGGTGACTCAATATATGATGATATAACTTCCAGTTTGTGCATTTTAGCTTCTGATTGAGCCATTCAAACTTTTAATTGAGTGTAGCAACCTCCAATATCAAATCTATGAATTTGAATCTTGATATTTCCATTTGATCTTGCAAGTTCTTCTTTTCTCAATCTCTCTTCTTCTTCTTCCTCTTGATTATTCTCCATGATTCAAAGTTCAACATAATATCTCCTTTCTTTTCTTGAGAAAACTACAGAAGATATTAAGTACGATAGTTAGTCAAAGTATGAGATAAATAATTTATGTAAACTTTTTACTCTATTATTTGACATCATCAAAACTAATCATCATATCTAACACCCATACCTTCTAAAAATCATGTTTGAAACTAATTCTATAACTTGGTTTTTGAGGCATTCATTATAGATTTGTTATGGTGAGCTCCTAGCGAATGGCATTAAAAAATTGCCCTCTGTATCATGAATTTTATCATGGCAAACTCACAACAAATGGCATACAACAAGAAATGATCTCACTTCAAAAATTCATAACTAATTCTAAAGGCTTTCAAAAATTAGAAATTAGGACTCTTTGGAAGATGAGTTATATCTCTTGACTACCAAATAAAACTAGATTAACTAATGCAATATAGCAATACTAACTTAGGTCAAACTCTTAAGGAGCCTAAAGGTGTCCTAGTAATCTAAGTACATAACCAAGTGAAATGTGTGATGTAATTATGCAAGTAATGGTTTATTTAAGGGCTAAAGAAAGCTACCTAATCTTTTTGTGATTTTTAGACTTAGTGAGTGAATATGAATGCAGTGAATGAGTTATCCTTGGTGGCCAAATCCACCAACTATCCTAGTTTCACTTTCAATTGAGTTTCAATCCTTTATTAAGTTAGGTTTGTGAAAACACCTTCCCCAAAAAATGAATTCAATTAGCTAGAATCATAACCCATCAAATTCATCCTAGTGCTTAACATGAATTATACTCTAAAAGAGGTGTTTTTCTCTCTTAATTAACAACACTAGCATCCTAACTGGTTTATCAAGAGATTCAAACAATTAAGTTGAAAGAATCAATATAACAGAAGGCAATACCAATCCAATTAATCAATTAAAGTACAGAATACAATCCAATTCTCTGTTTCAATGCAATTTAACCAAATTACATTCTTGATACAATCATAAATCATAAATCTAAATCTTAGAAATTACAATCTATGAATATAAAGAGTGCAACTAAGAATAAGATAGAAGAAACCCCCAATATAGCTTCAGGAACTCAAGTTGGATTCTCTGGACATCAAGGATTCATGATCTAGCCTCTCATGATTGGAATCACAGCTCCACAAAGCTCAACAATCTCCATGGCCATGGTACCAATGATCAAAGGACGAACGAAGGAGAATAATCAGTGAAAAATGTGGGAAATGAGGTAGAACTGGTAGATTAATGATAGGAAATGGAAGAGAAGTGAAGAGAGATGAAGAAAAGAGCAATCTGGATAAAAAAATTGAGCTAAGAAGTGAGAATGGCAATCTCCCCCTTCTGGTGTACAACCTAGAATTTAAACCCAGATTTTCATCCATCCCCCACAACACCTTAGATAGAACCATGAATCCTTTGATGTCTTCAACCTCTAACCACCTATAATGATCAACTTAAGCTCATAATCATCTAGTTAAAGGTAAATGAGGTGCATAAGAGTCAAATGAAGAGTAAAACAATTGATTTGTCCTATAAAAGCACACAAATGACTCAGTTACCTTCGATACACTAAAACATCTAACTTAACCCAAAATATACAATTAAAAACTACAAAAGCATAAGTTTTAATTTCTTTTTGTACTTGTAAAGATCTCTCAATATCTTAGCATATTTAGGTTGAGAGGCCAATTCAAGTAAATGCACATTAACTTTCAATTTGCTAAACAACTTATATAACTCATCATCTTTTCCATCATTAGGTTTAGACTTTTTCATGCTTGAAAGATAAGAATGTGGAAAGGAAAGTTCTTTGAGATTTACCTCATTATCTTTAGTGATATTGGCTCTTTGCATGTGAGGTGAACTCTTTTTAGCAACCCTATCATTTCTCATGTCATCAACAAGTGTGGTGGCCTTTTTCTTCAAGATTCTCTTCTTTTTTATGCTCTTAAGTGAAGGTACAGCGATAGAGGTTAGCCCTTGCACTTGCATACTCTCATCAAAAACATCTTCTACATCTTCATCTTTCTCATTTTTCTTTCTAACTAGCTTCCTACTCCTCAAGCTTATAGCATTTAGGCTCTTAGAGTTAATGACAATGTTGAAAGGTAGATTCATCCTTCTTAGTATCTTTCTCACTCTTAAAATTTTCCATTTGGGAGACAAAAGCTTGGAGATTCTTGTTCTTAATCTCAAGTTGCTCCACTTTGTCACACAACTTACTCATCATCTTTATTAAGGCACCCTCTCTACTAGACTCTTGGATTGGGATCTCTCTTGACGTAGATGGCCTACCATAATTTCCTCTAGAGACATTCCCAAACTGTTCTTGAGAATTTCCAGTGCCTCTATACAAATTCTCCTTTTCTTGACTACTTTAAAATCCTCTATTGTCATCGCTACTCTACTTAGTGGTGAAGTCTCCTCTTCAACCATTATTGTAAGTGTTTTGGGAGAATTAGTTGGGTCTTTGAAGTTCATGGCAGCAATATCTTTAGGTCACCCATAGAGGGACAATTAGGAGCAGTATGCATAGGGCTAGTACACACATCATAAGTGGTAGGAACAAAGGCTTGGGTCATGGGAGGAGTGTGTAGGGCTTTGACTTAGTGGCTTTGTTGAGTTTACAAGGCCTTTTGCATGTAAACCATTTAGTCACTTAAGATTTCCAATTTGCTCAAAATTTTATCTGATTGCCAAGCTCCTATTTCATATAACTCAACAGCGTCTTTAACACCAACTTGTTGATTATTTGCAGCCATCTTCTCTAGAAGATCCTATACACCTTGAGAAGTTAAGTTAATTAAAGAACCACTAACAATAGCATCAATGGTGGACTTTTGGTGATCTAGTAACCCATATAGAAGTACTGGACCTAATGTGGTTGAGAGATTTGGTGGTGTGGGCACTTAGCAAGAAGAGCTATGAACCTCGTCCAATACTCATATAAGCTCTTTGCAACTCCTTGTTGAACACTATAAATCTCCTTTCTTATTCTAGCTGTCCTTGATGCTGGAAAATATTTCTCCAAGAATTGTTTCTTCAATTACTCCCATGAGAGTGATACAAAGCATTGGGACAATATGTATAGCCATTCCTCAGCTTTTACTTCAACAAAAAACAAAAAGGCTCTACTTAAAACATCATCTAGGTGTGCTCCGACAGGCTTCATGGAGGAATAAATCATGTAAAGGTTTTGGAGAGGCCTATATAGGTCCTCATTTGCATTGTCATAAAACTTAGGTAAAGCACTTATCAAAGTTCCTTTCTGGAAGAGTTCATTTCCTTTATGCTCATATGCCTAACATTATTAACTCCATTATTTTCATCTTGTTGCCCTCACCTGTTGTTATTAAGATTAGGCCTTTCCTTTTCTTTAGGTACCTTATTAGCCCTAGGTGTTTCATTAACTCTAGATGCTTTATTAACTCTAGGCATATTATTTTGATCCATGACAAAATGATGGTCTATGTAATCTCGAAGAGAAGATTCATATTCAGAAAAATTAGAATAATCATAAGAATGCTTAGAATGTAATGAATGTGGAGGTGTAAAAGGTGTAAAACGTTTAAAGTGAAAATCACTAGTCCCCTCAAGCAAAGTTTCTTTCTTAAGTTTTCTTAAAGTCTTATTTATTTCAGTGTCAAGTGGCTAAAGTGTCTCTCTTCCATATCTGGTCATAAAAGAACTTTAAAATCTCTTTAAGCAATTAATCCAAAGAGTATCCATAATGCAAGAATCAAACAACTGAATGAATTAACTAATGTAACAAATAAAATCTACTCAAAATCAAATCAGGGCATAATTAGACACTCAAAAGAATGCTAAAGACCCACAAGAATCACTCAAAAATAGGTCAAAATACGTTTAAAAAAATCCTTTAGCAAAGACAGGTGCTCTGATGCTTCAACAAATGTGCCATGGCATCTAAGATAGAGAGCAACTTCCTTTTATCAGATAGAAGTCTCGTGGTAGACAACAGAAAGTGCCATGGCGATTTGGATAGATTTAGCGAACCAATATAGAAAGATAGCCCAAATGCAATCCAATCTCAATCTCAATCTTTTCACTACAATCACTTCCCAAGATACTCCAAACAAGTGTCAACAACAGTTTTCTAGTTGGTGAACACTTTAAAACTTGAAAATACTTTCAAAATCAAAATCAATAAGATGGTTGAAAAAGATTTCACAGTAAATAACAATGATTATGTAGTAACCAAAATGAGCTAAAAGCAAGTATGTAAGCAAAGCTTATGCAAACATAAACACTTTAAACTATTTGCTGGAGTTTCAAGAAATTTTTTTTAATGCCAAAAAATAAAAAAGACAAGTAAACATGCAACAAACACAACCTCCTCACAATGATATTTGGACACACGATTACTAGGGACCAAGGCTCCCTCGTAACAATGCTAAATTTAATGAGCCATGTCACTTGACTATCAAATAAAACTGGACTAACTAATGCAATATAGCAATAGTAACCTAGGTCAAACTCTTGAAGAGCCTAAAGGTGTCCTAGTAATCTAAGTACCAATATCAAATTCACCAAGTGAAATTTGTGATGTAATTAGGCGAGTAATGATCTAATTAAGAGCTAAATAAAGCTATCTAATCTTTTTGTGATTTTTAACTAAGTGAGTAAATATAAATGTGTGAATGAGTTATACTTGATGGCCAAATCTACCAACTATCCTAGTTCCACTTTTAATTGAGTTTTAATCCTTTATTAAGTTAGGTTTGTGAAGACATCTTCTCCAAACAATGAATTTCATATTCATTTCAATGCTAAATATGAATTATACTCTACAAAATGTGTTTTACTATCTCAATTAATAATGGTAGCATCCTAACTAGTTTATCAAGAGATTCAAATACTTAATTGGAAGAATCAATGTAACATAAGGCAACACTAATCCAATCAATCAATTAAAGTGCAAAACACAATCCAATTCTCAGTTTCTATGCAATTCAACAGAATTACATCCTCAATATAGTTATAAATCATAAATATAAATATTAGAAATTACAATCTATGAATTAAAGAGTGAAACTAAGAATAAGATGGAAGAAACTCCTAATATAGCTTTAGGAACTCGAGTTGGCTTCTCTACATGTCAAGGATTCATGATCTAGCCTCTCATGATTGGAATCACAGCTTTACAAAGCTTAACAATCTCTATGGCCATAGTACCAATGACCAAAGGATGAATGAAGGAAAATAATCAGTAGAACATAAGGGAAATAAGGTAGAAATGGTAGATTGATGATAGGAAATGGTACAGATATGAAAAGAGATGAATAAGAGAGCAATTTGGACAGAGAAATTTGCTGGGAAGTGAATATGGTGATCTCATCCTTTTAGTACACAATCTAGAATTTAAACCCAAATTTTTTGTTTGTCCACTACGGCATTTATACAGATGTGCTGCGGCACCTCAAACAGAACCATGAATCCTTTGATGTCTTTAACCTCTAACCACCTATAATGATCAACTTAAGCTTATAGTCATCTAGTTAAAGGTAAATGAGATGCATAAGAGTCAAATGAAAAGTAAAACATTGATTTGTTCTATAAAAGCACACAAATGACTCATTTACCCTCAATGCACTAAAACCTCTAGCTTAACCCAATATATACAATTAAAGGCTACAAAAGCATAAGTTTGGGAAAAGAAATATAGGTAAAATATGAGACTTATCATTGAGATGTCTATTTTGTAATATGAAAAATCCTACTTTTAACCCCTCAGAGTAAGCGTTTGGAAGCGTTATGGTTCAAACGATTCATAAAACAAGCCCGTAGATTGAACTTTGTGATTGGTTCTCAGGTTACTATTTACTGGTAAATTTTAGATTTTTAGTCCAATTTTGAGCAATCATAATTCTTAGCACACACATCCATTTTAAGTAATCTAGCACTTGTTTTAAAGCTTAGGATGTGTACTTTAATCATGCCAAATTTCATGAGTAGAGTCAGTCATTTGCCATACTTCTACTCTGTCACTATTTTGTTGCTCAATTAGGGATACCTTATCCCCTAACTTGCACTAACAGTTCATAATTAAGACTTTCCATACATAATACCATTCCATCCATACACTAACCATTCCCATACATTATCATAGCTAATTACACAAGCCAACATCATCATTTATCATCACATATCACCAATGGCACAATTGCAACATACATTCATATATAAAGTGTACAACATAATGTAATACATTTCTTAAATTCTTTTCCTCTCTTTCTTGCTTCACTTCCTGATTTCTTCTCCAATCCTTTTACTCCTAGTATGGTTGGTTAAGGGAGGGTGAGATTCGAAAGAATTTTAGTAGCAAACATTACCATTTATGCATGCAAGATAGATGCAAATGTATGACATGCTTTTGTGCACATAACTTTATCATTCATGCATAGTGAAATGCTATGGAAAGTAAGCCAGTTCATTCATATTCACATAACATAATGCCGAGGCATGCTTAACATAAACATGGCAATCATAATTTAGTAGCATAGCTTAGTCACATCTTGGCATTAATAGCACATACACACATACACATCAAACATATAAGAAAGGTAAGTTCACTGTCTTGTATCATAAGTTTTCTCTTGCTCTTTAACTTGCTCCCTTTTGCTTTCAACCATTAAGGTTGCTTCCTCTACCTTTGTCATTCCTTTTCATTGATCTCTTATGGCTCTA
The DNA here is from genome assembly GCF_004799145.2 of Neltuma alba. Taxonomy (NCBI): domain Eukaryota; kingdom Viridiplantae; phylum Streptophyta; class Magnoliopsida; order Fabales; family Fabaceae; genus Neltuma; species Neltuma alba. The sequence goes on from NW_021635234.1 coordinate 493,560, forward strand.
AATGCACCAACACATCATTTCCATTCATTCATTAGAGCCATGGTAATCAATAACATCAATACTTTGTTTTCTTTGAGTTATATTAGCTTCTAAGTTTTGAGCTTGATTTACAATCTTTTTAAAATTAATTCCACATGCTATTCTTATACAATTTTGCATGTAGAATCCATTTCCGAGCTCAAAATAATCAAAATCAAACTCCTTCCCTATGAACCAGCCTTGACTAAATAGTATGCCTTTAGGGTCCAAAATTTTCATTTTCAATTCCAATGATTCCAAACTTGTTTTCTCACCTTTACCCTACACAATTTTTCATTTTAAACACATTGGAAGCATCAAAATCATCAGAATCACATCCTAGGAACAAGAACTATGTCTGACAGAATTACTATTCGAGTTGCACAATAATGAAATTCAATGATTTCAACATAAAACCTTTGATTTTTGTTCCTCTCAAGCCTTCAACCGATTTCAATAATGACCACTTAACCTTTCTTTCTCCCTCTTCTTGCTCTCTCTAGAAACCATTTTGCAAGAGTTTCCCTATAGGTTCTGTTACATCTTACTATTGTATCGTCTTAAGGTTCAATTAAAACCATTTTAGACCACATCGGATGGTCTTGTGCTCAATTTTATCCTAAAAACGCTGATTTTCGGATTTTTACTGTTCATCCGGTAAAAATCTAGTTTTCTGGCCCAATTTAAAAAATTCATAACTTAATGTAGAAAAATCAAAATGGAGTGGTTTAAAATTCTATAAAAAGATATTTGAATGCTCTTTTAAGGAAAAATAATATTGTAAACCAATTCCATTTGAAAAAGTGTCAAGTTTTTGTAGAAGTCACCTCTATCTATTTGGCAAAAACCCTTTTTCCAGATTCTGAACCTTAACTTTGAAAAATCATTAAAAATCTTGTAGCTGTCCATTTTTAACGTGTTAACTATCAAAATGAAGCTCAGAACGTGATCTACAATCATAACAAATTTTGTGATTAAAAGCGTTCAGGAAATTAATCAAAATGTCACTTAAAGTTGGCAGTGTCGGTAGGTTTACAGCACTGCCCAACTGAATATTTACATAACCAAAAGTCCACAAATTTTTATGGTGTGACACCATAATTTAACCTTCAATCTGCAGCTTGCCCTTGGAAGTTTCAGGCCCTAAAATGTTAGATTGTGTTTGGAAGATGAGATTTTAAGAAATCCCAGTAGCAAGATCAATCAACCAAAACATCAACAGGCATCATTAGAAAGCATTTCAACATTAGCTATCATAGGAAAACTAATCTTCTTATAAATAGGCAACCTCAACATGCAAGGCCATGGCAACAAATGCAAGGAGCAATCATATCACAAACATCATAGTTCAACCATATAATAGCAAGCATTTATGCCATAAATAACAATGCAAAGTTAACATTAATGGCTAATTGAATCCCACTACCTTGATCCAATGCTCTTTGATTTTCTTGTTTTTCTTTCTTGCTTCCACAAATGCCCAATACTAACATGCAATTCATAAAAAGGACAACAAGAACCATCAACCATTTCACATAAAAATCAACAACATAACTCAAGGACAACCTTTGTCCCTTAAAGCTTCTACCTTTGTTCTTTAAATTTTAGAGTTTGTTTCCATAAACCCTAAAAATTCCCTCTTGACCTTTCCTATATGGTTTTTCATGTAGATTTCAAATTTGTGCTTGGATTTAAGAAAATAAAACTCCTTCTTCTAGTTTCAGCTTAGTCGAACCGCTATGGTTTATTTTCTAAAAATTACAACTTTAGCTTTAATGCTTCCAACCTTTGTTCTTTAGGTTTATCCTACACCATTTTCTATTTTGAACGCAATGGAAGCATCAAAATATTGAAAAACTCATCCTAGGGTCCATTTATTATCTTGGCCGAACTGAACCTCCAGCAAAACATCAAAGAAAACACTTCAAAAACAACTTACAACCACTTGTAACCACTAGGATCTATCATGCTTTAAAGTGTTCTAACATGTTGGACCAACAAAACTTCTTCCCCTACCATATATACATTTTAGCCAGCTCTATTAACAAGGAAAAATCAAATATTCCAACCATACAAAGTAAGAAAACAAGACAAGGAACCATTTGGAACCATAAACTAACCTTGATTCTCATTTGTATGCTTAAAGTTAATGCCTTTCTCCTTGGTTTCTCCTTGAAGTTCTTCCTTTTCCCTCTTGGTTCCTCTTGGCCAAAACATAATCAGATTTAGGGGGTGGGAGAGCTCCTTTAATGAACCAAAAATATCCCAACCACTATCATAAATGCAAAGCCAAGTGTCATTACCCCCTTAATCTTACATTCTCTTTCATAATTAACTAAATCTAAATGAAATTAATTACCAAACATCAAAATCCTCTCCATTTGAGGAGTGACACTTGGCAAGTTCAAATCCTCTCCATTAGGGGCTTGACACATGGCTAAATGTGAACCATTTGAATTGCAAGACTCTAGTCTTGCTTTATCAGTACACTTTGACTCTAGGTTTAATTTCTTTTCTATAATTACAATATTTTGACCTCTATAATTATTTTCTGTCAGATCCATAATTTATTCTACTCATTTTTATCTTCCAAAATTGCCCTCTTTGTCTCAAAATTGAATTTCCAATAATTAAATAAAAAGAAAAACTAATTTCCTTCTCTTTATTGATTTTTCCACTTTTCAAAGGAATTGAGAAAAATCTTAGATACTTAAGGGTCTTATTTTAATTCCATAATCTCTTATAATTTCTTGGGATATCATAGGAATTTTTTTGAAATTTTATCCTCCTTAAAATATTTATTTGGAATTTTCCAAATAAAAGCCCTTAAATTAGGCTAAATTACCCTTAAATTCCTTTATAATTTATCTAAGGGTAATTTGGTTATGATACCAATTTTATAATCCTATATAATTCTCAAAGGATATTATCCTTATTTTTTCTTAATTTTTCAAGACTTGGAAATATTTTTCCATAATTATTTTTGACCAATTTTCCTTAATTAGTCAAATTTTCATAATTAGCTTAGAAAATCATAATAATTATTTTCCACCAAAATTCTTCTATTTCTCCTTGTCATTTTTTACCCTTAATTATTTAGGAATATTCCTTATTCCTAATCTGCCGGATGTGACAGGTTCCACGGCTTGCATGACAATGAGGGGTGGGGAGGGGGTATTTATAGAAAACAAGATTGAATCTGGGCAGTTGATCTTAAAAATATGTGGCTTGATCTGGACCGTCTATTTTCTCTTTTAATCTTATGGTGACAAGTGTCCTATGACATCATGCTTACCTCATCATGATGACATCATGCTTACATCATCAATCCACATGCTTTTAATCTGATCGTACATGTGTCTTGCATCCAACCGTACACGTAATACCTTCTTTTCTCATCTAACCATACACTTGTCTTTTCCATATTCGTTCACCGTTAAAGCATTAAAATAGGGAGAAAATTAATATAAAATTCGTGCAAAATACAGCCCTTAAGTATTCCTCCACCTATTTTGCCAACACTGTATAGGGTACTTTTTCGGGTCCTAACTTACCTAGAACCACTGCGAGATGTTCTAGCACTATTTTCTCACCTCAAATAAATTTATATGACATTATATAACATGCCTAAAGAGAGGGTGATGCTCATCCCCTGTTCTTCCATTAAAATAATTAAAATAATTAATAACATTTATTTCGGATTGATTTTGACCGAATTCTTTCTATCGTTCCACAACTCTGAGAATCTATCTCCGAGTACCAATACTATTTATTCATCATAGGAAATCCCTCTAATTTTTCTTAAATCCAAAGTCAACCTCTAGACCTTTGACTCTGACTTTCACGGGATAATGTATAAATAGGCTTTAAATTCCATTAAAGCCAATCTCTTCACTTTTTGGGGACGGAATAATTTTTAAAACCTGTGATAATTCCTCAAGTATTTTTTTCCATTTTCTTCCCATTATCTAAGGCCTCCCTATACTTTAAATAATTCATTTGCAACAATATTCATAATCAGTCAAAACCTTGGGAGTTCCACAAATTCTTTCTAGGGACATTTTCGTCATTTTTAGCCTCATATAGGCCTCTGAACCTTATCCCCATTTTTTTAAAATTTTTTTGAAGTGTTCAGGCCTTGACACACCATTTCCCATTTTTCAGGATTTTCTTGGGATTTTTGGGCATAATTTCCATTTTTGCCCTTACCAGCCCAAAACTTTGCAAAATTACAATTTTGTCCCTGGTTTGGCTTAACCTCAAAATTCACCTCATTAAGGTCTCCAATATAACTTTTGGCCTATATTCATTTCTATTTCTTATTCTTGGGCCTCGAGACTTCTTCTGAGTCTCTAACTTCCTCTTTTCTCAGTCCCAGAAAATTTTTCCTTTGCTATTTAGTCCTTGAGAATCCTGCTGTCCTTCTAGGGAATCTTTGGGACTTCTACCAAAAAAGGTCTAGTAGCCTACTCATTTCAGGCTAATTTTGGTACTTCTAAGTCCAAAATTTGAGATGTGACATAATGCAAAATGAATCACTCAAAAGTCATATCCTTTGACCATTGAAAGTGATCATTCAATAAGACTACTCAAAAGGTTCAAATATATGAGTTCAAATTATCATCCTTAATACCTCTAATCCTCAATTAACCCCAATCAACAATAATAACCTTTAATTTCTACACTAGTTTAAAGCTTAGTCACTCTAGGTGAGAAGTTCTAATCCATAGAATAGACATGAACCCTTTAGAAAGAAAATTCATTTTCACATTGACAAGAAGGCAATTTCTCACTATACTTTCATTTGCTACAACAATCAGCAAAAGTCAGGGTCAATTGATGTCTAATGTTGGATTGTACCTTCCAATGGATGGTCTGAAGATCCTCATTCTTGACACTAACCATAAACCTACAAACTGTATAACTAATAGTGTTTACAAGAAATTCTTCTAGAATGTTAGCTTTGCTAAAATGACGGACCTAATGTTTTGATGATAATAAATGTAGAGAAAAATTATTTTGTAGGAAAATTAAGTAAAGTAAGGTAAGTGAAGAAAATTTTTTTCACAAAATTTATTGTCTAAAAACGTGTTTAAAAAATTTGCATACTTGGTTCATGTGTTTTTAAGTGTTGAGTATTTAACTAACTTGAATCCAAAATATGAACCAAGTTAGAAAAGCATTGGAATTGAGAAGAAATCAAGTCAAAAGTGATTTTAACTCCATTTGAGTTGGACTAAGCTTAAACAATATATATTTGTTGACTAGCTTCATTAGTTTAGAAAGCTTGTTTAAAGATGTCCCTAAGTCTCTCTATATTCAATTTCAATTAAAGATTATTTTATTCATTTTGGAAAATATTATCAAAATTATTTTATAAGAGTATCTTGTCAAGAGAAAATATTTTTAAGAATATAACACTCTATAGGGTAGGAGAGTTTCAACAAGAAATTGAGATGAGAAACGAACTTTGTCAAACAAAATTAAATTGAAGCAACTATCACAAGATACAAGCTTTAATCAAAAGAAACATTTAATGATATCACCTATCTCAAACCCAAGCTTCAATAAAACTATTTTTTGTATCTAATGAAAAAGTTTCGAGATGGATTACAAATAGAAGATTGCATTAAATGAAGAAATAGAGAATGAGGGTGACGCACAAAGTACCATAAGACCTAGGCCACACCCAGACAAGGTGGGCCCCAACACAATTAGGTTAGTGCCCATTAGGGCTATGAAACCGGGGTAGATCAAGGTTAAAGACCTGCTAATCAAGAAAAGACCTCTATTGGTAAAGAAAGAGTTTAAAGACTATGATAGTATTTTCTGAGAATTTATAGAGCTGGGAAGGCATATTGACCAAACCCAGAACCAGTATGTCATCATCTATCTAGATTATTTCTATTATCTGAGGTTGCTGAACAATGAAGTGCTCGAGGAGGGCTGTAAAAACCTTTAACCTCAAAACATTATAAATGCGTCGTAAAATCACTACTATGGTAGAAAAGAAAAGCTGTTATAACAAACTACCATAGTAGAAAGAAATTGCGCAATTTTTGAAATTAACATTCAAACTCGAGTCAAACCCAAACTCCGTTGTATGCAACTAAAATCAATCATTCATTAACATCCACTGGGCCTTCGAGCCTCCGGCCTGGATAACAAAAGACATCAACATCAGCCTATCCAAATGGTTTCCAACAAAATAAATCAAAGTTTCACAAGACACTAAAAATAGCCTCCGGCCAACCAAAATAAGGAGATAACATTCCCTCCAGTTTACAATAAGGCCGGGCAATAAAAATATTTCAAAAGGGATCCTAAATGTGGCAATATATACTACCCATACATATACAAGGGCTAGAGGCCTAAAGCTAACCAAGCTCAAGCCTCTGCGTCTCTTCCTGATGGCACTCGCCTAAAGTCTTTACCTGAAAACATTGTAAACCACGGGGTGAGACAAACGTCCCAGTAACCAATCTTTCCAATTCAAGGTACTACTAAATAGGTGCTCGTGAGGTGTCAAGTGGGGCAGTTCACAAGTAATATGATAAATGATAGCCACAACAAGTCATGCAAGTGCAATGATGCAATCCCATCAACCATATCCCTCACTTTAGGGGATTTTCAAGAGCCGAACCTGGCTTATCCCTCACTATGAGGGACGTAAGGAGCCAAAAAGCCTATCCCTCACTATGGGGGACGTAAAGAGCCAACCATTATGCATTAATAGAGGCCTTACCACGTGGTAGTAACAATCAAAACTCTCACCAATTTCCAATTCATGTATCATGCTCAATCCGTAATCAAGAGTAAATAATCACTTCACAATTAACTTCTTTCAGTGGCCTATCTTTCACAAGTTCCAAATTCATTCAATATCAATTAAAACCCCACAAGATAGTTTTTCCTTTTTAATATACAACATACACTTTGAACACAGTTGTTATTCGGAGCACAAAACATAAATTCACTCACAATACCACAAAAGCATGTATAGAGGATTGGAAAGTGGTTACCTTTCACCTGAGCAAGGAATAACAAACCAACAACACGGCCCCGTGCACCAACAAGGCTCACAATCGGTCTACACAAGCACACAACCAACATGTATTAGCTTTCAACTAATAATGTGGCCAAAACAGCACTTGGGGACACAAAATTCCTAGCTCCAACCACAACTCTACCCAACTAAAAAGGGTATAACCATCAAGGCAACACTCCAAGGTCATAAAAATCCATTAAAACCTTAATTCCTTTCCAAACATCAATTAAAACTCATAACGTCAAGGACCCACTATAGGAATTCAACACCCAAACATCCCATTTGAATAATAGAAGTTTTAACAATATTCTAAACCAATTAAACATCCAATTTAACCCTCCTTAACATAACCCAAATCACAAAACTCAAAATCAATCTCCACATTATCATCCTCAATCACAAACCTCCCATTTCCATAAACCCTAACTTCAAAAACTCAAAGTTCTTCAAATCTAAGAAAACTACACCGATTAAATACTTAGACTAACCCAAAGCAATCAATTAAACTCAAAACAATCGGTCAAAAACCTCAATTCCATAACAACCTAGAAAACTCTAGGGTTTCACCATAAATCCTCAGAAATTCCAAGAAAGAAAGTAGATTAGAGGTTAAAATCACTTACTTAAGGTAATGGATCCTTAGAAATGCCCCCTCCAAGCCAAAAATTCGAAACCCTAGCAGAGCCTCTCTCTCTTCCTTCAGATTTTCTAATTTTCGCACATCTGACCCCTCCAGCGACTATATAGATTTGACCCTTTCGTCGCGACGAACCCATAACTTCGCCCTAGCGAACTAATCCCGAGAGGGATTACTCGCCTGAAAACCTGACTTTGCCGCGGTGAACTCCAATCTTCACCACTGCGAAAGCTTCCCGAGAGGAAACTCTCGCTCGCCCAGAAAACCTTCACCGTGGCATCCCCCTAACTTCGCCGCGGCGAGACCTTCCCGAGAGGGAAACCTCACTCACTTGAACAACTTCGCCGCGGCGTCACTCTGATTTCGCCGCGGCCAAACCTTCCAGAAAAGACACTCTCCCCTGGAACTCCCGGTTCGTCGCGGTGAACAAACCTTGAGAGGGATTGTTCACCTATTCCTTCAACATACCTCAATCCCAGGCCAAACACCAAGATCAAGGTTAAATCACTAATCTATCCTCAAAAATAAACCAAAAAGAGGCTATTAAAACCCGATAAAACTCAGGATGTTACAAGGGCCAATACATAGATGACGCCCTCTGGTATCGGGTATTAATAGAAACATTACCGACTACCCAGGTTTGGCAGGAACAGCTCCGGCAGCTTTGTAGATCCTCTATGTCATGCACCTTTGATTAGCTGTTAGATGACCTAGAGCTTTTTGTGACCACTCTGTTTCCTTTCTCTGCTTTTGTGATGTAAATTAGGATGACTGTATTATATTAAACTATATGCTTGTGGTGGGCTGTATGAAACTTTGAGTAATATTTTGCTGACTGTGCTGCATGTATATATGTGAATAGAAAAGCAATGTAAAATATCTTTTGTGTAAAATGACAATTCCGTTCCTCTTGTAATTAAGAAGAAAACAACAAAATGGTAAGAATAAGACGAGGATTTAGAGCAAGGGGAGAATCATCAAGACCCATTGTTGACCCAATAGAAAGGATTATGGAGAGATTGGAGGAATAGCAGAGAACCATGGTTGAGATACAAGCAAATCAAGCTAGGCAAGAACATAAAAGAGATGCTGTTATCGTTACAGTAATAGCAGCAACACTAGCACAGTTACAGCAACCCAGGCAAGGTATAGTTGGGGTAGCCCAACCCGTACCAAAACCACAACAGCAATAACAGGACACAGCTCCTATAAGACTTCAACCTGCTACGAAACTTGATACAGCAGTGGATTGTTAGATTCAATAAACACCACCCTCTACTTTTGAGGGGACTTTTGACGTGCAAGTGGCCGAGGACTGGATAACTCAGTTAGAAAAGATTTTTAACATTTTAGAGTGGCCATCTGAGAGGGGAAGCAGACAGATAGTGGAGGAACACAGAACTAGTCCTCTAAGCAAATGCAACATCTGTTACCTGGGAAATTTCCAAAGAATAATTTTTCCTGAAGTATTTTCTGTGCTCTGTCAGGGACGAGAAGGAGGCAGAGTTCCTCACTATTAAGCAGGCAGTGACTAAACCCTTTAATGAGTATTTGGCCAGGTACACTAAGTTATCCAGGTACTTCACTTATCTCTAGTATATGAATGACAAGCGCTGGTTTATGAAAAAGATGATCAGTGTTGAAGCCTGAATTAAGGAAAAAGGTGGCTACCATGACAACTTAAGGTTTTCAATAAGGCGGTGGAAGTTTGTCACATCACTAAAAATAGCCAGAATCATGTGGAATCGAGTAAAGCAACCCTGAGAGTTGAGAAGCCAGCAGCAAAAGCAGTTCAGGAAGGCACCTCTTTCAGTGGTAGCTGGAAAAGAAGAAGGTTCAATTGGAATAAGAAGTTGAGCCAGGGAGCCCGATGAGAAGGTATGGAAAATGTTCACCAAGGATAAGAGTGTGAACACTGTGGTAGGAATCACAGAGATAGGCCATATACTATAGATCAGAACATGTGCTACAGATATGGAAGGCCCAGACATTTTGCTAAGGAGTGCTCACAAGGTGCTGACAATACGGGCATACCTCAGGATTAAGGCAGGGTGTTCGTCCTTATTCGAGAGGAGGCTCGTAAGTCACAAGAGATGATCTAAGGTACGATTGCTATGAATGGTTACATTATAGCACTACTAGAAAAAAGACTTTTAACGTCGCCAAATAACAGCGGTTAATCAAAAAAGCGACGTGGAAAAAAAGGCTATGGAATTTTTGTAAATAAGTTGATTAAGTGTTGATTTTCCACAATGGTTATTAAGAAAACCATCATGGAAAACATTTTTAATGGCGGTTATTTAAATAACGGCTGTTAAAAATACTTTCCATGGTGGTTTTCTTAATAACTGACATGGAAAGTTTTAAAATAAACCTACACAGCGTGTTCGTTTTCTCTCATTTTCACTTTTGCTTCAGTGTGTCGTGGTCCTCCTCTGTCCCACTACCAAAAAACTTCCATTACCAACCATTCCTCCACTCCCCCACTGTTTAAACTCCTCTATTTTGCTTGTGGTGTCTTGCCACTGTTTGCCGCCATTTGAACGACCCTCTTTTCGCATTTGAATCATCTCTACTCTATGAGTATCCTCTTCTTTCATTCTTTTCAATTTTTCTTGGTTTCTTGAATGTTTTGACCTTAAAAATTTGTTGTATTTCAAATGGGTTTATTAGTTTTACATTGTGGTTAGTTTGTATTGTTGATTTTGTGTTTTTTATGTGCTTGAACAGTTGATTGGTAGGCATTTGGTGTGAGAAAACCTCAATTCCTTCCTATATACTGTATTAGAAATATGTTTAAATGTTTGAAGTTGATTAGTTTTGAATTTTTTGAATTTTTTATAATTTTTTGATATTTATTTCGAATTTTTGGTAGTTTTTTTGTCATAAATTTGAGAATTTAGTAATAAATAATTTGTTTGGTATTTTGTGATTTTTTTTCGTTATGAACTTTGATTGATGATAAAGTATTGTTTAAAATTTTATTGCCAATAGATATCATTTGTGTTTCCGTTTTGGATTCAAAAGTTTTAGCTTTAAGAATCTTTGTTCATTGAATTGGTTTGAAATTGAATTTTTATTTTTGTTTTATTTGTTATATTTCTTCAAATTTATCATGTTGAAATATGTTATGAAGAATAGTTTTTTTGTTGATTAAAATAATTTTTGTTTAACTATTTCACAAAACTTATATATGTTTGTTTGATTTTTTATTTTATTAACATTTCGTTCATTCACTATATATACTAATTTTTAAGAAATTACTTAATCTAATTTTTAAAAACAATTATATATTTTACTTTTTTATTATAATATATTTAATAAGATAATAGGGGTTGAGAAAATTTTAATTTTGATTAAAAATTTTGAGTTTTTTTGTTTCTAATTTGGTGTTTAATTTGTACATGGTTGTTAAGGGGAAATTTTGTCGAATTTTTTATTTTTAAAAAAGAGACATTCCCTTTAATTTGTAATTAAGAGTTAGTCAATTTTAATTTTTGACTAACATTTAATGATTTTATTATTTCAATATTTAAATTAAGGAATTAGAATTGAGCTTGACAATTATGTTCATTGACTTTGTAAAATAATATATCGTAGTTAGATGAAAGCTAAGAGAATTAGTAAAGAATATGAGGATGAGATTGAAAGGTTTCTTTAGTTTGCTCAGAGAAATGCCCCTAGTAAAAGAGATAGATTGTACTATTGTCCTTGTGTCAAATGTTTAAACAATAGTCGACGGAGTATTTCTGAGATAAAAGAGCATCTTGTCACATCCAGTACTATAGTAATTAGGAATAAAAAATATTCTGAAATGATTAAGAGCCAAAAATGATAAGGAGGAATAAAAGAATTTTGGTGGAAAACAATTATTATGATTTTCCAAGCCAATTATAGAAATTTGACTAATTAAGAAAAATTGGTCAAATATAATTATGGAATAATATTTCCAAACCTTAGAAAATTAAGGCAAAATAAGGATGATATCCTTTAAGAATTATATGAGATTATAAAATTAGTTTTATGACCAAATTACCCTTAGAGAAATTACAAAAGAATTTAAGGGTGATTTAGGCCAATTTAAGGGATTTTATTTGGAAAATTCCAAATAAATATTTTTAAGGAGAATAAAATTCTAAGAAAATTCCTATGATATCCCAAGGAATTATAAGAAATTATGAAATCAAATGAAGACCCTCAAGTATCCAAGATTTTTCCCAATACCTTTGAAAAGTGAAAAAACCCTAAAGAGAAGGAAATTAGTTTTCCTTTTTATTTAATTATTAGGAAATTAATTTTGAGACAAAGAGAGCAATTTGGGAAGATAAAAATAAGGAGAATAAATTAGAGATCTGACAAAAAATAATTATAGAGGCCAAAATACTGTAATTATAGAAAGAAGTTAAACCCGAAGTCAAAGTACACCGATAAAGTAAGACTAGAGTCTTGCAATTCAAATGATTCACAATTAGCCATGTGTCAAGCCCCTAATGGAGAGGATTTGAACTTGCCAAGTGTCATTCCTCAAATGGAGAGGATTTTGAATTTTGGTAATTAATTTCATTTGGATTTAGTTAATTATGAAAGAGAAAGATTAAAGGGGTAATGACACTTGGAATTTCATTTATGATAGTGGTTGGGATATTTTGGCTCATTAAACAAGCTCATCTTCTCCTAATTTCAGATGTTAAGTTCAGCCAAGAGGGAACCAAGAGAGAAAAGAGAGAGTTCAAAGAGAAACAAGGGGAAAAGCTACCAACTTGATCATACAACCAAGGATTCAAGGCTAGTTCTTGGTTCTAAATGGATCCTTGCCTTATTTTCTTTCTTTGTATGGTTGAAAATTTCTGTTTCTCCTCTTTTTTGGGTGCTGGACGAACTGATTATCATGTGGGGAAAGAAGTTTTGTTGATCATACTTGCTAGAACACTTCAAAACATGTTAGTTCTTAGTGGTAGCAAGTGGTTATAGGTTGTTTTTGAAGTATTTTCTTGGTTGTTTCTCTTGAGGTTCATTTTAGCCAAGATAGTAAATGGACCCTATGATGAGTTTTTCAATGTTTTAATGCTTCCATTATGCTCAAAATGAAAAATGGTGTAGGGTAAACCTAAAGAACAAGTGTTGGAAGCATTAAAAATCAAAGTTGTAATTTTTAGTTAAAGGACCCCTTTGGTTCGGTCAAGAGAGAACTAAAAGGAGGGATTTTATTTTCTCAAATCTAAGCACATATTTGGAATCTACATAAAAATCATGTGGGAATAAGTCAAGAAGCAATTTTAGGGTTTATGGAAAACAAAGGTCATAAATGAAAGAACAAAGGTGGAAGCTTTAAGGAGCAAGAGTTATGTTTAAGTTGTGTTCTTGCTTTTACTTGGTTTGGTTAATGATTCTTGCTACCCTTTTTGGTGTATTGCCATACTAGGGTTTGACATTTGTGAAGGAAAAGAAGAGAAACAAAGAAAACTCAAGCTTTTGGAGCAAGGTAGCAAGTTGAACCTAACTACTAACATTAGCTTGGCATTGTTGATCATTGCATGATTAATTGCTATTATGTGGATGAACTTTCTTGATTGTGATGTGGCTGCTCTTTACACTTTCTTGCTTTGGCCTTTGCATGATTGAGTTGGCCAAATGATAAGCATGCTAGTTCACCAATAGTAATTAATATAGTTATGCATGATGATGATGCTTGTTGATGATATAGTTGGTTAATTTGCTATTGGGATTTCAATGCAATCTCATTCCCTAAATGCAATCTAACATTTTAGGACCTGAAACATCCAAGGGCAAGTTACAGATTGAAGGTTAAAATTATGGTATCATACCATAAAAAATTCGTGGACTTTTGGGTTATGTAATATTATGCTGGCCAGTGCTGTAAATTCACTGATACCACCACCTTTAAGTGACGTTTTAATTAAGTTCTTGAATGCGTTTAATTACAAAATTTGGCATGTTTGTAGAGCACGTTCTAAACTTCATTTTGATTACCAACACATTAAAAATAGCCTACTACACAATTTTTAATGATTTTTCAAAGTTAAGGTTCAGAATCTGGAAAAAGGGTTTTTGCCTAATAGACAGAGGTGACTTTCACAAAAACCTGACACTTTTTCCGATGGAATTGGTTCACACGACTATTTTTCCCTTAAATAGAATTCAAAAAGATTTTTATAGAATTTTGAACCACTCTATTTTGAGTTTTTTTAGATTAAGTTATGAATTTTTGAAGTTGGGCCAGAAAACTGGATTTTTACCTGATGAACATTGAAAATCCAAAAATTAGTGTTTTTGAGATAAAATTAAACCCAAGACCATCTAATGTGGTCTAAAATGGTTTTAATTGAAACCTGAGACGATATGATAGTAAGGTGTAACACATCTTATATGTGATGGCATAAATTTGAGGTATACAAATTGGATATGGCATGGAGAATTAAAAAGACTACACTGTCTGCAAAGGAGAAAGTTGTGAATGAAGACTTTGGTGATAGAATTTTGGATATGTTTCATGATATAAAGTCTAAATCCTCTACACAGTTCTCTCCTACTTTTGAAACTTTGTGTAGTGATACAGAGACGCCTTTATACCCAGGTGTAAAGATGATTACACAAGGTTGACAACCGTGTTGAAACTGATGAACTTGAAGGCAAGAAATGGTTGGACCGATGCTAGTTTCATAGAATTTCTTGAACTGTGGAGTGAAATTCTTCCAAAAGGGAATTCAGTTTCGAAGCGAATGTATGAGGCAAAGAAAATTTTGTGTCCGATGGGTTTGGAATATAAGAAGATACATACATGTCCTAATGACTGCATATTATTTAGAAATGATTATGAAGGGTTGAATAAGTGCCCTAAACGTGGGACTTCAAGATTCAAAGTTAAGAAAGATGATGATGATTATAATAAGATAACCAAAAGTTCTCCTTTGAAGGTTCTATGGTATCTTCCAATAATACCACGATTTAAGCATCTATTTGCTAATGCCACAAATGCAAAGAACTTGAGATAGCATTTCAATGAGAAAATATGTGATGGAAAGCTTCGTCACCCAACAGATTCTCCTCAATAGAAAACAATAGATCAAAAAATCCTCAATTTGGTGGTGAGCCAAGAAACCTTCGGTTAGGGCTTTGTACGGACGGAATTAACCCATATGATAATCTTAGTAGCACACACAGTGCTTGGCCAGTGCTCCTCATAGTTTACAACTTGCCTCCTTTTTTATGTATGAAAAGAAAGTATATCATGCTATCTTTGATGATCTCGAGGCCAAAACAGATGGGAAATGGTATCGATGTGTATTTGGCACCTTTGATTGAGGATCTGAAGAAATTATCAGAGGAAGGTGTTGATGTGTTTAATGCATATAAACAAGAGATCTTCAATTTACGTGCTATGATCTTCACCATGATAAATGACTTTTTGGCATATAGAAATTTGTTAGGATATAGTGTTAAGGGCATAAAGCATGTCCAATATGCGAAGAAGGCACCCACTATATGCAACTTAAACATGGCAGGAAGATGGTATACCTTGGTCACAGAAGGTTTCTTAGTCAGTATCACCTTTATCGTAGATTGAAAAAGGCATTTAATGCCTCACAAGAATATGAAATGGCTCCAAGACCATTTACTGGAGAAGAAGTTTATTAGCGCGTAGAGGGAATTAATGTGGTCTTCAGTAAAAAGAAGAAGAAGACTGCTAGTGAGAGGAATATATGGAAAAAAAGATCTATCTTTTTTGATCTTCCATATTGGCAAAGTCTTAATGTGAGGCATAGTCTAGATGTCATGCATGTGGAGCAGAATGTGTGTGAGAGCCTCGTTAGTACACTTTTACATACAAGTGGAAAGACTAAGGATGGAATCAATGCAAGACGAGACTTAGTCAAAATTGGAATAAGAAATGTCCTCCACCCACAAGAAAGAGATGGTAAGAGGGCTTATTTACATCCAGCTGCACACAGTATCAAAAGAAGAGAAAAGAAGTTTCTGTGGTTTTGTCAATAGTATTAAGGTGCCACAAGGTTATTCTTCTAATTTAAGCAAACTTGTTTTAATGCAAGATTTGAAAATAATGGGAATGAAGTCTCATGATTATCACGTGTTGATGCAACAATTACTCTCACTTGCTATTCGAGGTATTATGAAAATCGATGTGAGAAATACTATTACAAGACTTTGTATGTTTTTTAGTGCCATTTATAGCAAAGTCATTGATCCTGCTGAGTTGGATGAATTAGAAAATGAAGGTTATGTGATTCTCTTCCAATTGGAAATGCATTTTCCTCTATCATTTTTTGATATTATGTCCACTTGATATCTCATCTTGTGCGAGAGATAAGACTTTGTGGCCCTGTGTGTTTAAGATGGATGTACCCTTTTGAGAGATACATGAAAATCCTAAAAGGGTACTCTAAGAATCCTTATCGGCCTGAGGCATCAATTGTTGAGAGATATGTAGGTGAGGAGGTAGTTGAGTTTTGTAACGTATATATTGATAGGATAAAGGCAATTTGGTCTTCCTCAATCTCGACATGATCAGGGGAGAAGCAAGGGAATACGGGGTGTCATAGTGAGGTCTATATCAAGAGAAGTTGTAATGCAGGCATATCTATACATTTTAAACAACACAGATGAAGTTTTGCCTTACTTGAATGCTCACAAGAATATGCTGAAGAACTTGAATAAAAAAAAGAACGAAATGCAACCAGCTAATAAACATAATAAGTCATTTGCAGAGTGGTTCAAGCAAGAAGTGTTAAAAGATGGCAATCCTTTTGAGACAATAAAGAGGCTAGCTACAGGGCCTTCTTTTAAAATTTTGTGTTGGGGCGGATATGACATAAATGGTTATTCATTTTACACAAAAACCTAAGACAATAAGAGTACCATGTAGAATAGTGGGGTGATGGTAGTAGTGGAAGCTATGCATTTTGCTAGTTCTAAAGATAGAAACCCAACATTGGTGGCAATGTCCTATTATGGAATAATAGAAGAGATATGGGAGGTTAGTTATACCAAGTTTAAAGTTCTCATCTTCGAATGTAAGTGAGTTAATAATAATGTTGTGTAAGTGGATGAAGAATTTGGATTTGTTTCGGTCGATCTTGAGAGGTTTGGATATAGAGATGAGCTATTTATTTTGGCAAGTCAAGTAAAACAAGTGTTTTTCATTCTCAATCTAGCAAATAAGAAATTGTCTATCGTGCTTAAGGTAAAAGGCAAGGAGTTGGTGGAGATGATAGTGACTTAGAGTTTAATCTTGATAAAACCCCGCCTTTCATAGCTACTTGACCTAAAATAGTTGAATTAGATTTGATAGATGATGACTATGTTGTTAGAGATGATCATTGTGAAGGAATTTGGGAGGATAATCGTTGTAAGGATTAAATGAATTATTTGATTTTTTTTGTTAAATATACTTAATAATGTTTTATATTAACTTGATATTTCTTATTCTTACATTTATTAATTTGTTATTCATTAAACAAGAAATGGACGGATCTGGTCAACAGGGTTCTGGCAACGACAACTCTTTTACTAGCCAGAGAAAAGGTAGAGGGCCAACCTGTATGAGGTATTTGGCTTTATGTGATGAGACCACACAGCCTATGAGGATTACAATGGAGTTTGATGATGATTTGAAGCCTATAGAAAAGACTAAGGCTCAATTTACTAGTTATGTGGGTTATGTTACACGCAGTAAGATTGAGATTGATATTCCTAGCTGGAAGAAGGTGGACAAAGATTTGAACCAAAAAATTTGGGAGAATATCTTAGTATATTATGAATTGTTTTCTCTACTTGTTTCAATTATAATTGCTTATTTACTTTATAACTCTATGCTATTGTATTGCAGCTGACATTTGATATTCCCGCCACTGAGCAAATAAGAGACTGTCTATTTAAGCAACTTAATGAACGGTAGAGGGATTTTAAATCCACACTTACAAAACATTATTTTCATGGAAAAAGAAAGGGTGAGCATCCTAAGGAACGATACCTGTTTATTAGTAACGAGGCATGGGAGAGTTTTGTGAAGCAATGTGAAGACCCTGCATTTCAAGTTTGGTTTCTTCAAACTTAGTTTTTAATCAGGTCATATTTTATTTAATAGGTTACTATCGGCGGTTTATACATGATTTCTCTATGACTACCCTACCGCTGACTAAGCTCACTCGAAAGAATCAACCGTTCAATTGGGATGCTAAGTGTAAGACTAGCTTCCAAGAGTTGAAGCAGAAGTTGACCTCGATTCCCATGCTAATAATACCCGATCCTATACTACTGTATGTGGTGTATACAGACGGAAGTAAGCAAGGATTGGGACGTGTGTTAATGTAGTAGGGTTAAGTGGTTGCTTACGCCTCATGACAACTAAAGACTCATGGGGAAAATTATCCCACGCACGATCTTGAGCTAGTAGCGATTGTATATGCCTTTAAAATCTAGAGGCATTATTTGTATGGGGCAACCATTAAACTATATTGTGATCATAAGAGCCTCAAGTACCTGTAGGACCTGAAGGAGATTGATATGAGACAGAGGAGATGGATGGAATTGTTTAAAGACTATGACTTCCAAATCAAATACGAACCAGGGAAAGCAAATGTAGTAGCGGATGCCTTGAGTTAGAAGACAGTGCAAGTGGCATCAATAATGATAAAGGAGTAGAAGTTGATTGAAAATATTTGAGACTAGAATCTCACCAGCTAGATACAACTGATGACGGGTCAGATTGGAGTTATGAAAGCTGAAGCACGAATCATGGAACAAATAAAAGAGGCCTAACAGAGAGATCAACTGGCCGATACTCTAAAAGGGATTTTGAAATACAAAGGAAGAATCTATATTCCCCCTAAAGCAAAGGTTAGGGGGTAAATTTTAGAAGAGGCACATAAAAGCCAATATACTGTACATCCAGGCATGATCAAGATGTATCAAGATCTTAAAGAATCGTTATGGTGGCCTGGTATGAAGAGAGACATGACAGACTATGTGTCTAGGTGCCTCACTTGTCAAAAGGTAAAGGCAGAAAATCAGAAGCTGTCAGGGTCCTTATAGCCTCTGAGCATTCTAAAATGGAAATGGGATAGCATATCTATAGACTTTATCATGGGACTACCTCGTACATTATCAGGTTTCAATGCTATATGGGTAATTGTGGATCGCCTAATAAAGTTAGCTCATTTCTTAACCATAAAGAAAGTGTATCCACCGGAGAAGCTAGCACGAATATACATCAAGGAAATTGTGAGGTTACACAAAGTACTTGAAACGATCATTTCTAATAGGGACCCACGATTTCTCTCTAAATTCATGAAAGCACTATAGAAAGCTATGGGCATTCAGCTAAGCTTTAGTACAACTTACCATCCTCAAACCGACAGACAAATAGAACATACTATTCAAACATTGGAGGATATGTTGAGAGCTTGTGCCCTAGACTTTAAGGGAAAGTGGAATGAGTACTTGCCACTAGCTGAATTTGCTTACAATAATAGTTACCATTCCAGTATCCAAATGGCTCCTTATAAAGCATTGTACGAGAGAAAGTATAGATCCCTGTTATGCTAGATGGAATTAGGAGAAAGAAAAATGTTTGTTCCTGATTTGGTGGAACAAACCTTACAGCAGATTAAGATGATCTGGTAAAGGCTACTCACAGCACGAAGTAGATAAAAAAGCTATGCTGATGTGCAAAGAAGGCCTCTAGGATTTGAAGTTAGAGACCATGTTTTTCTGAAAGTATTTCCAACTACCAGGATAGGAAGGTCGATTAAGGCTCGTAAGTTAATGCCTAAGTTCATTAAACCCTTCCAAATTTTGTCAAGAATTGGTCCGATAGCATATAAATTGGCCCTACTCCCTAATCTTAGCCAGATTCGTGACGTCTTGTATGTCTCTCAACTAAAAAAGTACCAGCCAGCTCCCTCTCACATCTTAGAGTATAAGGATATAGAGCTGTGGGATAACCTCACTTTCGAGGTTAAACTAGTGAAAATCATTGATCAACGAATTGAGCAGCTACGAAACAAGACTATTCTAATGGTTAAAGTGATCTGGAGGGATCTAACTCAAGAAAAGGCCAAGTGGGAGAGGGAAGACAATAAAAAAGCCAAATACCCAGAGTTATTCATACAAGGTATGTTTTAAAATTTCGAGGACGAAATTTATTTAAGGGGGGAGGAATTGTCACATCCCGAAAATTTCATCTGGACATAGGGATTAAGAATTAGGATAAGGGCCAATATAGAAAGTAGATAGAGGGATGAGATAACTTTTGATATGAAACCCCGACAAGACCCGGGCTGGCAATTTTGGAATTATCAGTTTAGGAAAGGCAAAACATGAAAATTTTAGAAAAATTTTAGAAAATTCCTGAAAAATGGTAAAGTTATAAGTTAAAGGTTTTGGAACCTCGATGGAGGCTCTAATGATGAGAACCATGGGAAAATGAATTATTACATAATTTCCCGAATATAAAGGCTTTTCAAGAAAATAGTAGAAAATCAGAGAAAAATAATTATTTTAATTAGTTAAAGGCTTCAATAATTCCAGAAAAATATGAATTAATTATCTAAATATTTTTTTGAATTTATAAAATTAGTTTTAGGCTGAGAAAGCTTAGGAATTAATTTTTAAAAATTTATTTCCCACAGTTTTGTCAATAGAGGCCTAATCAGAGAAAATTCAAAATAAATAGTTAGAGGTGAAAAAAATTCTGAAAATTTTCAGATCATATTCTTATATGAAAAAGGGATTTTCATGAAGAGAAATGAATTTTTGGAGGCCTAGAAAAATTATGAAATGTTACTAGTAAATAGTAACTGATAACATTTCAAAATAGTTTGAGATTATGAATTGGTTTGTGGGCCATCTTTTTAGGCCATTCTAAACCCTTTGTGGGCCCCACATTAGGCCTAAAGAAGGCCTAATTTGATGGCTGTTCCGAACCCTTCAAATTAATTAAGATAAAACCCAATTTTTAGGAAAAAATCTTAGAATAATCTAGTAAATAGACACATGGCTTGATCTGAATGTTTTTTGCATTTGATAGCAGCCAAGTGCCCCTCCTAGGTAGCACCTTGGACGTCCAAAATGAGGGGAAAATGGTAGAAAATTTTGCATATAAAAACCCCCTCAAAAATGGTGGGAAAATTGGAAAATTTTAGGAGGTTCTGTCCAACCATTTTTCCAGAGTTGTAGACCAAAATTCTTGAGTGATTTAGGGCAAGGAATCAACAAGCTTTGATCAAGGATTCATCAAGGTATGTCTAAGCCTTGCTATGGTTAAGATTTAAGCCTGTTTTGGTTAGGTTTTTGCATAAAAGTACAAGAAGAAATGCTGCCCCAATTCAGTCTGAATGCTTGGCCATTAGAGAAGGATAGAAACCTTAAATATAATGTGGAATAAGCATGTTTAAGTAGTGTATGGATTGATTTTTGGAAAAAAAAAAACCAATTTAGATTTGTTTAGTGATCATTTTGATCAAGACAATTTAAAGGGGGAGGAGTTTGATTTTCATAAATTTGATTGGATATTTGCATTCTACATGAAAAATTGTGTAGGGTTGAGTCATGAGATCATTGAATTCAAAGGAGGAACAAATTTGTTAAAAATCAAAGTAAATGAGGATTTAAGTAGAGCATTGGTGTTTAAGTTGTATAATTGCTGATGTAGCTTGTATTTATGCTTAGATTAATAGGCCTTGTGGAGAGGAAACAAGGAGAATCAAATTCCTTTATGGAGACTGAATTGTAAAAGGGCTAAAAGGTAGCATTGAGTTATAATTTGATTGTTTATCTTGCTTGTTTAATGTGATTATGTTGATTGTTTGAATTGAGGAACTTATGCTATGGAAATGGTTTGTTTTTGTGGAATTTTTTGTGCTTTGACCAAATGTATAGAGATATGTCAATGTCAAAGTGTTGATGTTCCTCTTTTGGTCTAATACATAATATGATTTTGTGTGAATTGAGAATATCTTAAAGTTTTATAACATGTCACATTATGCATTGCTTGATTTACATGATAGTTGTAGTTTATTGCTACTGAGATTTCTATGAAATCTCATTCCCTCCTATGTCAAATTATATATAAATAGGGAGTGGAGCAACCATGGACAAGGGCAAGGAGATAGTATTGGGCTAAGAAAGCTATATCAGTTGTATGATTTTGTGTAATGTATATTTCACTTTGATGAATTTGCTATGAGTTTGTAATAAACCAAGGATATGATACACTTTGGAATTATGCAAATTATAATGTTGAATGGTTGCTTATAATCATGGTATGATGTGTCATACCTTACTATCGGATCCACTTAGGGTTTAATTAAAACCATTTTAGACCACATTGGATGGTCTTGGCCTCAAAAATTCATGAAAAATGCTGATTTTCATATTTTTACTATTCATCGAGTAAAAATCCAGTTTTCTGGCCCAATTTCAAAAGTTCATAACTTAATCTAGAAAAATCAAAATGGAGTGGTTCAAAATTCTATAAAAATCTCTTTGAATAATTTTTCAATGAAAAATAATCTTATGAATCAATTCCATTTGAAAAAGTATCAGATTTTTGTGAAATTCACCTCTGTCCATTTGGCAAAAATCCTTTTTTCCAGATTCTGAACCTTAACTTTGGAAAATCATTATAAATCGCATAGTTGGCCATTTTTAACGTGCTTCCTATCGATTTGAAGCTCATGATGTCAATTTAAGCATACTAAATTTTGTGTAGAAATTCGTTTGGTAACTTACTAAAATGTGCCTCTAATTTGGCGTCCTGCTTAGGGATTGCAGCACCAACTATAGATACTTATACATAACCAAATATAAATATTTCCTCATGGCTCATCACCATATTAATCCTTCGATTTGCAGCCTCCCTTTTGATGATTTAGTCCCTAAAATATTATGTTACATATGGGGGATGAGATTTCAATGAAATCCCAGTAGTAAGATCAATCAACCAAAATATTAATATGCATCAATTACAAGCATTCCAACCTTTTGCTATTAATAGGGAACTACTTTACCTCATATATGTAGCACTCTAACATGCAATAGCCAAGGCACATAAAGCAAGGAGTATAGCTACACAATCATCATCATCATCATCATTCAGTTCAACCACATAATAGCATATGAAATTGCATAGCAATCAATGCAACACTCAACATTAAGGTCAATTAAATTTTACTACCTTAATCCAATGCTCTTTGATTTTCTTGTTCTTCTTTCTTATTTCCACAAATGCCAAACCCTAACATGGAAATCCACAAAAAGGGCAGTAAGAATCATCAACTATTCCTCATAAAAATCAACAACATAAATCAAGGACATCCTTTGTCCCTTAAAGCATCCACCTTTGTTCTTTAATTTTAGAGTTTGTTTTCTTAAACCCTAAAAATTCCATCTTGACTCATTCCTACATAATTTTTCATGTATATTCCAAATATCCACTTAGATTTAAGAAAATAAAATCCCTTCTTTCAATTTCAGCTTGGCCAATTCAGTAGGGTTCAAAATCCAAAAATTGCAACTTTGATTCTATGGCTTCCAACACTTGTTCTTTAGGTTTACCCTACACCATTTTTCATTTTGAACACAATGAAAGCCTCAAAACTTTGAAAAACACATCCTAGTGTCCAGATCTTACTTTGGCTAGAAAGGTTCTCATGCAACCTAACAAAGAAAACACTTCAAAATCAACCTACAAACTCTTGTAACCACTAGGATCTAACATGCTTTGAAGTGTTCTAGCAAGATTGAACCATAAAACTTCCTCCCTTACTTATTATACATTTTGGCCAGCACCAAAGAAGGAAGAAAACCAGAAATTTCAATCATATAACTCAAGTAAACAAAGCAAGGAACAACTTAGAACCAAAAACTAACTTTAGATCTTGGTTGGATGATCAAAGTTGGTGCCTTTTCTCTTGATTTCTCCTTGAACTCTCTCTTTTCCCTCTTGGTTTACTCTTGGATGAAACTAGCATCTGATTTAAGGGGAGGATTACTCATTTAATGTGTACAAAATATCTCACCTACTAGCATTAATGAGAAGCAAAGTGTCAAAAGCCTACTCCTTCTTGAAATTTCCCTCTTAATCACTTAATTCCAATTGTAATTAATTTCCAAAAGTCAAACTCTCCTCCACTTGAGGCTTGACACTTAGAAAGCTTTAAATCCTGTCCATTAGGGGCTTGACACATGGCTAAATGAGAACCATTTGAATTACAAGACTCTAGTCTTGCTTTATCAGTGCACTTTGACTCCAGGTTTAACTTCTTTTCTATAATTACAGTGCTCTAGCCTTTGTAATTATTTTCTGTCAGATCCATAAATTATTCTCCTCATTTTTATCTTCCCAAATTTCCCTCTTTGTCTCAAATATAATTTCCCAATAATTAAATAAAAGGAAAACTAATTTCCTTCTCTTTAGTAATTTTTCCACTTTTCAGAAGAATTGGAAAAAGTCTTAGATACTTGAGGGTCTTCTTTTAATTCCATAATCTCTTATAATTTCTTGGGCTATCATAGGAATTTTCTTAGGATTTTATTCTCCTTCCAATTATTTATTTGGAATTTTCCACATAAAAGACCTTAAACTAGCTTAAATCGCCCTTAAATTCCTTTGTAATTTCTCTAAGGGCAATTTGGTCATAAAACCAATTTTATAATCCCATATAATTCTCAAGGATATCATCCTTATTTTTTCTTAATTTTCTGAGGCTTGGAAGTATTTTTTCCATAATTATTCTTGACCAATTTTCCTTAATTAGTCAAACTTTTCATAATTGGCTTGGAAAATTATAATAATTATTTTTCACCAAAATTCTTCTATTTCTCCTTATCATTTTTGGCCTTTAAATATTTAGAAATATTTTTTATTCCTAATTATCATAATACTAGATGCGACATGATGTGTTGAGATGGATGGCAAGTGGGAAAAAGAAAAGGAAATTCAAAAAGTTTTGATTAAGGGATAAAAATGCCCTAAACATGGACAATCTTGTGTTGCATCAAATAATAAGCAAATGAGTGAATTTGGACCTGAGATTTTATAGGCTTATAGATCTCATTTTTTACCTTTAAAACATGTGGTAGATCACTAAATTTGGATTTTTATGCTAAGAGTTATGCCCTTCCAAAGTTGGGCTAAAATACTGAAAAATTGGAAACTAACCATATGAATAGTGCAACTTGGCGAATTTTCTGGCTTGATTTCATGATGATATGATGTTAATAAATATTTTTCCCTTATAGTAGACATGACAAACTTCAAATAGAAATTAGAACCACCTTATTTTAACTTTTTGGCATTCAGTTATGAATTTTCAAAGTTGGCAAAGATTTTAGTGAAATGTGTATAGTTCTAGAGGCTTTCTATGACCCTAAGTCATGACCTGGAAGTAAAATTGGCCTCTATGACCTTAAGTCATGACCTAGAAGTGCCAAGTCGTGACCTGAAGTGAAGTTTTGAAAAGTTTCAAATTTTTGAGCATTTTCTCATATTTAAGGCTCATATAATGATCCTAAGTGGTTCCAATTGTCACATAATGAGGTAATAAAGGAGGTGCGACAAGGGAAAGAGAACTATTTATTACGAAAGAGATAGGATTTCCTTTTCTAATAGCCATGAGGGAAAAAATGAAAAGACAAGACATGTAGCATGAAAGACAAAAAGGTAAGAAGAATGGATATGACAAAAAATGTGCAGTAACAATGAAAGCAAAGAAGTGATGAGTAAGTAAAAAGAAGAAAGAAAAGAACATATCTGTAGTTGTAAGTGGTGGATGTCGTGGCATCTTTGAATAAGGAGTGAGAGGAAGAGAAGAATTTATAAGGAAGAGGCCTTGGATTTGCTTTTCTGATTATAATATAAAAATCATCATCATCACTACCACCACCATCTTCTTCTTCTTTTTCATTTTCTTCTTCTTCTTCTTGACTCTAAATAAAATAATAATTATAGTGATAATATATTTTACACACACACATATGTAAAACACCCTCTGCACACATTTCGTTTTATTACTAATTTCTTTATTGCTTATTTTATTTTTTTATGGAATCACAATTTATTATTATTCATTATCATTTTAATATCCTTTCCTAAACATTTTACTCTTTCATTATATAACCTATGCCATAATCGTCACAAAATCTCAAAATAAATAAATTAAAGATGTTATAGTACACATATCTTATACTTATAGATAAGCATGTTAGCGCCCAACCCTACTTATGAATCATTACCATGTAACTTTTCTTTATGTCTGCCCTTTGTTATAATCACTCAGAATTATGAAAATCTTTGGTTAATAAAGATTGAAGCTATGATCATTGAGCCAATTATTGCCAATAGGATTCTTGTGACTATCAAAGAAGAAAGGAGTTATTACTTCCAAAAATTCTCATGTGTCGGCAATAACTCCATAATAAAAATCACCCACCACCCTTATATTCAAATTTTTCACTCCTTAACTAATGTCGTCCTGCATGAAAATGATGACATCCTTACTTTATTAATGACAACTGTAATAACCTGGCATGTTTTATTTAGTCATTATGTAATATCCTGAGTATTAATTTTGAGGCCTATAGTGCTTAAACTTCAAACTTGTGTAGAAATGAGAGGTTATTATTGTTGATTGACGTTAATTAAGGATTAGAAGTATTAAGGATGATAATCTAAAGTCATATCTTTGGACTTTCTAAAGTAGTCATGGAATTTGAGTATTATAAAGAGCCAAATGATAATATTTTTTTAGTTATTCTCTTTTTACTAGAAAGTAGATATTTCAATTGTAAAAGAAAGTTAACCATGATAGGATAAAATAAATCTTAAAATCATGAAAACTTCTATCATGGTTAAAATAAATTGACTTGCATTACAAGCATCTCATGTTAGGATAGGCTCTGCCCAACTAACAAGGTTTTACAATTAAAACACCCCCTGATTGACCAAATATAACCATAAAAAAGGAATTCATGTTTTTGGGCCTTAGACTTTTGAAGTCCAGAAATAACATTTAACCACAAATCCAATCATAAACTCATACTGTTAAACATTCAAACATGTAAATATTATCAAGATAAACCATGGAGCTCTAACAGTTTGAGTAAAAGTATTGCATGTAATAATCCTAAAGGTCTCCAGCCTTCTATTAGCATGTTCACTAGAAAAAATAGTTCTTAAAATTATTTAGTTACAAATCAAAGTTAATGAGGCCTGGGTGGTAATATACAATATGTTAACACAGGCTATATAATAAGTTACAACACTCTAAACCTATAGAGCCTTCCCTAAATTACCAGTACTAGAACTTTTACCCTGAAAACATTAAGAACCATGGGGTGAGACATTTGTCTCAATAACCAGCATTCCAACTCATCATGCATATTAACATGTGCTCATAAAGTGCCAAGGGGAATAGTTAAAATAACAATCACATAAACATCAATTCATTATTACTTGTAACTCAAGCTACAGAAGTCACCCAATACCTCCCATCAATCCATCCAAACCGTCTTATTCCTACTGATTAGACCCATAGGCTAAGTATCTATCCATGTTACTAGCCACTTAAAAGCTCATCAGTCATGTGATGAGAACTAGCCAAAATGCCTAAAGCACATACTGGACCATAAGTCCCTTGTCATATAATAACGGGATGTCGTAGCCCCTCGTTGGACCAGTGGGGTAGTCCATTGTTGAACTAATAGAATAGAGAGTAAGCCAATCATTGTGTACTAATAAGGGTCTTACCACATGGTAGGATAACCAACTCCATCAACAACTAAACCCAACCATTTTAACCATTTGCAATATCAAAAATAGTGGGGTTTCACAAGATATTCCCAAAACACTTTATTTAGAAAATGCACATCCATATAAGTTGAAATTTGAAATCATACTTTTCCATTTAAAGTAAAATAATTCCCACAAGGCAAGTCTAAGAAAAAATCATATCAATAACATTATATAAATCCTCGAATCATATAGAAATACACATTTTCATAATTACTCATAAACAGATATCGGCACACACAACAAATAGAAAGTAGTTACCTCTTACCGAAACAAGAAAAAGAATATACCATAAGAATCCTTGGATTAAGCCATAACTATAAGAAATCCACATAACACAACCACAAAGTCAAAACATAGCTACTTGAGTAGCTATGTACAATAATTAGAGATCCTGACCCCTTAAAGTACTCAATTCTCACTAAAGCCACAAATCAATCCATCAAACACTAAACTTAAGGTCCCAATAGCTTAAATAACCCCTCCAAATGCTTCATCAACCTCAACATATATAATTCAATCAAAAACCCCAATTTCACACTTAAGCTTCAACCTCAAAATACCCATTTGAGCAATTTAAGTTCTATCAATAATCTAAACTGATTAAT
This sequence comes from Neltuma alba, assembly GCF_004799145.2. Classification (NCBI taxonomy): domain Eukaryota; kingdom Viridiplantae; phylum Streptophyta; class Magnoliopsida; order Fabales; family Fabaceae; genus Neltuma; species Neltuma alba. The sequence continues at coordinate 521,699 of NW_021635234.1, forward strand.
CATTAATTTTAACTCATGGTAGCATAACCCATACATCAAAACCATTTCTAATCTCCACAATATCATTAACCATCAAAAACCTCAAGAAATCATAAACCCTAAGCTCAAAAATCTTCAAAACTCTAAATGCAAGAAATATAGATTGATTAAATACTTAATCTAACCCATATAAACCATTTAAACTCAAATTAATCTGTCAAATGTTCCCTTAACTCAAAATTCTCAAGAAACTTCAAGATCCAACTATTCAAAAATATGAAAATCTAAGAGAAAAGGGTAGAAATCAAGTATAAGAATCTTAGTTGAGTGTTAGGAAACTCGAAAACACTTCTAATAGGTCAAAAACCTTGCATTAGGAAAGCCCAGTCATCCCCCTTCCCCCTGTCTTTTGTTTTTAACAATTGTCAATTAGTTTATAAAACCATATTTTAACATGTTTGCTATAGTGAACATCTAGCAAATGACACAGTCAATACTCTGTATTGTTCATTATAGTAGACATCCATCAAATGTCTGGCAAACAACATAGACAAAAAGGTCTAACTTTAAAAATTAAAAACTAACCCTACGGATCTCTAAAAATTACGAACTAGGCTTCTTTAGAAAGCTTGACATGTCTATTTTCCAATGCAAAAAGAATCATTCAATAAGATATTTAACCCTTGAAAACGTCCAAACTCCAAGACTACTAAAAAAGGTCTAGAAAGATGACCTCCAACCATAAATCTTAGTATTTCTAAGCCTTAAACTTTCAATTTCAATTACTTAATACTTAACTTTGTAACATCCCAAATTTTTGAACCTAGAAGTACCAGAATTATCCTAAAGTGTGTAGACTACTAGACCCCTTTTGGTAGGAGTCCTAGGAAGTTCTATAGAGAGATAGTAGGATTCTCAGGGACTAAATCACAAAGCAAAAGCTTTCTATGACTGAGGAAAGCGGAAGGTAGAGACTATAGTGAAGTCTTAAAGCCTAGAAATAAAAAAATAGAGATGAATACGCCAAAGATTATATTAGAGGCCTAAATGAGGTGAATAATGGGGTTAAGCCGAACCAAGGGCAAGATCATAAATTTACAAAGTTTCAGGTTGGAAAGAGTAAAGATTGGAAATTATGCTTGAAAATTTTAGAAATATCTCAGAAAATGGGAAATGGCATGCTAAGGCCTGTATGTGAAGAAAAATTATAAAAATGCACTTGAATTGACTTTAAATAAATTTTAAAGATTATAGCTCATTTTAAGGTGTACATATAGATTTAATTATTTGAGCTATAGGAAGGCCTCAGAAAAATAAGCAGAGATGGGGATTTAAAAGTTAAGAGGTTGAAGAAAATTATAAAATTAGTCTCATCCCCAGAAGACTAGTAGTATGGCTTTAAAAATATTTAAAGCCTATTTATGCCAAAAAAAGGGCAATTTATGGGAAATTCAAAAAGAAACCTACAGGTTGAGTTATAGCCCAAGAAAATTCACAATTTTTTTTTCAAAATATAAGGAATTTGATCGTATGGACGGATGAATTTTTAGAGCTCTGGATCATTTTAAATAAGCTAGACAAATGATTACTACAAAAAAGGGAGAAAATATCTAAAGGTAATGATGATGCATTTATGAAAGCACTAAGTCAGCAAATGAATCATAATGCCATTAATAAGCCTACAAGTCATCATGTTGAGTCACTAGGGGATATTTATGGGTAGTAGAAAAATTAGAATATCATACGAGTACGTTTTAGATAGTCCTCGGTCTACTCGATATAGCAAAATCTCTACTGCATGACTCAGTGAGGCAAAGTAGCCTGTTGTTGGAGCTAACTATTTTCTTCCATGCTCCTCTAAGATTGCGCTATATATGGACTTATTTAAGATGAGAAAAAGGTGTTAGAACATGTCCCAGTGGTACTGGGTAACTCAGGACTAGAAAGAGTACCTAATATGAAGCAGAATGGCAAGATAGGAAGAGGAATATCTAGGGGCTGCATTTTGCACGAATTTTCTACTAATTTTCTCCCTATTTTAATGCCAAAATGATGAAGGGACACACAAAGGGTTATGTGTACTGTTAGATAGGAGGAGGAGATATTACATGTACAATTGGATGGAAAATGAGATATAAAGGAAGGAGATCTTATGTCAGTTAAAACCAAATTTAATACTCTAAAGAATGCAGCAAAGTAGCTTCCAATTAGAGGTCGATCTCAAGGAACTCAAGAGTCTAATAGTGTTATTGAGTGATTAAGTCACAAATTAGGGTAGAAATTAGGTGAGTGCATTGGCAACAAAGATGAATTCATTTATGAAACTTTCATCAAAATGCCACTAAACAGAAATCCGAGAATTTAGAATAAAGAATGTTTTGAGACTGGAAATCGATGAGATGAATGATTCCTAGGAGATATAACTTTGCCTTCACTGCCTTTCTTGCATCAATCAGAGTTAAAAACTTTAAATGAATTGACTTCTGATGAGATGAGATTGATAAAATGAAGATTCAGCCACTTCTAGTAGTGGCGGCTTTTATGATTGAGAGTAACTGAGAACAAAATAGAGTAAGACATTACGGCGCTTTACACTAAGACCAGAATAGGTGAGGTGTCATACCTCCTTTAATATGCTATTATACATCAATTAGAACCATTATAATGTATTTCCTAATATTTTTGAGGGAAAAATTTCAATTTCAAAATTTTTCTTTTCTTTTTCTGTCCGTACACTGTTCATATGAATTTGGGCCAATTTTGAAAATTCATAACTAATTCTTGAAAAATCAAAATAGGGTGGTTCCAATTTTCACTCGAAGCTTGCTAAGATCTTTTTGGAGGAAAAATATTCATTGGACTCAATTTCATCTAGAACAACACTAGAAAATTCAACAAAGTGTATTGTTCATATGGTCAATTTTTTGAATTTTTCAGTATTTTAGCCCAACTTTGGAAGGATATAACTCTTAGCAAAAAAATTCAATTTTAATATATTGCCACTTGTTTTAAAGCTAAAAGTGAGATCTATTTGCCTGCAAAATCTTAGGTCTATATTCCATCATTTGCTTATTATTTTATGTGTCACAAAATTAGCTTCTTTTAGAGTATTTTTATCCCCTAATCCCATTTTTCTTGAATTTATTTCCCTTTTTCCTCCTTCCACATCCTCTTGACATTGCAATATTCAATGTCTCAGCACTTGAGCATGTTATACAAATATAATTTACAACATATTATCATTCATAATCCATTACAAACTTGGCATAAAGTTTAGTGACACATTACATGACATTCCAAAACAATAAAAGATTCATAAAGCTCTCTCATCCTAGCACCAATTCTTTGCCTTGATCCATGGATGAGCCACTTCCTAAATGATAAATAAATTGACATAGGAGGAATGAGATTTCATAGAAATCTCAGTAGTTACTGAACTATAATTATCATATAAATCAAGCAAGCTACAATGTGACATGTTATAAACTTCAAGACATCCTCAAGCCACATCAAATCATGCTCAACATCATGCTAGGAAAGGAACACCAACACTTCCACAATAACACAATTTAATGCATTTGGCCAAAGCATAACCCAAAGTCATCCAATCAACCAAGATCACAACACAAATTCCTCAATCTAAGCAAACAACATAATCACATTAAACAGGCAAAATAAAAAATCAAATTATAATTCAATGCTACCTTTTAATACTTGATAGTTTCTGTCTCCTCAAGGGATAATGATTTTCCTTGATTCCTCCTTACAAAGCCTATTAAGTCAAGCATAAGTATAAGATATACTAATAACCAAACAACTTAAACATAGTCCTTTATCTTTAACTAAACATTTTCTCCCTTTGTCTTTGATTTTTAAGAAAATAATTCCTTCATTAGAATCAATGATCTCTTGGCTCAATCCTATACAAGTTTTCATGAGGAATCCAAATATCTAATCAGTTTTTCAAAAATCAAACTCCTTCCCCATGAAACTAGTTTGGCCGAATAGGGTATATAATCTTCCAAAAATTTCATTTTTGATTCCAATGATTTCAAACCATTCCCAATAGTATATCCCTACACAAAAACAAATTTTAAATCCTTTGGAATCATCAAACCAAGGTGAATCAAACTCCTGCCCTATGAACAGTACCTGGAAGAATTGAACATATAATACCCCAGGTTGATTTTCTTTCAAAAATCAATCCATGCACCACTTAAACATACTTATTCCACTTGATATTTAAAGTTTCTATCCTTCTCTAAATATCACATGACCAATCCAAAATTTGAGTAGCATCACCTCTTGATTTTCCAATCCAAAACCCAACTAAACTAGTTCAAAACTTAGGGATAAGAGGGCTTAAGCATACCTTAATGTTTCTTTGCTATAAACTGAATGATTCCTTACTCAAAACCCTCTCAAATTCGGTCTCCCTTGATCTGGACACAAAGTGGCAGCACCTCCCCTTATTTTTCTAATTTTCCAACATTTTTCTTGTATTTTAGGAGGGGATATTTATAGACAAATGAACCTGCCATTTTCCCTCTAATTTGGATGCCCAAAATGACAAAAAATGATGTGTTGGCAACCATCAAATGCATCATAACTTCATATTTAACCATATGTCCAAACTCTAGATTTTTCCAAGCTTTATCCCTTAATTTTACGTTTTATTTAATTAAAAATAGTGCTATCCAGAAGCTGCATGAAATTAGGCTTGAGTTGGGCCTAATGTGGGTCCCACAAAGTTCTAGGCTAGCACAAAAAGATGGCCCACAATCCAAATCAAAATCCCAAACCAATTTGAAACTTTATCGGTTACTATTAACAAGTAGCATTTCATAATTTTTTTCATACCTCCAGAAATTTATTTCTCTCCATGATAATTTACCTTTTAATATAAGAACGTGATCTAAAAATTTTCAGAATTTTTTGTCACCTCTAGGTATTTATTTTGAATTTTCTCCAATTAGGTCACTATCGGTGTCATTGCAGAAAAATAAATTCCCCAAAATTAATTCCTGAGCTTCCAAGGCCTAAAACTAATTTTATATATTCAAATAAATATTTATATGATATTTTCATATTTTTCTAAATTTATGGAGGCCTCTAACTAATTAAAATAATTATTTTTCTCTGATTTTCTAATATTTTTCTCAAAAACCCCTGTTTACGGGAAATTTCGTAACGATTTATTTTCACAATTCCACCTTTTGGGCCTCAACTGAGTATCCAAAACCTCTAATTTGCATTTTTCCCATTTTTTGAGAATTTTCTAGAATTTTTCTCAAATCTTTCTGTTTTGTCCTTCTTAGACCGATTATTACGAAAATGTCAGCTCGGACCTTGTCAAGGTTTCACCTCAAAAGTTGTTTTGTCTTCCCGCCTAGTTTTTACATTGGGCTCTATACCAATTTTTAACTTCCCATATCTAGCTAAAATTTTTCAGAATGTGACATAAAGCACTTCAGCAAATATGCAAATGCGCCGCGGCATCCTTGACAGAACGACTAAAACCAGTACTAAACTACAACTCAGCTACCCTAAAACCTTAAAATACTCACGAGTAATGGTTATAAAGCAATTGGGACAAACTTTGGAGTGGGAATACCTACAAGTTAAAGTAATGAGTGAGTCACACAATGAAACACATGTATGATTAGCCAACAAACCTATGAAGCAAATTTTACAAAACAATGCAATTACAAACAACCAATGAAAAACTAGAAAAGTTATTTAAAATGCTAGCCAAACACTTTGTTCAACGACAATGCCAAAAATATAACAAAGGTGCTCTACTTCAAGGGACTTAAGTTCACAGAAAACTGAGCCTAACAACTTATGTGATACTCATAGATCAAACACTGCAACAAAGTGAAGTAAAAATGAATACTTTGACAGAATTGAAATGAAAAACAAACACAAACTACCTAATTCTATCCTAGTGCAACTAAAATAATACAAACACCAGGGAGACAAAGCTCCCTAGCAAAGACGCCAAAAATTTGATCTTATGTCACTTAAAACCAAATTTAATTATCCTTATTAACGCAGTAAATGATGCTTAGCTGGAGGTCGATCTCAAGGAGCTCAAGTGTCTAATAGTGTTATTAAGTAACTAAATCACAACTTAAAATAAAACTTTGGTGAATGTATTGGCAATTGAGATGAAAACATTTTTATTTAATTCTTTTTGGAACATTTTAGAAGAATGACACTAAACAAAGATGAAAGGAACTGGGATCAAAGAATGATTAAAATCTGAAATCAATGAGATAAATGATTCCTAGGAGATATAACTTTGCATTTATTGCCTTTCTTGCATTATTAGTTTTTAAGAGCTTAGGTTGAATTAATTTCTATAAATATGGGATTGATTAAATGGAGATTCAGTCACTTCCAAAATAAACATAAACCAATATTTCTCAAGAATTCAATCACAATGTATGAATCCATAACTAAACCTAGCTAAAGAACCACCACCATTACTCTAAATCAAGAAGATAACCTCTAAATACAATTAACCAAATCACAAATCACAGAAATAGATAAAAGAGGAGTCAGAATTCCGAAATAAAGATTGACAACACAATCAAAATGTCACTAGATTAAAACACCTAAAACTCCAAACTCTTCCCCGTTAAGACCATGGCTCAAGCTCCATTATACCTCTTAGAAATCCTTAAAGCTTAGCTGGATATAGAAGATTGAAGACTCATGCTGGAGAATGCAAAATCCATAGAAGCAGTGATGATGACTCAAGAAAGGAAAATCTGGATGAGATTCTAAGAAGAAGACGAATATGAATATGAATGATGATAATATGAAGATGGATGCTCACCCACTGATCAAAAACTGATTCTCCCTCCTTGTTATTACCTCTTAACCGAAAATTAGATCAAGATCCACATCTAATCATGGAGCTCCAAGATCTGATTCCATCTCCAGCTCTGGTTCACGTGTCTACTAGTTTGAATCTGCAGATTTTTGTCATCTATCACAGGACCTTCACTTATCTGCCACAACACATATCCAAAACGGTGTCATTTGGATTAGTAATACTGAGCTACTGTTAAACTGAATCTGCCGTGGCGCTTATTAAAACCTGCCACGACACCTGTTATAGAAAGTCCTCCTGCCTACTTTTGCAACCAAGTCCCTGAATGTTTATTTCTTCAATTTCTGAACCTAAATTCATATGAAATTATAAAACACTCCTTCTAAACAATTATTAGTATTTTATCATAATTAATTTCATAATTAAACATATAATTCCATAAAAATCATGCTAGAATTAATGAAATATAGAGAAATATCAGTAAGCCTTGATTTGTGCAGTATAGCCACACATCTCTGAGAAGCTAATGAAATTGAATATAAATGATTGTCCAAAATTATATAGAAAGAAGAAATTAAATGAAATATTAATAGAAACATAGTCATGTTACCTATTAAACAATGTAAGCATATGTTGCCGATTAACCGGATCCCTATGAAGAGAATCGAAATACCAAATCCTTGGCTTGAAGGGATTCACCACAATCAACATCCAATATCCCTTAGTATAATAAAGACAATGAGAACAAATAGAAACTATTAGAAAATAAAAATTTGAGGAAAGTTACAATAATACCCTTAGCAATAAGTAGGGTTGAGTAACGGGCAGGACAGGCTAGCCTGAAGGGTAACTCGTAGCCCGCCTGTTTATTGTTAAACAGGTTCGGGCTAGCCCGTTACTCGATTTCAGCCTGTTTAACCTGAATGTAAATGGTTTAGGTTGGGCCCGTTTGGGCTAACCGGGTTACGGGCAGCCCGTTTATTTTTTTCTCCCTTTTTCCTGAAAGGCAATGAACTGAAGCTACTACCATATTTTTACAATTTTACCTACCAAATGACATTCCATGACTATAAAATAACTTCACAAAAATATCCAAATTAAGTCAAGCAACCAATATAAAGTTTAATAGTAGAAGTTCCACCTTCTAAGTCACACAAAGTCTTAAAACTCAGTAATCACAATACAACTACATCAGTACATCACTGAAATTTGATAAAAGATTAGACAATATAATCGTTCAACTGGATCTTCAGTATCATCATCATCTTCTTCAGATTCACTTGAAATGGCTGAACCTGGAACTGCTAATTCTTGCTCTACAAAACAAATAAAGATAAGTTATATTCATTAATATTAAAAAAAAAAGAAGCAATGGAAACTCAAAATAATAAAAAAAATTAGTCAATTACCAGCAACAACACGAGTAGTCCCTTCAAAATTATCAACATCAAATTCATTCAAGTTGGGGTGACTTGTACATAGCCAATTTTGAGCACAATTAGTTGGGTAGCATGCATAATCCATCCCACAATAATTGCATTGTGCATGATGTTTACCTTTTGTTTTCAGCTAGCGGCAACCTAGTGAAATGGTTCCATGCTTCAGATGTTTGCCTCCTCCTTTTTCTTGTTCATACTTCTTCTCCCTCATTATTTGTTCCCATTGTTGCATTTTATTGCTGATTTGGTAATGTGGCAGTAGTATTAACAATACTAGTAGTACCCCCCCTCATTCATTTACATATCATCATCCACTAGAGTTTTTGTGTTGCTCATTTTCCTCCATAGTCCAAATCAATAACAAATCACAAAGAAAAAACTACAAACAGAAATCATAAAGAAAATACAATAAACAGCTATTTTATAACCAAACAAATAACAAACTACACTTAACTAACTACAATCATTAATCAAGAACTGAAATGAACAAAAATACAAGATCACATTAAGAACCAGAAATTCAAAAATCAACATGCAATCAACTTGCAACAAAATTCGTACATAGAATTCAGTTATCACTTATCCAAAATCTCAAGCAGTCCAGCCAATGCGAATTAGGAAAAATAGAAGTAGAGAAATCAGTTAGACAAGCAGAATTACAGAAATTCACTAGGCAGGTAGAAAAAATATACAAGCACACTGTAAAAATTGGGGAAGCCATCGGCATTCAGCTTCAACCATTCAACTAAAGCAATCAATGAAACAGACTACAGAGTCATCAAACGAAGGGGGAAGGGGAAGAAATAGAAAGCAAGAAATAACTCACTAATAGCTCCGATTTCTGATCTTCAAGTGTTCAAGTTAGCGTCGCCGTCGAGTTAGAGCTTCAAGCCACCATCGCCTCTCAAGTTTGCACTTCAACCAACTGTGGAAGATGAAGCTAGACAGCGTCGTGTTAGGGCCTCGCGAAGTAGGAGCCACAGCCACTTAGCTGCACAGGGGAGGGCGTGAGGCAGAGTGAAAGCGAAGACAGAGACTGAAGGCAACTGGACCTAAGACTAGGGTACTCAGTCACACACTCACACTCACGGTCACTCTCAGTGTCACGAGTGTTGTATGTTAGGTGAGGAGGGAAATCAGGGAATGAGGTATGGGAAACTGAACTAGGGATTACAATTGGGTAGTGGGTTGTCTCTAGCAATGGCCCAATAGGAAAGGAATTTTTTTTTAATAATCACTATACAGGTGGGCACGGGCAACCTGATACTTAGCCCGTAGCCAACCCATTTAGTTTGCTAACCTGCTTGTTTAAGCCCATCTCGTTTCGAGCTCTTAATGGGCGAGCTCAAACAGGCTAAAGAATTTTGAGCTGCGGGCGGGCTTGTTAGGTTGCGGGTTGTTTGCTCAGCCCTAGTAATAAGACGCCAAAACAAAGTGTTCCTATTCTTCACTGCCCTTGAAATGAAAATGTTTGCCAAATTCCTCAATAAGACTTTCTTCACATCACACTACAAAAAAATAGTAAATTACTAGCGGTCCATTTCTAGCGGTTAAAAAAAACCACTACAAAAGTATACATTTCTAGCAATTATAACACAAACCGCAAGAAATTTGAAGGGCTTTGACTAGAAAGTGAGTGGGACCCACACATGTCTAGCAGTTTTGAACCAATCGCTAGAAAGTGACAGCTACAACTATTGCCGCCATTTGGCGCGAAGTTAGCGCCATATTTCCAGCGTTTAATTTTTAGTGGTTTTATTGCTGGAACCGCTAGAGAATGCAAATCGTCGTTGCATTTTCTAGTAGTTCCATAACTGCTAGAAATATTTTATTTTTCGTGAGGAGGCCTAACATGTGGCTGTATGCAGGTAGAGGTGGAGGGATAGCGCTACGAATTTCTTATGGTTTTCGTAGAACTACTAGAAAATTGCAGCCTATATATACCCCCTCCGCCTCAGTTGCACAGTTTTGCTGAATTGTGCAGCGAAGCTTTACTGAATTCTCTCAACAAAGTATCCAGATCCAGATAGTATTCTACATTTTCAAGTAAGAATAGAAATTTATTTATAAATCATTTTTGTTTTTATTTTTTATTTTATTTCTTTTATTATATTTTTTTATATTGAGTTTAATAAACTGGTTTAGTTAGAGTTAATAGAAATATTTTTTTTATAATAGACTAATTTATTTAGAGTTAATAAAAATAATTATTTTTAATGAATTGATGGCAAATTTAAATCTACAAATATCTGTTTTTCAATTATTATTATTTGATATTATTATTTAGAGTTAATAGAAATAATTATTATTTTATATAATTTTTTATTCTTTATAATTGCTAGTTGTAAAATATATTTTTCATTACAATTGCTATTCGTTATTATTAGGATGACTCGTCGACCAAGGAAGGAGCCGGTCGATCCTGATAGAGGAAGACCCAATGGAGATTATGGTGCTGGGGGTGATGATGCTGGTGAGCCATTCCCAAGCATTCATGACTACGATCTAAATGAGGAGGATATCTTGAGCTTCATGGAGCAAGATGATATCCAGCCTACTGAGGAGGCTCATGTCTCGGGGGATGAACAACCCCATGGTGATGTTGAGGAGGAGGAGGCTCAAGGGAATGAGAATCCCTATAATGAGCAGTGTCCTGCTCTAAGATGCCAGACCGGTTTTGAAGTAGAGTTTGTAGGTAAGTATTTATTTAATTTTTTTAATTTGACAACTATTTGATTTATATAAAAAAATTTAATTTAATTATTATATAATTAATTTTCTAATTAAATTTTGCAGATTCTGAGGGGAATAGGTCCTATAGGAGGCTGACAGTCAGAGAGCTATCTATGATAACGAGCAGACGGGTGGTTGTGTTGCAGAATGAATTGGGCTAACTGACTAAGAAAGGTGGCCAGCTATATAATATGTATGCTTTCTTGATCAGCAGTAGACTTTATTCCCTATTTATGTGAAGGATTGGAAGAAAATCACTGCGGAGAAGAAGCAGCAAGGTTAGGAAGTGATGAAGGTAATATAAATTTGTTATTTATAATATTTTTAAATTAGTTAAATGAATATATATTTTTTATTTAAATTATTTAATTGTTTGATTATAATTTTTTATTTATATAATTAATTTTTTATTTATAATTTTTTTAAATTAGCTAAATGAATACATATGTTTATTTAAATTACTTAATTCTTTGATTATAATTTGTTATTTGTTTAATTAATTTGTTATTTATAATTTTTTTAAATTAGTTAAATGAATATATATATTTATACTTAAATTACTTAATTGTTTGATTATAATTTTTTATTTGTTTAATTAATTTTTTTTTATAATTTTTTAAATTAGTGAAATGAATATACATTTTTATTTAAATTACTTAATTATTTGATTATAATTTGTTATTTGTTTAATTAATTTTTTATTTATAATTTTTTTAAAATTAGTTAAATGAAATATTTTTTTTAATTTACTTAATTATTTGATTATTATTTGTTATTTTTTTAATTAATTTGTTATTTATAATTTTTTTAATTAGTTAAAAGAATATATACTTTTTTCCTTAAATTACTTAATTGTTTGATTATAATTTGTTATTTATATTTTTTTTAAATTAGTGAAATGAATTTATATTTTTTATTTAAATTACTTAATTATTTGATTATAATTTGTTATTTGTTTAATTAATTTGTTATTTATAATTTTACTTAATTGATATAAAATAATTTGTTATTTTTTTAATTATAGAGTAAATTTATATTGGGAGAGGAGTTGAGGGCAGATACCATTAAGAGAATTGGGGTGGCATGGAAAAACAGGAGGGCTGACCTGTGGCAAGAGAAGAAGGGTAATGGGATGAGTCCCCTACAAGAGATACTAACAGATATACTTGATGGAGTCCCGGAGCAAGACTGGTCAAGTTTTGTGTATTTTAGGATGTCGGCTGAGCAGATGGTATGATATTATTGCATTAATTATAAAAATTTTATATTTTTTTATCCAATTTGACTAAGTTAATTTTTATATATTTTGTTTCAAGCCCTTTCCTACAGAAATATTGGGAACATCAGGCAGCAGACAATACATCATAGGGGTGGATCCAGGAGCTTTGCTATCACCTTTGATGAGATTGTAAGTACTTAATAATTTTTTTCATTTCATTTACAGAGGGAAAAGACGCGACAAGAGCGGGATACACGTCTACCTATGGCGAGATGTGGCCGATTTTGTACAGGCCTTGAGACGGGTCTCCTGCATCGGATAAGGTTGATGAGACGGTAGTAAGTAGTTAATTAATTAAATATTAATATCGCAATATAAATATTTCATACTAAAATTTTTATATTAATTTTGATAGGCGTGGATGACTCAGGTCGATACCGAGTTGCGAGAGTCTCAGGGGTCTGCCTTGAATCCCACAGCCTCACTTTTAGCGGGTTGTGACTGAGCGCAGTACCCCGGTCGAGTTAGCAGGCTTGGTCTTGGACCCACACCTAGTAGGTTGCCCTATTCAGGTTGCGCTAGCCCTTCATACACTACGGGGAGCTTTTAGTCAATAGCAGCATCCCATCAGGCGAGCACAGGAGTGAAGTGACCGGGTTCCTCGTCCTTAGACGAGCTGCGATAGGAGATCAGGCGAGAGATGGAGGCCACAATAACGGAGCATGATTGTCAGTTACAATTACAGCTTGACCAATTAAAGGCAGCTGCTATGGCCATGCGTGATGCGATGATCAGTTTCGCTCCAAACATTCTGATTCTTGAGATCCCTGACATATGCCTGACACTAGTCCAGCCCCTATACAACCAGCAGCCAGCCCAGCCCCAGCCCGATCAGCAGCCAGCCCAGCCCCAGCCCGATCAGCAGCCTGCCCAACCCCAGTAGGAGGATCCAGCGCCCGATGACGATGACGATGCTGTTTCTGCCCCTCACCCTTGATTTCCTTGTATTGGATTTTATTTGGATTTTATTATGTTATGTTTTATGTGGATATTTACTTAAATTTTATTTTTATTTATTTGAAACTATAGTTGTTTAATTTTATTATTAGTCACTCATTTGTTTTTTTTTATTTGTTAATTTTTTCTAAGTAGAAGAAATTTCCAACGGTTACAAACTGTTACAAAGGTTACAAGAAATTTTAAATGCTAGCTGACAATTTCTAGCGATTAATAACCTCTAGAAATTTCTTACCGTTACACTAAAATTCCTCCTACCTCGACATTTCTAGCTGTTACAAACCGCTAGAAATGTTGTAAGAAATTGTAAACCGTAGCTGACAATTTCTAGCGATTAATAACCGCTAGAAATTTCTTATCGTTACACTGGAATTCAAATTTCTGTACCACCTCAACATTTCTAGTGGTTATAAACCACTAAAAAAGTATTATCATTGGCAAATTCAAATTTCCCTCCCACCTCAAAATTTCTAGTGGTTACAAACCGTTAGAAATTCTTCTGAATTCAAATTTCTAGCAATTTAACTACTAGAAAATCTATATTAGCGCTAGAAATTTCTAGCAGTTTGTAACCGCTACAAAATGTTGATCGTTAACTATCCGTTGATAGCTTCCTTTATAAGTTGAATAACTTTATTTGAAATTCATTTTAGCTTCTCTTTCAGCTTTTCATCTCATATGTTCATGAAATTTGAGCAATATTAGTGATGGATAGGCCATGGATCAACTTGCACCGGTCGACTCCGTAATACTTGGCTGGTCTAAACTATTTCTTGGATTTTGCTTTCGCCAATACCCCCATAAATGGTAAGATTCAGCGTCCATGTCCTAAATGTAATTTCCAAAAGTGGCATCTAAGAGATATTGTTAGAGATCATTTGATATTTAAGCCCTTTTTGTGAGAGTATGTATTTTTGTAACTACATGGGGAACGACTAGATATGATTGCTGAGTCAGTTCCAGTAGTTTCACAGATGGGAGTTCGAGCGAAAGAAGCTGATACCATGAACGATGCTGTGCCTGATGCTTTCGGTGTTCATGAAAGTAAGGATCCCAATAAAGATGAAGTAGAGGACCCTCAACTAGAGTTTTTTAGAAACGAAATTGCCCGAGAATTTTTTGACCTCATAAACAAAGTTGATAAGCCTCTTTATTTTGGGTGCACAAAGTATTCTAAGTTGTCATTCTTGATGAAGCTTTATCATATCAAATACTTGTGTGGTATGACTGACAAGGCGATGTCCATACTATTGAAATTACTGGGAGATGTTTTTCCTCAAGCTGAATTCCCTCCATCTTTTTATGAAGCAAAAAAGATTATTAACAAGCTTGGCTTGAACTACAAGAAGATAGATGCATGTCCAAACGATTGTATGTTATACTGGGGAGATTATGCAAACAAGGAGATTTGTACGAGATGTAATACATCTCATTATAAGTTCGTTTGTATGGAAGGGGAAGAAGCAGAAGAAGAAACCAGCCAAAATTCTTAGGTACAATTCATTATAATGTGTTACTTGTTTCGTCTCTAAATATTCAATATTTGGAATTCTCAATATAGTTTATTATAATGTGTTACTTGTTCTGTCTCTAAATATTTGATATTTGAAATTCTCAATACAAGTCATTATAATGTGTTACTTGTTCTGTTTCTAGATATTCGATATTTAAAATTCTTAATACATTATTTTGTTAGATACTTTCCTTTGAAACCACGATTGCAATGAATGTATATATCATCAAAAATGGCTGAGCACATAAGGTGGCATATGACTGAGGAAAATCCAGATGGCAGGTTAAGACACTCACAAGATTCAGAGGCGTGGAAAACATTTGACGTGAGATTTCCAAACTTTGCAGGTGATCCTAGAAATGTACGTCTTGCGTTGGCAACTAATGGTTTTAATCCCTTCGGAAATATGAGCACAAGTTACAGTATCTGGCCGGTGGTGTTAATTCCATACAATCTCCCACCTTGGATGTGCATGAAACAAAGCTCATTTTGGCTTTCCATGATTATTCCTGGCAAGAAGGCACCGATAAATGATATAGACATGTACCTGCAACTATTGATACACGAACTGATCGACTTGTGGATGAATGGCGTTGAGACATATGACTCATATGACAAGCGACTATTCAATCTTCGTGCAGCCTTGATGTGGACAATAAGTGATTTTCCTGGTTTGGGAACTTTGTCCGGCTAGAACGTACATACTGGGTTGGCCTATCCTGAGTGCAATTTTGACGTTGTATCATGTCGCCTTCCACACAGTGACAAGTAGTGCTTTATAGGACATCGACGGTTCCTCGATTCCAAGCACAGATTTATATTGCAACGGATTTGCTTTGATGGAAAACAAGAAAAGATAGATCCTCCTGTTATTTTGTCTAGTGTGGATATTTGTTGCAGTTAGAACATGTTGATGTTGAGTTTAGCAAGAATGTGGATCCCAAATGACTAGGACGACAATCTCATAGGCTATCTGATGCGCAACCTATGCAATGACGGAAGAGAAGCATATTTTTCACTCTTTCTTATTGGGAATCTAATTTGCTATGACATAATTTGGATGTTATGCACATTGAAAAAAGGTGTTCAATAATGTGCTATATACGTTGCTCAACGAAGCTAGAAGGTCCAAAGACCATCTCATAGCTAGAAAAGATTTACGGGCCTAAGGAATTCATGAAGAGGCTTGGCCTGATGAAAACGACAAGTTTTAATCAGCTAAATTCACCTTGACAAAACATAACAAGGATATCTTCCTTTTGATGCTGAAGAACATAAAAGTACCTGATGGATATTCTAGCCACATCTCAAGGTGCATTAATCTGCAGGCTCGAAAGGTTACTGGGTTAAAAAGTCATGACTCCTATGTTCATATGCAACAGTTACTTCCATTAGCTTTGAGAAACACACTTCCTTCTGAGGTAGTAGTGGTTTTGGTGGAATTGTGTTTATTTTTCAAGAAGTTATGTGCAAAGGTGTTGATACTAGAAGAGCTCGATCCGCTACAAAATGAAATAATTCTTACACTTTGTCACTTGGAGATGATATTTCCTCCATCATTTTTCACTGTCATGGTTCACTTGACTGTCCACCTTACTCAAGAAGCAAAGAATGCCAACCCAGTTTAATATCGATGGATGTACCCTATAGAAAGGTACTAGATTATCTTTTATCCCTGCCTCTTTAAATTTGACATTGTTATTTTAATTGCTCATAATTATTAATATAATATTAACCTGTAGGTATTTGGGAAAATTAAAATCATATGTTAGGAATAAGGCGTGGCCTAAAGAGTCAATAGCAGAAGGTTATTCCAGAGATGAGGTCCCAACTTTCTGTTCAAGATACTTTGATGACATGGAGACATCTTTAACTACCCGCGTCGCGTAGATGATTCTCCTCTTGGTCTTTCCACGTCAACTTTATTTCCTCCTGCTGGGAAACAAGTTGGAGGATATGAATTCTTCATAGTCACTCCCACAGAGAAACTTCAGGCACACAGACATGTTTTGATAAATTGCAGCCAAGTTGAACCCTGTACGCACTAAGTATTATATAAGCTCACTAACTTTCACACTTTATGTTTGTTTCTCGCTAACTCTTCTAACAAATTGCACTTCATTGTAGTGAGTTTAGAAATTACCTCAGGCGACAGTTACGACGCATGCGTGTTCCGTTGACATTGATAAAAAAAAGTCCATAGAGAGTTTCTCGATTGGTTTACACGTCAAATACGTAATGACAACAGCCCATACATAGATAAATTCAAATCTCTTTCCCTCGGTCTGTTAGACCATGCATGAAGGTTTACCACGTATAATGTGAACGGCTTCAAGTTCTTTATAGTTGGACCTGACTAGGGATTGCTCACATAAAACTCTAGAGTTTGCAAGACATTTAGGACGAGATGTTATGCTAGAAGCAGTGACAGCGATATGCGCTTTGGAGGCATCACTTACTATGGAAAGCTAATTGACATCATTGAGTTAAGTTACCAGCTTTTCACTGTAACTCTATTCAAGTGCTCCTAGGCAAATACGACAACTTCACGGGGACTCACTACTGATTACTTAGCATCACCTCTGTTAATTTCTCTAGACTTATTCATACCGGGGAATCTGAAGATGATGAGCCATATATTCTTGCCTCCTAGGCACACTAGGTTTACTATGTCAAGGACGAGAAACATAAAGATTGGAATATGGTTGTTCATCTCAAGCCATGAGATCTTTATGATATGGGGGATGGTGACATTATTTACGATACCAAATCCTTCCAACCCACGAATGTTGAAAACTTCTTTCCTCAATGAGACAATAATTTAGCCATCATCAGGTATATGTCTTTTCTTAAATTATTTAAATAATTAACTACTAATTATTGATTTTTTCTAAATATATTATAATTCTAACAATAATTTTTTAATATCTCCTTTCAGGTAAGATGATGATCAAGAATAGCAGTTTTAATGATTTTTATCATTCATATAATTTGTTTTTCATAAATAAATATGTACAAATTAAAATTGGTTTAGTTTTTTAAAAATTAAAAAATTGCAATTTGTAGCGACTACAAAACCGCTAGAAAAAGACAAACCGCTACAAATTGAAATAAACTGCTAAAAAACATAAGAAACCGCTAGAAATGTCTTGCTAATCTCTATAAATACCATATCACCTTCTTATTCATTTACCCTATCTCTTTTCCTTCCTCTCCTCTTCTTCTTTATAATTCTCTCTTTTCTTCTTACTCTCTCATATGGTAGTTCTTTCCCCTTTTTTATATAATAAGATAGTACTCATTTTATAAATCTTAATTTCTTTTATTTATCTTTATTTATAATTTACTAACATATTTATTTATCTTTTTCTTTCAAATTTTTCTTCTTCACATTTATCATGTCCTCCTCAACTGATTCAACCACTTTTCAATATAAGAGTTAAGGCTCGATATTATAAACTATCCTATCTCCAATTCAACTGTCTTATTAAATTCAATTCAATTCATTTGACACAATCATAATTTAATTACGTATTATTGATTACAAAATTCAAATATATAACATATAATACATTGGTAAATATTGATTACAAAATTCAAATATATAACATGTAATACATTGATAAATATACATATTAACAAAAATTCTCTAATACAATCGATTTAATGGTTTTTTAATTTATAAAATTATATTTTTTCATAATAACATATTTGAATTTTATCTTTTTTGCATGGAATAAACTTTCTAGTGGTTCAAAACCGCTACAAATTTGAAAAAAAAAAAAGAGGGCAAATTTTGCAAAATTTAAATTTGGTTCCATCTGGTGCCAAATTTCTCGCAGTTAAAAACCGCTAGAAATTTTTTGTGCCAATTTGAAAATTTCGATTCCCGACAAAATGTAATTTCAACCAAACTTTCTAACAATTAACAACTGCTAGAAATTTTTGGTTCCAATATGAAAATTTTGTTTCCCGAAAAAATGTAATTTCGTCTAAAAATTTCTAGCTGTTCACATAACCGCTACAAATATCATCTCATTCACCTCTACCTCTTTGTTTTTTCTAGCGATATGTTAACCGCTAGAAAGTTTCTGGCGTTTTGACCATACTGTCTAGCGGTTCCCTTAACTGTTAGAAAACTGTTTCTTACACTTGATTTTCTAGCAGTATAGCTAACCACAACAAATGTTGTTTATTGCAGTTTAAACCGTTAGAATCGTCATAATTTAACTGCTAGAAAATACATATTTTTTTTTGTAGTGTTAGGGCTATGGGCAGCAAAAGTATGGGGATAGATCATCTTGAATTTGTCATCAAGGCTGATGGGGACTATGAAATTCTTATAAAGGTTTGTGTCACTCTACCCATTTCTTGCCTTCAAGTTATGCAGTTTCAAAACTATAGACAATTTTGTGAAGTTAGTACAATCTTCATATAGAGGTGTCTTAGCATCACATTTCAACCTCTCAAACATTTCTAGACAATCATCAAGTTCCTGTTCAATCATGTTGGTCATATCCTTAAGACGGTCAGTTTCATATGTACTTGTGTCAAAATTAGATGATCCACAGCTTTCACTATGCCCTTGACTATTATTACTCACATCTCTTGTTTCTCCGTACTTTGTCTAGCACTTATAACTTTGATCAATTCCATTGATAATTAAGTGTCTCTAATAAATGGATGGCAAAACCCTTCAGAAGGCAACACTTGAGACAAAGGCAAATAATCCTATTGCAATCATCAGCATGCTCAACCGTAAACTTAATAAAATCTTCTACCCCGTCCCAATATTCTTTTGATAGATGATTAGCAGACATCCATTCCTTATCCATAGTCCCTAACTAACATGAATCATTTAGAGAAAAAAATGTGATTAACGACTCAAAGATATTGTAAGAATTAAACAAAAATAGGAAATCAATGCATGAGTCACTATTGATCACATTTATCCCATTTTAATTCTACTTGTTAATAACTAGTAAATCTAGTTGTTAACGACTAGTAATTGAAAAAAAAAAACCTTTAACTTAAATTTGAAAAAAATTTAGCAGTATAATGCCTTAAAATAGAGTATTTCCCAGACTTTACGCCCTTTATTTGACTTCAAATAAAGTATTAAACAATAAACTAGTAGCAAGGCAATTTCAATAAGAACATCCTAATTAACTAACACTCAATAATTTGGACAAACATAAAACATATGGCCAGTAAGGCAATTTCAATTACAAAAGCAAAGAATCTATGGTAAAAGCAGAAAACATATGACCAAAATGACTTCTTTTCTAAAGAACCCACATTAAGCATCCAAACAGAAATCATACTTGATGCATATTAAGCATCCAAATAGAAATTAATAGCTAGGATTATTTGATGCATATTATCCATAAACCAGAAATAAGCAACACTTTCAAATAGAACAAAAATCAAAAGATTTAAAAGCATAGCAATAATCCCATTCAACCCATAAACCAAGAACCTAGAACACAAGTGAACGAGCAACAAGGCAGAATCAAAGGAGAACCAGCAAGTTAAACCAGGAAAAATGCTACTATTCAATACATACCCATAAAATACTTAATACACTAAAGAAGAACAAGTAACACGACAAACTTGAAGGGATAAAATCAAAAGAAGACCTGAACATAATAGTCTCTTGTGATGTAACAATGCCCAGTTGCAAAAGAGAAGAACCACGAACCAAAAAAAGCAATGATAATGGAGAAGGAACCACAAAATCAATAGGGCAAGAAAAAAAATTAGTCAAGGATGTGGATTAGAGCACTAGGAGGTCTAAGGAGAGTGTGCAAAAGAGAAGGGTACCTAAAATTTGAAACCGAATTCATGCAAAATAAACTTGATTTAGGGATTTTAAAACAAAATACTTAATGGTTTTACACAAAAACTGTTACACCTTACTTCTATAATACCTTAGAATTCATTTTATAACAATTCAAACCACTTTGGATGGCCTTAATCTCAAGAAAAAGGGATTTGGGATGTTACTACGGATTTATTGTTCATTTGGTAATTCCAGACTTTCTGTCTAACTTTTAAATATTCGTAACTAATTCTAGAAAAATTGAAATAGAGTAGTTCTAAGTCCTACTAAAAGCTCTTTAATTTCTCTTTAAGGAAAAAATAATCTAAGGAACAATTTGGTGTGAAACAATGCCATATTTGTACAAAGGTTACTACTGTTCCATTGGTTAAAATCTTTTTCCAAATTTCAAACCCTAAATTTGAAAAATCTCCATAATTCATGTATATATATATATATATCCTAATTGAATGTTCTACCTATTGATTTGAAGCTTAAGATGTGAAATATAATCATACCAAATTTCAAATTTTAACACAAAGATAAACTTAGTCAAAATACAACTCTAATGTAACAGCTTAAAGGGTTACAGCATCCATGCATACATTTAATTACATTGTCAAAAGTCAAGGGAGTTTCATAAATATACATCATTCCTTCAAGATTTTATTCTTCCTCCTTGATGACTCTACCCCTGGAAAAAATTATTTGCATTTGAAAGGAATGAGATTGTATTGAAATCCTAATAGAAAGATAGAATCAACCATAACATTAAACATGCATTATCATCAAGCATTTCAACATTTGCTATCATTAGGGAGCTAATTCTTCCCCATACTTAAGACAATCTCTAACATGCTATAGCCAAAGCATTTCAAAACAAGGAGTAACCATAAGTCAACATAAACATTCATTATAACTCAATCACATAATAGCAATCATCCATGCATCAACAATCAATGCAATATCAATATTAAAGTTAATTGAATCTTGCTACCTTGATCTAATCGCACCTTTGCTCTTTGGTCTTGCCCTTTTCCTCCATAAATGTCAAATCCTAAACATCACATTACAAAGGTGCAACCATATTACAACCCAAACTACTCAAGACTTAATGGCAAATTCTTAAGTAACCCTTAACCCTTAATTCTTTAAATTTTGGAGCTTTAATTCCATTAATTTAAAAATTATCATCTTAGGTCAATCCCATATAATTTTTCATGTAGAATCCAAATATGAACTTAGATTCATGAAAAAAGATTCCTTCCTACCCAAACAGTGGTGGCTGAAAAGTGTACTGCAAAAGTCTTAAATTTTCAACTTTAATTCTAATACTTATAAAGTTTGTTCTTTAGGTTAACCTACACCATTTTTCATTTTATGTTAGATTTAAGGTTTTGATAATAAAAAATTAAGGAATTTGTGTTTTAGTAAGTTAATCAATCACCTGATTTATCAAGGGTTTATCGATCATATAATAGATAAAGTTCCTGTGTTAACAAGAAACTTAGCAGAAATGATAATTGATAATCTGATAGAAAAATCAAATTTGTATGTATTGATCAATCAATTGATCGATCATCGTTAACACTGTTTTGTCCACAAGTTTACAGAAAATTATCAATCAATTGATGAATAATCTAGTGATCGAACAACTGATAGATAATGGGACACAAGTTTCGATAAGTGTTTATCGATCACTTGATCAATAAAAGAGTTATCGATGAGAAGACAGATAAATGGTAAAACTTCCTACTCTCGTTGTGTTTTGTTCTAATCACCATTTATCGATCACTTTATCGATCACAACTTTATCGATAACCTATTCTATCATTGCATAATATCTCACCTGCTTATTTATATTTTTCTTTTGGTTAAGTACTTTTGAAAATTACTTTATCGATCACTTGATTGATCTACCATTTATCAATCAAATGATTGATCATCACCTTTTTACTGATTTAAACTATTTAAGTCTTCCTTTGATCACTTGATCGAACATTGATTTATCGATAAAATGATCAATCATCTAATCTTTTAAATATTCTGTTTTCACATAACATGATTAATCAAACATTTCCTAGCATTTTAGAACTGAGTTTCTTGACTACATTTTTTATCGATTACTTGATCGATCAAACTTTAATCAATCACTTACTCGATCATTTTAGGATTTGTGCTCTTTATGAAAATCTTTGTTAAACCTCATTTTATCGATTAAGTTTTCTGTCATCCATTTATCGATAAAGTTTTTGATCAATGTGCCTTGAAAATCAAATTCTCTCTTGCTTATCTTTATCAATAAATTGATCGATTAAGTTTTCTGTCATCCATTTATCGATAAGGTTTTTGATCAATGTGCCTTGAAAATCAAATTCTCTCTTGCTTATCTTTATCGATAAATTGATCGATCTAACACTTTTTGATCACTTATTCGATCAATGATCCAACTCTTTCAATACAAAGAAACTGCGGTGAGATTTAAGAATCTTCTGAATATTTCTCTTCGAGCTTTTCTTAGTCTTGCTGATTAACTTAATACTCTATTTTAAGTGTTTCAAAATCATAGTTGACCTTGAATCTTTTCTCTACATAATCCTTGTGAAGTCATTCTTTTCATTTATCGATCACTTGTTCGATCATGAATTAATCCATAACTTGATCGATAAATATAGTTATCTGTTTCAAAATCTTTCATCTTTATTAATCGATAAACTAGTTATCGATCATGTCTTCAATCAAGGTTGATCAGTTCATAGTTATATTGGATCTGATGTTTGATTGATTTGCTTTTATCCTAGCATAAGAATATTACTATCATTTTATCAGTTATCTTCCTGAATTTCATTCTGAAAGAAAAACTTATTAGATTGAAGTATTGTTACATATTACGAAGAAAGTTTAACAGTTATCCAACTGTTATTCAGTAGCCTATACCCTACCATGTCAGAAGCATTAAATGGCGAATACCGTTACAACTGAGAAAACATGCAACCAAACTCTCAATGGCTAGAAGCTCTTCCATCTAACAGTTTTTAAACTTTCACAACTATAAAAGGTGTGAAGAACCATTGAATACGAAAAAATTGAATACGCGAGCTACCTTCTGCAAATATTTTACTATTGCATTCAATACTCTGTTTTTCATCTTTACTGAGCTTCAGTGTTTCTCATTCATTTACTCTATGAGAGAGACTAATATATCATCTTTAATCACCTTCTGAGTGTAACTCAAGAGTGTGGACTCTTGAGTAGGTTTGTAACCTTACAGGTAGTAAGGGGGAGTGATTGAGATGATCAATTGCTGTACTGAGGCACCAACGAGCCTGGTTAATCTTGGATCATAGTGGAAATCTCGGAGGTATTTTGAGGACTAGATGTAGGTCAAGTGGTTAAGACTGAACTAGTATAAATCCAGTGTCCTTGATCTACTATGAAATCTTTCCAACTCTAAAGCTCTCTATTTTATTAATTTCACTGTTTCAATTGCCTTAAATTTTTATAACTCACCCAATCACCCCTTTTAGGTGAGACTGTCACTAACATTTTAAACCCAATGGAAGCACCAAAACTCACAAATCACATCCTAGGCTAAATAATCAGAGTGGCCAAACAACACCATCAACAACTATATCATGCAATCTTTCAAATTTCGACACAATATGACTTGAAACAAGCTAAAACCAATGTCTTTAGACTAGGTTTAACATCAAAATCATCCTCCCCTATTTTAATACATTTCGGCCAGCACCTCCTCTTAGGGGAATCCACATTTTTTAACTGCCAAATCCAAGAATACAAAGCAATATACAAGATAGAATATCAAACTAACCTTATATCCAAGCTTAAGTGACCAAAGTAGATGGTTTCCTCTTGATTGCACTTCAAGAAAATAATTTGCCAGAACTTCCCCTAGGTTGGCCAAAAATATGAGCTTGTGAGAGGGGGAGATGGCTATTTATAAGCCAAGCCTTAAATATTTACCATCCAATATCACACTAATTACCAAGCTTATGTGTCAATTCCTATGCCTTTTTTCTTAATTTCCATCCTCAATTTAAATCCAAATGAAATTGATTTTTTCAAAGTCAAAATCCTCTCTATACTTGGCTTGACAAGTGGCATCTTAATCCTCTCTATTTATAGCTTGACAAGTGGCAAATTGTGGACTAAGTAAAAGTCAAGAGTGTACTTTTTATTTTATCAGTGAACATTGTACTAGAAATAAATTCTACTTCACAATTATAGTATCTTGGCCATTGTAATTATTTTTTGTCAGATCCATAATACATTCTCATCATTTTTATCTTCCCAAAATGCCCTCCTTTGTTACCATCACAATTTTTTATTAATGGTAAAGAAGAAAACCATTTAAATTACTATGGTAACTTCTTTACTGGGGAAGGCATTTCTAGAATTTCTGAATATTTAAGGGGTTTCTTTTTGCTTCATAATCTCTTATAATTTCTAGGAATACCTTGTGAATTTTCTCAGGATTTAATTATCCTTAAAAGTATTTATTTAAAATTTTCCAAATAAAAATCCCAATTTGGCTTAATTAGCCATTAAATTCCCTTATAATTTTTCTAAGGGTGATTTGGAAATAAAACTACTTACACACTATCATATACTCCCTCCGTTCCTTATTATAAGAGACATTTGATACTTATGGCATGTTCCTATATATAAGAGACACTTACAAGTTGTCTCTACTTTTTTGTGTTGATTTACTATTTTACCCATATTTATTATCTCCAACTCACACTCTCTCTCCCTCCCACTTCTCTTTCTTTTAATAATTTAATTGTTCTCTCTCATGCTCTCTCTCCTTATTAATGAGGGCATTTTTGGAAAAAAAATTATATTTTTTACACATTAATTGTTCTTAATTAATTTTAACTGTTTTTTTGATCAACGTACTTCGGTTATTTGTCTCTTATAATAAGGAACGGAGGGAGTAATTCCCAACGTATATTATCATTAATTTTTCTCAATTTTTTGAGGCTGTTAAATATTTTTAATAATTAATTTTTGATCAATTTTTCTTAATTAGTCAAACTTCCATAATTACTGAAAATTCAATAATAATTATTTTTCATCATAATTCTAACTTTTTGAGACTAATATACTATCTAAGGGGATTTTTCCTATTTTCTAGAATTATCTAATAATTTTTTAAAATTTCCAATATATTTTTCAAAATTATATAAACTGCCCGTAACTTTTAGAAATTATACTTTTGTCCCAACACTAACTTAACCTTTAAGAGTTGTGTCACCTCATTACTTCCTATTATTGTGGCCTTTAAGTATCTAGAAACATCCTTACTCTTATTTAGCAAATTACTAGATGCAACAAAAACCATGGAGTATTGGTTACAAATGCTTGACGGTTTTTGTGTAAAACGGTCAAGTATTCTTCTTTCCAACAAAACTTGACAGTTTTACAAGGAACTATCAATTTTTTATAACCAATACTTGATGATTTTTGCATAAAACTGTCAACTATTGGTTTCAAATTCTTGACAGTTCCTTGTAAAACTATTTTTTACGTAAAACAGTCAAGTATTGTTTTGGAAAATTCTGCCTCACCTTTTTTAACTGTTGTTATTATAACCGTCAACTAGTTGGCATCAAGCATTTATGATTCTGTAGTAGTAAAAAAGAAGGAATGGCATTGACTTGGGTTGAATACAACCAAACAAAAGGCAATGGCTTGCTCTTTCTAATGAAATGTCATGTATTCTTACTTATTAGACTGCGATGCTTAAGCGACATGATTGTATTTATTAAATTGAATACATCAGTATAGCTTGATATTATATATTTTAACATTTCAAAAGTTAATTATAGGTCAAATTAAATGTATTTTTCAAGTACAATTAGAGTTTTTTTCCCATGTGGTATGGACAAGCATCACCTTTGAGCAAGGAAGCCTACCCGACCCAGGCCACCCTTGCCTGGCCCAAAATAGTTAGGGCTTCTTTGTGCAAGGCCAGGCAGCCCATCATTCGGGCTAGGCATTGGGTAAGGGCCTTGCCCTGCCTAACCCTACCCATGTGCACTCCTATTTTTCACTACAAAAAAAGGAGGAGTTCACTGTCATGAATGGCATAGAAGGGGAAAGGAAGGCAATATTCACGGTGAATATCACAAAAGAGAGACCTGATTGCTTCTGTGAAGTTCATTACAACAAGCACACCTAAAATTCAAATTATTAATGCCTCCATGTTTATTACCATGACAAAAGGTGAGGCTCGCTATGGCAAACACGCAAAAATGCTGATAAAAACCAATGTCAAAAATGCAAAATGTCACATCCCGAATTTTGAGCCTAGAAGTACTAAAATTAGCCTAAATTGGGCAAGCTACCAAACCCTTTTTGGCAAGGTCCCAAAGATTCCCTAGAAGGACAGAGGGATTCCCAGGAACTAAATCACAAAGGGAAGACTAAATCACAAAGGGAAAGTTTTTTGGAACTGAGAAAAGAGGAAGTTAGAGACTTAGAAGAAGTCTTGGGCCTAAGAATGAGAAATAGAGATAAATATGTGCCAATAGTTATGTTGGATGCCTCAATGAGGTGAACTTTGAGGTTAAGCCAAATCAAGGGCAAAATTGTAATTTTGTAAAGTTTCGAGTTACTAAGGGTAAAAATAGAAATTACACCTAAAAATCCTAGAAAAATCCCAGAGAGTGAGAAATGGTAAATTAAGGCCTGAACACTTCAGAAAGATGGAAATAAGGTTCAGAGGCTTGTATAAGGCTAAAAGTGATGAAAATACCCCTAGAAGGAATTTGTGGAATTCCTAGGGTTTTGATTAATTTGAAATATTTTAGAAAATAAATTATTTAAAGTATAAGGGGGCCTCAAATAATCAGACAAAAATAGAGGAAAATACATGAGGAATTATCACAGGTTTTAAAAATAATTCCGTCCCCAGAAAGCGAAGAGGTTAGCTTTAATGGAATTTAAAGCCTATTTATACACTATCCGAGGAAAGTCAAAGTCAAAGGTCTTCAGGTTGACTTTGGACTAAGAAAAATTAGAGGAATTCCCCGTGATGAGTAAATCGTATTGGTACCCAAAGGTAGATTCTCGGAGTTGTGGACCGGTAGAAAGAATTCGGTCAAGATCACAGCGAAATAAATATTATTAATTATTTTAATTATTTTATATGAAGAACAAGGGAAGAGTATCACTCCCTCTTTAGGCATGTTATATAATGCCACGTGGATTTATTAGAGGCGAGAAAATGGTGCCAGAATATGTCCCAGTAGTCCCCGGTAAGTCAGGGCTCGAAAAAGTATCATATACGGTGCAGAATGGCAAGATAAGTGGAGGAATACCTAAGGGTTGTATTATGCACAAATTTTATATTAATTTCCTCCCTACTATTATGCCACAATGATGAAGGGACATGGGAGAGACAAGTGTACAGTCAGAGGGGAGAAAGGTGGATGACACGTGTACTGTTGGATGTAAGACATGTGTATGGCCGAATGCAAGACACATGTACAATTGGATTGGGGACATGTGACTTGATGATGTAAGCATGATGTCATCACGATGAGGTAAGCATGATGTCATAAGACACCTATCACCATAAGATTAAAAGAGAAAATGGACGATCCAGATCAAGGCACACATTTTTAAGATCAACAGCCCAAATTCAGTCTTGTTTTCTATAGATACCCCCTCCCTCATTTTCGTCCGACCTAGAGGAAACCTTGGGGAAGCTCTGGCAAAATGGTTTCTAGAGAGAGAAAGAAGAGGGAAAAATAAAGGCCAAGTGGTCCTATACAAGATCAAGCTCTAAAACAAGGCATGTTCATGGTTTTGATGTAATTTTCATTACCCTTATTGTTGTTGAGCTTGGTTATGGATTTTAATGATTTTGGGAGCTTGAAGCTCTAAGGGGACATGCTGCATGAAATTTTTAAGAATATGGAAAGATGAAATTGATGTTAGAATAATATTTAAAGGCTTGAAAGGAACAAGAATCAAGTGGCTTTATGTTGAAATTGGTTGAATTTTATGACCATATAACTTGAGTTATATTTCGGTCAAGGTTAGTTCATCGGGAAGGAGTTTGATTTTGATTATTTTAAGCTTGAAAATAGATTCTACATGCAAAATTGTGTGGGAATAGTATGTGGAATTAATTTTAGAAAGGCTAAAAATCAAGCTCAAAAGTTAGAAGTCAATATAGCTCAAAGAAAACAAAGTGTTAATGTTGTTGATTACCATGACTCTAATGAATTAATGAAAATGATGTGTTGATACATTTAGGGTCATGAGACATTTAGGAAGATGAATGGAAAAAGTTGAGCAATCAACCTTAATAGTTGGTAGCAAAAAGGGGCAAGAGGAATTAAAGAGAGAGTTTAAAGACACAAGGTAGCAAACTAGACCTTATTATTATGTGCTTGGTATTTGCTTGCATGTATGACAAGTTTCTATGTTATATGATTTTATAAACTCATGTGTTGTGATTGTGAATATGTTTGAGATATGCCATAGGCCTATATGTTTTATGATAAATGCATGATGATTGCAAAACATGTCATTACGTTATAAAGATGTTAAGTTGCAAGTATGCTATAAATGCCAAGCTTGCCATGTATGTTTGGATGGTTATTGTTTGCTATTGAGATTCTCCCAAATCTCATCCTTCCCTAACCAACCATTTAGGTCAAGTATGATGGACAATGATTGCATGACGGAGAGCATGAGAAGTAAGGAGAAGAAAGTGGAGAATTATTCATGTTAATGATTGAAGCTATTAGTTAATATATAATTCTCCTTTTGTGTAAACTATGTATATGAATGCCAATGATGCAATGTATTTGTTTAGAATGTTTATGGCATGAATGGAAAGGTATAAGAATGAATGGGAAAGGATAGGGCCATGCTATGCATGCCAAAACAATAAAAAGAATTAAAGCAAGAATTGTCTAATGGATAAAACGTAGGTTGTAAAGCAGTCAGCTTCTAGCTCCAGTTTGACCCATCAAATATATGAGTTAAGACATGAAACTTGGTAGACATATTATACACATCCCAGGCTTTAAAATGATAGGTATATTTCTTCAATTGGATGTGTAAACTAAGAGATACAAATTTTCAAAATTGGACCAAAAATCTGGAATTTAATCAGTGAATAGTAACCTGAGAACTTATTTCAAATTTTCAATCTACGAGCTTGGTTTGTGAATCACTTGAACCATATTCCAAACATGTACTTTGAAGGGTTAAAGGAAGGATGTTTCACAAAAAATAGAAGGAGAAGGGAGAAGAAGTGAAGGAGCTCTCTAGGGTTTGTAGTTTTCGGCCTTAGGGAGTGTTTTGAGCTTCCAAACCTTTAAGTAATTCTAACTTGTTTTGTATCTTTTTCTCTTGATTTTTATTATATTTAAAGTTGAGATTTCCAAGGTTTTTGAGGATTTCAAAATTTTTGAGTTTTTGATCAAATCTTTTAGGTCCTTTAGAGTTATTTAGGTTAGCTAAGAGGCTTAATTGGTTTAGTTCTGTTAGATTTTGATTTATATAAAACTTGGAAGTTAAGGTTTGATATTGGGGGTGATATTTATTGGGTTTACTTGATATGGTGATTAAAGTGGTGTTTTGTTGATTGTGTTTTGTTTATTGAGAATAGATAAGAGTTTTAATTAGTTTAGATTGTTGATATTGATGGTTTTTCAATGTTAGGGTATGTTGGAGGTTGAAAATTCTAAGTATAGGACTTAAGAATTGATTGGATGATTGTTGTTGAGGTTAATCAAGGAATTTAATGAGTTAACTGAATGGAGAAATTGATAACTACAACTTTGGATTGGGAGGTTTGGTTATAAGTTAGGAAAGTTGGATGATGGGAGCTGTTGTAGGATGTGAGACTTGAGGCTTTTAAGTTTTGTATTTCTTTATTTTGGCTTTTGTTTGACTATAATCTATGGCAATATAGATTAGCATGTGTCTTATGTTACACCTTACTATCGTGTCATCTTAGGGTTCAATTACAACCATTTTAGACCATATTGGATGGTCTTGGGCTCAATTTTGTCTCAAAAATGCTAAATTTCGGATTTTTACTGTTCATCAGGTAAAAATCCAGTTTTCTGGCCCAACTTCAAAAATTCATAACTTAATCTAGAAAAATCAAAATGGAGTGGTTCAAAATTATATAAAAATATATTTGAATGTCCTTTCATGGAAAAATAGTCTTGTGAACCAATTATATTGGGAAAAGTGTCAAGTTATTGTGAAAGTCACCTCTATCTATTAGGCAAAAACCCTTTTTCCAGATTCAGAACCTTAACTTTGAAAAATCATTAAAAATCATGTGGTTGGCCATTTTTAACGTGTTAGCTATCAAAATGAATCTCAGAAAGTGATATATAAACATGACAAATTTTGTAATTAAAAGCATTCAGGAACTTAATTAAAACGTCGCGTAAAAGTGGCGGTGTCAGTGAATTTACAGCACTACCTAGCATAATATTACATAACCCAAATGTCCATGAATTTTTATGGTATGATACTATAATTTTAACCTTCAATCTATAGCTTGCCCTTGGATGTTTTAGGTCCTAAAATGTTAGATTGCATTTGGGGAATGAGATTTCTTTGAAATCCCAATAGCAAATTAACCAACTATATCATCAACAAGCATCATCAACATGCATAATTATATTAACTACTATTGGTGAACTAGCATGCTTATCATTTGGCAAACTCAATCATACAAAGGCCAAAGCAATAAAGTGCAAAGAGTAGCCACATCACAATCAAGAAAGTTTATCTACATAATAGCAATTAATCATGCAATAATTAATAATGCCAAGTCAATTTTAGTAGTTAGGTTCAACTTGCTACCTTGCACTAAAAGCTTGAGTTCTCTTTGTTTCTCTTCTTCTCCTTCACAAATATCAAACCCTAGCATGGAATTCCACCAAAAAGGGCAGCAAAAGTCATTAACCAAACCAAGTAAAAGCAAGAACACAACTTAAATATGACTCTTGCTCCTTAAAGCTTCCACCTTTGTTCTTTATTTTTGAACTTGTTTCCTTTTAACCTTAAAAATTACTTCTTGACTTATTCCTACATGATTTTTCATTTAGATTCCAAATATATTCTTAGATTTAAGAAAATAAAACTCCTCCTTTCGGTTGCTCTTGACCGAACCAATAGGGTTCTTTAACCCAAAATTACAACTTTGGTTTTAATGGTTCCAACACTTGTTCCTTTTGGTTTACCCTACACCATTTTTCATTTTAAGCACCATGGAAGCCTTAAAACATTGAAAAACACATCCTAAGGTCCATTTACTACCTTGGCCGAAATGGTCCATATGGTACACAACCAAGAAAACACTTCAAAAATCAACTCACAACCACTTGCAACTACTAGGATCTAACATGTTTTGAAGTGTTCTAGCAAGTATGATCAACAAAACTTCTTTCCCCACATGAGAAGCATTTTGTCCATGACCCAAAGAAGAGAGGAAACAGAAATTTTCAACCATACAAAGAAAGAAAACAAGGCAAGGATCCATTTAGAACCAGGAACTAACTTTGAATCCTTGATTAGGTGAATCCAAATGAAATTAATTACCAAAAGTCAAAATCCTCTCCATTTGAGGAATGAAACTTGACAAGTTTAAATCCTCTCCATTAGGGGCTTGACACATTGTCAATTGTGAACCATTTGAATTGCAAGACTCTAGTATTGCTTTACCGGTGCATTTCAACTCTGGGTTTAACTTCGTTTCTATAATTACAGTATTTTTGGCCTTTGTAATTATTTTTTGTCAAATCCATAATTTATTCTCCTTATTTTTATCTTCCCCAATTGCCCTCTTTGTCTCAAAATTAATTTCCTAATAATTAAATAAAAAGGAAAACTAATTTCCTTTTTTTTTAGGGTTTTTCCACTTTTCAAAGGTATTGAGAAAAATCTTGGATACTTGAGGGTCTTCATTTAATTCATAAT
The DNA here is from genome assembly GCF_004799145.2 of Neltuma alba. NCBI lineage: Eukaryota > Viridiplantae > Streptophyta > Magnoliopsida > Fabales > Fabaceae > Neltuma > Neltuma alba. The sequence continues at coordinate 554,249 of NW_021635234.1, forward strand.
CTCTTATAATTCTTGGGATATCATAAAAATTTTCTTAGGATTTTATTCTCCTTAAAAATATTTATTTGGAATTTTCCAAATAAAATCCCTTAAATTGGCTTCAATCACCCTTAAATTCTTTTGTAATTTCTCTAAGGGTAGTTTGGTCATAAAACCAATTTTACAATCTCATATAATTCTCAAATGATATTATCCTTATTTTTTCTTAATTTTCTAAGGCTTAAAAATATTATTGCATAATTATATTTGACCAATTTTCCTTAGTCAAATTTCTACAATTGGCTTGGAAAATCATAATGATTATTTTCCACCAAAATTCTTCTATTCGTCCTTATCATTTTTTGCCCTTAATTATTTAGGAATATTTCTTATTCCTAATTACTATAATACTGGATGTGACATCCTAGCTTAAGGAGCAGTGTCTCATGTTAAAGCCAAGTGCTAAGCTTAGAGTTGAGATAACCGAGGTTACTTTGCTTTATATACTTACTATGGATTATAAGATTTTCTAAATCCTTTTAAAATCTTTTGAATGACAACTATTATGTTTATAAAGGAAGAGTATGTACTTTGCTTGTATACCAAACTTTAGTGAAGTAAGAAGTATTTTGACAGTATTGCATACTTGTATCGATAGTTGTCTCTTGTGGTGTTTCTCTCAGTAAATGTTTGGAGTATACCCTCCGTTATGTTGTTGATTATATCCTTAACCTATTATGAGTATCAATGCATGAGGTCATATGCACGGATTGGGATTGTATGTAGAGGATAATTGTTCTTAAAGTTCGTACGGCATGCCAACACTATGATTAGGTGTTTAGCTTCTTATCAAGCATTCATAGGTCTAACTTTTCCCCATCCAGAATGTCACATCCTGTAAATTTTAATCTTGATAATGGGAATAAAAAATTAAGTCAAGGGCCAAAAGGAAAAGTAGACTGGCTAACAAAGCCATCATGACATAAAATCCAGACAAGATCCAAACTGATATTTTCATAATATCCAGTATAGGTAGGACAGATTGTAAGGGGGTCTCAGAAAAACTGAAAATTTCCCTCAAAATAGGAAAAATGGAGAATTGAGGATTTAGAATAGTATATGAGGTCCTAGAGGTGAAAAAAGGGTGAAAATAAATTATTACAGAATTTCTAAGATTTATCAGTAGTTTATGACTGGATAGGGATTTTTGGCCATAATTAATTATTTGAGCTACCCTAAGGCCTGAATAAATTTGGAGAAAATATGAAAAAATTATTTAGCATATTATTATAAATTTTAAAATTATCTCCAGCCTTAGGATGTAAAGGGAATTATTTTTGGAAAATTCATGATGAAACTTTATCGGTAAGACCTGATTTATGAGAAAATTCAATACAAAGGTTAGAGATCAAAATAAATTTCAAAAAAAATTCATGAGAGCTTTTTATGTTAAAAGAGAATTTTTGATAGGGAGAAATGAATTTTTGGAGTCCTAGAACATACAGAAAATTCATGCAGCCCATGATCCCTCATGTCAAGTGAGTTAAGCCCAAAATAATCCCAAGAAAATCAAGAAAAATCAAGACTAAAGAGACACTTGGCATCATCCAAACTTGAAGGGTTATGAAGAGGGACACATGTCCTTTTGGTGGCAGAAAATCAAGCCATTTGGGAGGGGTTTTGGCCCGGTTAAGAGGTCTATAAATACCCCCTCACAAGAATAACAATTCGACCAAAATTGGAGAAAATAAGGGGAAATTCTGCTATACCAAAAACTCACCCAAAATAGCACCTAAAACTGTGCAAAGGAGGGGAAAATCATCGAGCTTCAACTAAGGATTCATCAAGGTATGTTCAAGTTTGGTTTTGGTTAGGTTTAAAGGTTGTTTTAGTTAAAGTTTCATGACAAAATCCCAAGTCTTCATGCTGCTAAAATTTGGTCAAGTTGAGAACGAATTAGGAAAGGATAGAAACATTGAATATGAGCTTGGAATGGCGTGTTTGATTGCTGTTTGGATTAAATTTTGGAAGGAATTCTAAGTAAGGATATTAAGGGGCCTACTAAGCACTTCTTGTTCTTGAGGTTAGAAATTATTTTAATGTGATTTGATGATCCCAATGAGTTTAAAAGGTAATTTTGTGTAGGGAAACACTAAGGAAAAGTGTTTAAAATCATTGGAATCAAAAATAAAAACCAAGGAGCTCTTGAACCTACTATGTGGCCAAATGGAGTTAAAGGGAAAAGAGTGAGATTTTGTTAAATAGATTTGATATTTGGATTCTACATAAAAAATTGTGTAGCAATGGCCTAAGAGATTGATTGAAATAAAAGGAAACAATAGTGTAAAAATCAAGAAAAAAGGGGTTTATATGAGTATGTTATTGAGCAATAGTATTTATGCCTTGAATTATTAGTAATATAGAATGTGTTTATGCTTAGATTGATAGGAATTGTGCAAGAAAAGGAGGAGCACTAAATACTTAAGGAGGCTGAATTATATACTTGAGCAAGAGGTAGCATTAAATTTATAATTTGACTGCTTTCTTGCTTATTTAAATGTATATGTGTTATTTGTTTTATGTTGCCGTGATATGATTGAGCAAGCTATGTGATTATGTGTGAATTTCTATGTCAAATGTACCTTGGCAATATGCAATGCGGAATGGCTTAATGGCTTGATATGTGTCTCTCTTTCCATGCAAATGAAAGCATATGAAAGCTTGAGTATGATCATTCTAGTTTCATGGTAACATGTCACATTTTTGCATAACATGATTAGCATGATAATTATGATTCATTGCTACTAGGATTTTCTATGAAATCTCATTCCTTTATGTTTAAATATTCATCAACTAGGGGTTGAACCAAGCAAGGAGAAAATTGATTTTTATGTCTTTTTAAAGAATATTTTGTAATTCTATGTGAATTATTGTGGATTATTGTAATGATGACCAAAGATGTTATGTATGTGAATATTTGATTAAGGAATCATGTTTAAGCATGTAATATGTATATGAAATAGTCTTATGGGGTTAAAAGAGGAGAAAAGTCAAGAAAATACATGAAAAATGGATAAAATAACCCTAATAATACCTCATTTTCACACTAACAAAATTCTAGCCAAATGGTTGAGATTCTGGTTGAAACTTGGCAAGCTTATAGATTATATTTTTAGCTTTAAAACAAGTAGTATTTCATCAAATTTGGAGTTTTGTACAAAAAGTTATGCCTATCCAAATTTAAGCATAGATTTTGGAAAATTAAAAATGTATCATATGAATAGTACCACTTTGTGTTAATTCTAGGACTGATTGATAAGAGATGGATACCTGTGAATATTTTTTCTCAGAAGATCATATTAAGAGCTTGAAGTAGAACTTAAAATCATCTCATTTTGATTTTTTTAAAAAATTAGCTATGATTTTTTAAAATTTGGCCTTGGTCAAGGTTACATAAATAGTAACCCGAATTTAATGAATTTTAAGTTTTATATTTTTCTAACCCAAAGCCATAAGAAATGGTTTCAAATGGTTCTAATCAAGATATAATGTGGTCTAAAAGGAAGATGTGACACTAAAATCAGGATAGAACGCTTGGGTAGACATATCGTTGGCCATGGTTAGACCATAAGGTAAGGAAAGGACCTATTGAGTAGATATAAGTGGGGCACCTTTAACCGAGTTACTTCACATAGATGGTTCAGGTCCACATCAAGGAGTCATAAGAAAGAGTATGGTGGATGGAAGGGCATAAACTACTATGCTGATTATTGCATATACATTTGCATGTTTTTAACTTAAGCTATTTATATATGGCTTTACTTCACCTGCTTACCACCCTGTTGATATATGTTGAAAGTGAGCTTTGGTTATTGGGAATTTATATCTCACCCTATTAATCTTACTATTTTTAGGAGAGCCTTCTGATACTGTCTGTCATGAGGGAAGCAACCAAAGACTTAGGCAAGCACAGCCTAGTAGGTCTCTCATGGCTTGGGTTTGTAATGATTAATTATATGAATTGCCATGTTAGGGTTCATGTTTGTATCTGTATATCTAACTATTTCTTTCATACTTTTGGATTACTATATTTTGAAAAATATTTACTTAATGACCGAAGACTACAGGATTTTTTATGTATGAACCTTGTGGATCAACATTTGTCACCTTTATTGAAAAAACTTCTATCTTATTCATAATTCTAATGATTTTTGAGACTACAAGCATTAAATAGGTGTGACTCGTGGGCTAGGCTTAGCCTTACTTTTCTTGTACCCTAAGTCTTTGTGTGATGGGCTTTTGGAATGGCTTTGTAGGCGGTTATTATACTTTGAGCCCTCCTTATTATTGTTAATGGTTTGGTGGACTTTGACTTATGCAAGACTCTTTATAACCCTGGTAGTTTTGACAATCTAGTCAAATTCTTTATCTACTATGGTTAACTTCTTAAACTACTATGAATTGTGGTTTTAAGGAAAAGTCTTTTCAAACATCATCAGATTTTAAAGTTCTATTCTCATTTTCAACAACATTCAATAAAACAGACCTATTTTCTATCTTTAGAATGTATAGTCCTTTAAACTCTTTACAAGTCAGTTTCATCTTCCCATCCTGAAGGCTCTAAATCAGACATAGGTCAAGAAAGAAAGTTGCAGAGCATTTTTGTTTCTTTATAAATCTAGATATTCAAATAAGATTGAATTCAAGTTGAGGAGCATATAAAACATTATGTAAGATAATGTTTTTAGCAATGGTTACAATCCCTTTGTCTATTACAGGAATTCCACCTCCATATTGATTTAATAGGTCCTTTATAAATTCTATAATTGTCAAATAGTTCTAATCCACCAACGATGTGAGTAGTTGTTCTAGAATCTAGAATCTAATGTGTACAAGTTTTAACATGAAATAAAGAAGTAAGCATACTAGTACCTGTCAAAGCATGAATAGTTGATTTTGTGTCTCTTTTTAGCAACTTTAGGATCTTTTCATACTGCTCGTATGTAAAAGTTAGAGCTATACAGGTGATTGAATTTGTATGTGCTTTAGCTTTATGAGAATAATCTACTTGCCCTTGTGATGACTCCTTTTCTTTTTGTCCTTCATTCCCTTTGAAGTTAGATGGGTAGCCGATGATTTGAAAACAATTTTCTTTAGTGTGACCCCTTTTGTGGCAATGTGTATAGTTATGAGCATTCTTACCATGCCCTTCCTCTACCATGTCCTCTCTCCCTTGCCCCCATGGCTATTCCTCCAATTGGTAAACTCCTTTTCTTATTACAGATGGACCTTTGTGTCTTATTTTGTATAACCATCGCACAAGCGTCACTGATTGAAGTGAGAGGATTCATAAGTAAAATTTGACTTCCTACCTGACTACAGCTTTCATTAAGCCTCATCAAGAATTATAGAAGTTTTTGTTCTTAAAAGGCTTCTGCATATGCCTTAGATGTTGGACATGTGCAACATGGGATAGCAAGCAAGGCAGCTTGCTCTTCCCACAACTACTTGATTTTCAAAAAATAGATAGAGACAGAAGTAGATTATTGCTTTAAAGATTTTATTTTCCTATACAACACAAAGATTCTCGAGCCACTCTTCTTATCGAACCTCTCCTCGAGCTCAACCCATATGCTATGTGCATCTTAGAAATAGATGACTCCAATAGCCAATTCCTTTGAGACAGAGTTAATTGGCCATGATAGGATGACAGTGTTGCAGTGTTCCTATTGTAGTTGCAACCTTTCTTCTTGTTCGGCTTTCTTGCAAGGGTCATCCATAAATCCTAATTTGTGTTTACAGAGTAACGCAATTCTCATTGCTCGCAACCATACGCTGTAATTTTTGGTATTAAATGTAACACCTTATTTTTATATCTAATGATGCATCAAAGAAATTGTTTGGAATCACATTTGTTGGCCACAAGATTAGAAAATCAATTTTCAAAAATCTTATTATCAAGTTACTATTCACAGCTACTCTTAAAATTTTGGCTAATTTTGAAAAATCAGAACTAATTGGAGAAAAATCAAAACACAGTGGTTTAATCTTCTGTTTGAAGATCTATTAATTTTTTACATGGGAAAAATATCACTGGTCCCATTACCTCACCATTTAGTTTTAGTTTTAAGCTAGAGTCGTACTTCTCATTTGGTTAATCTATTAGTTTCTAGATTTTTGCATTAACTTTAAAAATCCATAACTTTTCGTGTATGGCTCCAAATTAAGTGATCTACCACTCTATTTGAAGCTTAGGGTGAGCACTATTAACCTAAGAAAATCATGGTCACATCTATTCATTTACTCAAATTCACATGCTCGCCAATTTGGTCCCCTTTTAGCCATTTTGGTCTATCCCCTTTTAATGTTCTTTCTTGGCTTTTCTTCTACTTTCTAGCCATACGTCACATGTCATAGCATATAAACATATTTTTAACTATAATGTACTTCAACATACAGTCAAGAGCTTATACATTCATAGTCAATACGAATTTACATAATCAAAATATAAGCTCATAAATTTATAATATCTCAAGGCAATCTTCATTGCATCTTCCTTTTGTTATCTTTGCCTCTTAAATTTTTAGCCCTTAGATGGTTTAATTTAAATATGGAAGGGGTAAGATGTTAGGAAAAATCTCAGTAGCAATGAACCACAACAAAATATCAATAGTGCAATGCATGTCATACTATATACCAATGCATATCTCATGCATTATTATATTCACTACGCACATCTCATTCATATCATTTTATTACCATGACATGGAAAGGGAGCATACTATCATATCATTCCATTTCACAACTCAACTATGCATATTGCCAATGCAAGGAGTTTCATATATCATAACATATCTAGTTCAACCACCTCATGGCATAACATAAATAGCAAACAACACATCAAGCAAGTTAGTATTAAGTTATAGGTTCTTGCTACTTCTTTAAAGCCTTAACTTTAGCCTCTGTTTCTTGCTCTTGGAGTTCTCTTCTTGATAATGCCGAATGCCTATTAAACATTTAGCAAGGCATTCTCAATCGCAATCTAAATCAACACATTTATATCTAATCCTCTTTAACTTCACATTCCAATCTTTCTAAATTTAATTCCACATACTATTTCCCCATAATTTTGCATGTAAAATTCATTTCTAAGCTTAAATTAAACAAAATTCAACTCCTTCCTTTTCAACTCAACTTGGTCGAACACTATAGGATTTTAGGGCAAAAATTTCATTTTCAATTCTAATACTTTCAAACTTGTTTTTTCACCTGTACCCCATAAATTTTTCATTATAAACCTATTAGAAGTATCAAAATCATCAAAATCTAGCCCTAAGTTTGGCTGAAATTCACATAAGTTAGAGGAAGTTAGATTTCTTACAAACTCAACATAAAACCATTTGATTCTAGCTCTTTTCTACCCCTTAAGCTTTATTCTATCATCAATTTTATCTTCCCTTAAACTTATAAATTTCATGTAGTATCATACCCTAAGGTTTCAAGCTTCCAAAATTCATCAAAACCCATTACTAAGCTCAACAACAAAAAGAGTAACATATACTACATCAAAGTCTACAATCTTACCTTATGTTGGAGCTTGATCTTACTTGGTGCCTCTTCCTTCTCTTTTTGACAGCAAAACCTTCCCCCTCTAAGCTCTCCCTTTGTCTGAAAATGAGCTCTTGAATTAAGAGGTATTTATAAGCTTTTAGTTAAGTATTTACCCTCCAAGTTGCTTAAAATTACAATAGGCGTGTGGCTTGATCTTAGGCCTCTATTTTTTTTTCCTTCTTGCAATTGGACAAATCCTATGCCTTCTTTCCTTATCACTTGCCACATATAGCCCTTAGGTGTCATCCTTATTAAATGTTAATTGCCAACTCATAGGACACCCAATACATCATATGTAGAAATCATAATATTTTATTATATTCTTCCAAACTTAATCCTTGACAAAACGTATTATTTCATTCATGTTCCATCATCAAATTTTCATTAAAATAGGGAGAAATTCGTTCTCCCTCACACGCTTGATTATTCCTCTATTGATTTTACAATTTTACGTCGTATCAGATACTTTTTCAAGTCCTGATTTACCCGGTAACCCTGGGATATGCTTTGACACCCTTTTTCCATCACAATTAATCTCACATGGTATTAAATAACAAGCCTAAAGACGGAGTGATACTCTCCCCTTGTTCTTCCCCTAAAATATTTAATAATATTTATTTTGAAGTAAACTTGACTGAATTCTCTCTATCGATTCATAACTCTAAGAATTTGTCACTGGGCACTAATACTATTTACTCATCATGAAAAATTTCTTTAATTTTTCTCAAGTCAAAAGTTAACTCATAAACAGTTTATTTTGACTTTTCTTTAAATTCTATTAAAGCCAACATCTTCGTTTTTTGGGGACTTAATCATTTTTAAAACCTGTGATAATTCTTTAAGCATTATTCACATTTTTTTCTAATTATCTGAGGCCTCCTCGTATTTTAAATAATTTAGTTTTGACTAACATATAATTAGCCAAAACCCTAGGAATTCCATAAATTCCTTCCAGGGATATTTTCGTCATTTTTAACCTCATACAGGTCTCTAGATCTCATTTTTATTTTTCTAAAATTTTTTTGAAATACTTAGGCTTGCTTCCATTCATGCTCATTTTCCATCCTGAAACTTTTCAAATGTGTATTTAGATCCCTATTCGGGTTTAGCCTCAAAAATCCTCTTACTAAGGTTTCTAATATAATCTCTAACCCTTTATCACTTCTATTTCATACTCAAGTCATTGAGACTTCATTAAAGTCTCTGACTTGTTTGTCTCGAGATTTCAGAAGATTTTTACTTTGTAGTTTGATCCTTGTGAATCCTCTTATCCCTTCAGAAAACTTATGGAATTCCTGTTAACAGAAGTCAAATAGCCTTTAAACTACTTTTTGTACTACATAACCCAAAAATTCGGGATGTTACACTAACCAGCATATGAGGGATGATCGTCACCCCTTAGGTGTCTAATGGGTGGAGGAACAATGGGCGTGAGGAGAGTCCTTCGCTGACGTCTTTCTCTTCTCCCATTAGACTCTCTCTTGGGTTTTTGTGCAAGTATTCTTGGGCCCACAAGCTGGGCTTTTCTTTCCCGCTGAATCGCAACCTAAGCTTCTGGTACCGTCAAGAAACCCATTTCCCTTACTTGTTGAATCGCACAGCTGAACTGGAGAGAACTTTTATTGAATGAAAAATTGGAAATTACACCACCAGTTTGCATCAAGAGAGAGATAAGTATTCATACATATGGAATGAAAGTAAAAAACAACTAGATGCACCGTTTACAATTTTAACAAACTAAATACAACACAACAGCTAAATAATATTCTATTTTTATCAGATTGACTTTAAAATCTTTGTAAAATATACAGAGAAGCGGGTTTAATTGTGTAAAATTGACCAAGAAAATTTTGAATAATTTAATCCTTAAAAAAACATCAAATCAACAGTTTAATTTTCTTTGATGGAATGCCGTTAGTTGTCTTTTGCCTGAGCGTCTTTGCTATCCACATATATGAATAATTGCGGGGAGCATGTTATGAAGATTGTGTGAAACAGACAAAGACCTGAATTTAAATGACTTTGACAATGGAAAAAGGAACCTGAGTTTAAATGACTTTGACAATGGAAAAAGGAAACAAGTTAGGTATTTAATTTGATTTAACATATAATTTCACTTTTTTTTGAGTTTGAAAGGTTTCAAATTTCAATGGGGTTAGTTGGTTAGACGGCTCCTATAACTAGAAAACAAACCATTTCCTTTTCAATCTATAATTTCAAACCACCCATTGTTGACCCTACGTATACTTGAAAGATTCATCATATAATCTAACCTAATAATTTTCTCTAATTGAATTATTAAAAAATTGACCCCAATTTTTTATTTATCAAAACTTTGAATTTTGATATCTTGCCGGGTTTTAGGATTATTGTCTACTGAGCAAAGTTCCCGAAATAGCTAGATTCAACCTAGCAGACTGTTTTCGTGTTGAGTTGAGTGGATTGGTTATTTTTTGTGAAAGTACACTTTGGCCATATAATCTTATACTTGGAGAAAATTTTTCACTGTTTAGATATTTATTATAAGTCATTGAGAATTTTTTATCCTATTTAATAATCATTTTTCAATTTTATATTTATTAAATTTTAGTTGAAAAAAGAGAGAGAAGAGAGATGTGAAAATAATTTGTAAATACAGAAACAGAAAAAACATTAATAAAAATAAATTTAAAAAATATTATTAATTTATTACATTTCTTGATATTAAAAAATGTGTTACAAGTGACTTATAATAAAAACTAGAGTGATATATAATATTTTAATTGGATCATTTAATTACATAAAATATTTTATAAGTCATCCAACTTTAATAATTCTGATCTTAAATAATGATTTTTTATGTTAATCATTATTATTAAAAATTAATATATATTAGCATTGAGAATGTTCAGTCAATATTTAAAATTTTAATATCACTTTTTTTATTAAAAATAATAATATTATAATATTAAAGTACTGAAAATATACTTCATAAAATTCAAATAAGGAAGTAAAATGTTATATAAAGTTCTAGGGCAATAGCATTTCTTTATTTATAATTCCCTTCAGTAGGTGTACTAAATTGGTGAGCAATATTTGAACCTAAACCACTAATATGCAATTATCAAGGTTTCAATTAGCATGTGGCATCTGCTTGGTCTTCGACTAATGTTTATACGACCTTTTCTTTTCATCATAGTGCTTCCTTATCATAACCTTGATAAGAATGTCCAGAACCGACCTAACTAGAAGTTTTTTTCATGCAATTTTTTTATAAATAAATAAAATAATATAATTATACTACTTCCTGTTGTTCATATAAAAATTAGTTTAATATTTAATTTCATCCTGAATACTCTTATATCTATATGTTTTTTTAAAATAGTCTTTATAATAGTTACATATATTAAATGTTTTATCAAATACCAAATGATAGTATTTTAATGTTCAGAGAAATTGACTTATTTATTGTAGTTGACTCCCAGGAAAACCCTCATATTCGGCTGAGAGCTTAGAATAATGCAGGACACATGTCAACTTAGTAATTAAAATGAAAATGCACATGAAAAGAGGTGAGCGCCGCCCAAATGGTGAATAAAAGTGGAAGAGGAACATGAGCGTAATCAATTCACGCTCACAATAATAATGAGAACGAATGTCTGCTTTCTCTCACTACGCCGGGTGTTCTATATTCACCAGCGCCAACGATTCTCTGAATCTCCAAATTTAATAGTATAACTTAGTACCACTCGGGTCCTTGACATAAGCGACTTGCAAGGAGAAATTTGGGATTTTAAATCTAATTTAAATGATAGTTTTTTCTATTAAATAAAACTAACAATGTCAAAATTAAATGACTTAATATAAATATAATTATATAAATAATTAAATGTATATCTGAACAAAAAATTAATGATTTAATCACCTTTCTTATGAAGTGGTCATTGGTGCTTTATTATAATAATTATGAGCAAATGTTTTGTATTTAACCAAAAAAATTATAAAAGCGATTGGAGTCAGTCTCATTAAAGAGCAAACTTGGTCAATGATTAGATTGATAATGGTTGATTTTTTTATATTGGAAATAAGTTGCCTTGGATTAAGAAGCGACAACAAGGACAAAAAGGGACGACAATTTGCTGGGGCATAGGCCTTGGATTCTAAAACAGTTTTAGAGAAATAATAAATAAAGACCATTAAAAATATAAAATTATAATTTGGGTATTTCAATTCACAAAATAGCTATCAGAGATCGGGTCCTAAATTGTAATTATGAAATAAAGTCCAAATGACTCAAATGCCCTTCCTTTTCTCTTTTTTCTAGCATCCCATTTCTTTCTCTTTACTTCTTCTCTTCCTCTCCCTCTTCCTCTCTCTTATGATATCAAAAACTTAAATTTCTGACTTCCTTTCTCTCTCTCTCTCTTCTCTTCCTTCTCTTTCCTTCTTCTACTCTCCTTCAACTTCATTCTTCTTCTCCAGAATCGTGACTTTCTTCCATGTTTTTTCCAACCCATTGATTTGCAATGGAAGAAATGAAAACATGTTAATCATGTAGCTTCCATATTTAATTTTCTGCAAAACATGTAATGCTAATATAGTACTCTTCATATAGAAGCTCTCATTATCCATAATCTCTCTTTATTCCACAATCTCATCTCCTGCTGATATACTCAAATTAACAACTATTACCTCCTTCCATTGTAAAAAATTGGTTGTTGTCAAAGAATTATGAAATTTATCATTTCAGAAGAGAAATGTAAATTTGTATGAAAACCTTATCAGAAGTGACAAGTTCACTATGCCAAATGACAAACTGAGTATGGTAAATAACAAGTTCCCATAAGGTTTTCATACAATTTCAAATTTCTCTGTTAAAATGACTGAATTTTCATATTAATTTATGAAGTGACAAGTTTACTACGGCAAATGATAAGTTGAGTTTGACAAATGACAAGTTTTCATAAGGTTTTCATACAATTTCAAATTTCTCTATTAAAATGACTGAATTTCCACATTGATTTACGAAGTGACAAGTTTACTATGGCAAATGACAAGTTGAATATGACAAATGACAAGTTCCCATAAGATTTTCATACAATTTCAAATTTCTCTGTTAAAATGACTGAATTTCCAAATTGATTTACGAAGTGACAAGTTTACTATGGCAAATGACAAGTTCTCATAAAGTTTTCATGCAATTTCAAATTTCTCTATCAAAATGACTAAATTTCCACATTGATTTACGAAGTGACAAGTTTACTATGACAAATGACAAGTTGAGTTTGGCAAATGATAAGTTCCCATAAGATTTTCACACAATTTCAAATTTCTTTGTCAAAATGAATGAATTTCCACATTGATTTAGGAAATGACAAGTTTACTATGGCAAATGACAAGTTGAGTTTGGCAAATGACAAGTTCCCATAAGGTTTTCATACAATTTCAAATTTTTCTGTCAAAATGAATGAATTTCCACATTGATTTACGAAGTGACAAGTTTATTATGGCAAATAACAAGTTGAGTATGACAAATGACAAGTTCCCATAAGATTTTCATACAATTCCAAATTTCTTTGTTAAAATAACTGAATTTCCACATTGATTTACGAAGTGACAAGTTTACTATAGCAAATGCTAAGTTGAGTTTGGCAAATAAAAAGTTCCCATAAGGTTTTCATATAATTTCAAATTTCTCTGTCAAAATGACTGAATTTTCACATTGATTTACGAAGTAACAAGTTTACTATAACAAATGACAAGTTGTGTATGACAAATAATAAGTTCTCATAAGATTTTCATACAATTTCAAATTTCTCTGTTAAAATTAAAATTTGCAAATTTCTGACAGCAACCACTTCTGATAAGTAATAAATGACAAGTTCAATAAGGTCAATGTCAAGTTCAGTGAGTTGAACCCCTTGTACAAGGAAACTAATTACAAGCTGCACCTCATGCAATCTTGAGTCTTACATTCCATCATAAAGTTGACTTCCCTTCCTCATTCACATGCAATGAATCATCTAAGCTTTCATTCTTTAAGGAGGAGTAGATTATGAATTTATCACCCATCAAATTGAAATGCATTTCCTGATCTAACCATAGTCCTCAAAGAATTTCTTGATACCTTGTTCCAATTTGAAGAATTGCCCTGTACGCAAGACCAAATCCAATGTGATCTGGGTATGTTTTCTGGGTATGTACACAAAACAAAATTCAAACTAAAAGACACATACATGTTAAAATAGCCTTTGACTTTTTCCATGAAATTGATAAATTGACTAATGAAAGGTAATCATGAATTTTCATTTCTTGATTTCCTCCATAACTACCTGACTCACAAAGACAATATTAAAGACAAAGTAAAGGCAGAAGGAGGAATTCAAATAAGCCTAGGTAAGGATAAGGCGTAAGTATCTTCAAGCTTTTGGTATAGTTTTCGTAAGTTATGGTAAGGTAATTATTAGATATGCATAAAGTCTTGTTTTAGACAGTAGAAAAACATAATGACTTGCTAATGTTCTGGATATATCCAAGGTCATAAAAGATGAATCAAATAATGTTCCAGATTTGGTACTTAGTTCAAGCAAGGGATGGAAACCATGTAATAGATGATTAAGAACAGAATATCACACTCTGTAAGCATTACACATAATCTTAAACAAGCATAAAACAATGCTCCAACATGCTTTGCTACAATGTTCCTTCCCTCTCTAAGATAAGGAATAATAATTTCAAACTAGACTTTCTCTTCAAAATCCAACAAACTATTGCAATATTTTTTGTTACAAGATAGATAATAATACAAGCTGAAACTTTACCAAATGTTCTAAGGTACAGATCCTTCTTCCTTGTAGCATGGCCAATTCTAGCTTGCCATCTACCTTGTTGGTGAGCCTACAAGATTAAAAGATTTGATTTAATCATTTTTCCCAGTTAGCAACAAAGTTGAATTTCACCAACATGATTCAGCTTCTTAATCTTAAGAGATGAAAAATTGAAATTGAAACCATGTAAAAATGCACATTCATGTCACTAACTGAAATAAAAAATAGTTTTCCACTCAACAATAATTGTGAAGTCCACATGAAATGAAGCTAAGGCCAACAACACCCTTTTACAGAAACAGGTATGATACACACCAATGGAGAAAATTCAAAATTTTTGAGTGATGTTAAAGAAAAAGCAAGTGTTGGCATGCTCAGCAATGGTTAAAGCTATGGCACACCACCTTACGCAAAGCCCTACAAAAAGTTTATGAGCAATTTTATTAATCTCACAAGCGAAATTGAGTCTGACAATGCTTGACAAATTCAAACCCAAAGGATCATTAAATGAAATCAAACTGACTCAAAAATTCACTATATTTGATGCAAATCTATATGAGAAGAGCTGAAGATAATAACAAACCATAAGGCAAAGTTTTCTCGGTGATAAGGATAGAAGAGGTGAAAGCAAGGAAGGGGTAAAGGTTCGTGGCTATGGAAGGTGGAAATGGAGATAAGGTTTTGAGCTATGGCAGAAGAATCAGAACATAGCAGCGTCTTTCTCCCCCTCTCTCCCTCTAAATTCTGAAGTGAGAGAAGCGGTTTGGGTGAGGATTAGAGTGTAATGCTTCGATCTTGATTCAGCAGCAGCAAAGAGAAGGATGAAGAGAGAGAGAAAGAGAGAGCAAGAGAAGAAAGAAAGAGAAGGGGAGGATGAGACAGAAGGAAGAGAAGGGGAAGGGCATTTTTTACTTTTATCCTACATTTCATAACTCATATTTAGGACCCGGCCCCTCACAGCAATTTTGTGAATTGAAGTACTCAAGTTGCAATTTTATATTTTCGAAGATCTTTATTTGCTATTTTCCCAACAGCTTTTTCATAATGCTAAAAATTGATATTTTAAATTTTAAATATTTATAAACACTAAAAACCGTATTTTTTATGAAGTTCTTGATTTATAGATATTAACTAATATCTAATATATAAATCCTTTAAATTATATTTATATGGCCAATAATCCAATTTTTTAATCTATAATTTCTAAAGTAACAAAAAATTATTTTTTATATATAGTGACAATTAAAAAATTTATTTATTTTAGATTTTCTATCAAAATAAAGAATTATAAAAAATATATAAAAAATAACTTTAACATTAATTTTGCACCAAGACAATCCAAATTCAACAATAAATTAAGAATATTAATAACAAAACTTAATCTGATGAGGTAAAAAGGAGAAGTTGGGACGTTGGGGATAGATGCACTCTCCTTTTGGTCCCACATTTTCTGCAGATTATGCCTCCAGAGCATGTACAATCAAACTGAGAATCATATATTCAAATTCAGATTTAAAAATTTGACCCAAAAAAAATCAGATTTAAAATTGAAATATTATTTTATTTCTTTTTATATGCCACGTCTCGTGCTTAATATAATACTACCTCTGGTCCTTAATATAAAAGCTTATCTGACTTTTATTTTGATTCTAAATATAAGACCCTAATGTATTTTATCTATCATATTTATTCATTTTTTTAAGGTAGTCTTTGTAATAATAATAGTTTTAGCCAATACATTTGATTAGAAAGGATATTTTTAAAAAAGACAACATTTACTTAATATAAATAACTAATTTAATTAGTTTTCTTAATTTACTCAAATTAGTTAACTAGCTTTTATATTAAGGACGGAGGTAGTAGTTAGTTAAAAATTAAATTTGATTTTAAATATTAGATTTTAATCTACTTAATTTATAATATTTATCAATTTCTTTTGCAATAGTCCCTATGGTACTTATATATGTCAGAGGGTAGTTCTAATAGATATGATTAACAAGGATATTTTAGAAAAGACAACACATATTTATTATACAAATTTAACTTAGCTAATTTTCTTAATATTTAGAAATATTAAGTAGGGGTAACAGTACAAAGAGAGATATAGATGTATGTATTTGATCTTATTTATAAGACAGAGAGAGGAAGTTTTTTTTATTCTATTTATAAGTCACTTCATTAAATTTTTGCCATGAATATACTATGTCGTCTTTCATTTATTATAATATAGATAGTTATTTTTTAAAATGTGTATATATTAAATAGTGATAAAATTAAAAAATTATTATATTTTAATAAAAAATTAATATAATTGAAGATATCTTTTTAATTTATATAAAACATATTAAAAATACTTTATAAATAGGACTAATATGCACAAATCTAGACAAGTAGTGATGCACCCAAAGAAGCCAAACGCACTTGTGTGCGCCTAGTTTAGTGGGTTCACGCCGCTGTCATGCGCCACAGCTCATTCCTCATTGCCCACGCAATCTGTTTATCTTTCTTTCCCGCTGTGAATTGGGTCCCACCATTGATTTGGAAGGTATGTTTGCCTTAGAGGTGTTTAGATATAAATAAAACCATATTTTCAGAAATGATTTTACAGTTTATAAAATAAATATGTGGAGGAGTTTGTCTCTATTTACGAAAAATGCTTCTAAAAAGCACTTATGGGCTCATCCAAACACCTCGTTAAACCTTATCTGGAAGCTTAAAATGTATTATTTCAATAATATAAATCCAATTTATCTAAATTAGTGAAAATTTATCAGAATAAGCTAAAAATATATATAAACTCAAATTTATTTTCTTTTACGTCTCGAGATCTTCTTAGATTCATAAATCCTTAACCGTGCTTTTTATCAAACGAATGAACCAACTGTCAATATTCTTTTTATATGGAATAAAATATGACCACACAAGTTTCCTTTATTTATTTGTTCCATAATTTTTGTTGTCATGTCAAATTATGTGTGCGTATGTATCCCATTTCATTTTGATGCTATATCTATAGCCCCATAATTCTTTCCTAAATTTATAATTTTCTTAATTCTTATTATTAATTATATATATTGAGAAATTTTTTCATCAAAAGAATGCAAAGAATTAACAGTAATATTTTAAAAAAATTAACACATATTTTATAAACGGATAACTTACCTATTTTTGTTAATTTTTGTATATTGATTATCAAACTCGTACATTTAAAAATAGATAGACTGTGTATATGTGAAAATTAAGAAAACTAAAAAGAAAATTCTAGCAAGTAGCAATGCGAAAATTTCAGTCTCCTCTAATACACACATTTCTGAATATTTCTAAGGGAAAAGTACACACAGGTCCCACAGAACAGAATTAATTCACATAGGGTCCCTGGAAATCCCCAAATTCTTCCTAAGTCCCCAAGGACCTCAGAGCAAATAATTGAATTTGTGAAATGATCGAGTTGCCCCCCTCCCAATTAATTTGAGTTTGAATGTTTTGCCCGCGTCAAACCCTTGGCCCCTGCTTTATTTCTCATTTGGATAACCATCACCTATTTGAAAAACCAGTTCCTGGGGAGTTCGTGTTGCATTTGTGGTTGGCATCGTGGGTTCATCATTGGTTCTCTCTGGGTGAGTCCTCGTTCAACTCTCAATTTCTTCTCCATCGTCCAAACAATTGCATGGAAATCTGCTTTTACCGTTCTCATTTTTTCATCTCCCGCAACCTGTGGTTACATCAACCTATCAGCAAAGGAAAGTACACCAGGCGAGCACAACCGGGTGCATCTTCATTATCTTCACTACAGTCACATTGCCTAAACCCACCAGCGTGGGCGACCTACCTTCCCGAAAAGCCTGCTCTAGCGCTGTAAGAATGCCACAAGGTGAGAATGTCAGATCTAGCAACCACGATTTTTGCCTATGCTTTGTAATTTTTGCTTTTGTATCTGGCTTTCAATATTCGAGTGTTAATGGATGGCAATTTTTGGCTTTATTGTAGAACTTATTATTTTGGGTTCCTTGTAATGAAGTTTCGATGCCTTATATATTTATTGAGGATAACATTCAGTTTATATATTAAGAAAGTGAAGGCTGAACTTGTCTAATCTAATATGAACATCGTAATTGGCTAAGATAGTGACAAGCGGTTGGAAAGTTATAATGTCATGACAATATTTATTTTCCTTTTTGCAGTTGAACAAAATGGCTAAAAAGAGTAAGAGTAAAGATGAACAAAGGCATAAGAACTTCTCGGGATACATACTATTTATTAACGAATTTTATGAGAAGAACAAGAAGAAGTTCAAGTGTTTTGAAGAGGGCAGTGACTGTGAAAAAGGCTTGGAGGAAGTTAACGGAAGAGGAGAGAGAACAATATAGTCAAAGGGCTAAAGAAATGAGAGTCCCACCAAAAGGGAAGAATTATATTGTTCCTTTCCACACACGGTGTGTTCTGGGACAATTTGTGGAAGTTTGCAAGCACTTAAAGAAAAGTGAAGATAAGATGGAAAGGCTAAGAAGAATTGGTTTTGATAAATTGGTTGAAATATGCTGCTCACAAATTTATAAAGATTTTTGTGGTGAATTGATCCGTGTTTAACCCTATAAGTAAGAAAATTTCAATTCGAGGGAAGACGCATTAAATGGGGCCAGCAGATGTTAATCAATTGATGGGTCTATCATTTAAGGGAAAAGAAATTAAAATAATGTGGAGAGTGAAGATGAAACAATTAAGGAATTAAGGAGTGACTACGAGAAAGTGCTATACAAAACAATAAGAAGATGGTTAATTGAAGGCAAAGAGGATGAAAAGTTTGAATTCCTTTTTGTTATGTATGCATTAGGAGTCCTTTTGTGTCCTGGCTCTAATGTATGGGTCAATGATAAAGTATTGAAGGTCATGGTGGCGACCAATGATAGTTTAGGATAGCATAATTGGAGCAGCTTCATTTTCAGAGAATTTTGCAACTCAATTACAGAGTTCAAGAAAGGAAAAAAGAAAGAAAAAGCTTATGGGACAAAATATGTGGGAGGTTGCTTGTATTTTTTAATGGTAAGTGTGCGTATGATTCATTTACTTTGAAGTTAGTTGTATTGTCATTGTGTGATGTGCTGTTATCAATGGGTGCTATGTATGTTGTAGTTGGTGGCTCTGTATGTTGTCATTGACTACTCTATATGTTGTCATTCGGTGGCATGGACGTTGTTGAATGCTTATGTGTATGTTGTGATTAGGGCATGTGAAGGTTGTTATTGGCCTCTGCGGGTTTGTCACGTATTGATGTGTATATTGTAATTGCTTGCTGTGCATGTTGTTAGTGGCCTCTGTTGGTCTGTCACTTGTGTATGTATATGTTATAATTAGCTACTGTGCATGTTATTAGACTCTATGGATTTGTCAGTCACTTATGTATAGGTTGTAATTGGCTGGTGTGATTGGATGCTGGGTAGGTTGTGAGTGTATGCTATGCGTGCTGTCATTCAGTTAGGTGTGGTTGTGATTGGCTTCAGTGCATGTTGGTAATGCCTTAAATGTAGGTTGTGATTGGATGCTAGGTAGGTTGTGAGTGTATGATGTGTGTGCTGTCATTCAGCTAGGTATGGGTTGTGATTGGCTTCTGTGCATGTTGTTAATGCCTCAAATGTAGGTTGTGATTGGATGCTAGGTAGGTTGTGAGTGTATGCTGTGCATGCTATCATTCAATTAGGTGTGGGTTGTGATTGGGTTCTGTGCATGTTGTAAATGCCATAAATGTAGGTTGTGATTGGATCTTGTGTAAGTTGTGAGTGTCCGGTGTGTTTGTTGTCAGTGGCCTCTCTGCATGTTGTGATTGTCAACATATAGCTAAGTTATCATTTACTTGATATGCAGATTTATTGCTTACAACACTTTCCTTTGGGAAAAGAAAAGGCTTCAAAAAATAAGAATGCCATTATCTATTGGGATGAGGAAAAAGTAAAGACAAGAGTGAAATCAGAAAAAAGTAGTGACAGAGACTTACTACATGGTGTTACTAGTGTTGGTGGGGCTTCATCTAGTGCATCCAATACAGAAATAAAACTAACCCACCCAGTAAGTAAATAATGTCTAGGTGATTTTGGTGCTATGTACAATTTAGGGTAAAGATTACTTTAATTACTATTATTTTGCAGGAAATAAAGACAACTTATGAAAGGTTGGTCACTATGGTTAAAGGGTTGGTGTCGACAATTGGAGAAGAGTTGGCTTCCCTACAATTGAGGTTAACGAATGAGGGTGACAAGAAAGATATGGTGGAAGCAGTAAGCAGTGAAGATGATGAATAGAACTCAAGTGAAGATGAAGAAATTAGTGAAAATGGTAAAGGAAGTCTAAGAGATTCAGTATATGAGGAAGAATAGAGTAAACTTGAAAAACATGATAAGGAAGAGCAAAAAAGTGGTCCGCTTGAATGAGAAAGTAAATCTCAACATGAAGAGAAAGGAGAAGGGAGCGAACCAAAAAAAAATGACAAAGAAGAGGAGAAAAGTGCTCCCCCTGAAGAAGAGAGTCAATCTCAACATGAAGAGAAAGGAGAAGGGAGTGACCCTGGATCAAAGGATGATGGAGAAGAACAAACTAAAGACAAGTCTAGTGATGCAGCAGCAGAAGAGGATAAGGGGGGAGGCAATGATGAGGAGGGAAAGGATAAAATTATCAAGGAAGCACAGCAGGAAATGGAAGTAAGAAGGTCAACACGGGTGAGAAGTCGTGCAATCAAATCTCCCTAGTTAGAGGAGGTGAAAAAAAACCCGTGGCAAGAGACAACTTGATGAGAAAGAGGAATTATTCCGAATGTTAACAACAAGATGTGATGAAGATAAAGGTGGCAAGTAAGTGTTGGGACTGATTCTAATTGGAAAAATTGACCGACAATAATTTTACACATTGTAGAGATTCTAATTGGGACTGATTCTAATTAGGAATTATTCCAGATGTTAAATTGATGATTGTTTCTTTTGGTGAAGGTACATTGTTGAGATGTATGGGTACTACCTAACACGTGCTGAGCTTTACTGCCTACAAGACAGGAAATAGATGAACGACAGGGTAAGACAGTTGTTTACATAGACAGAGAAGTAGCAATGTCATTATGATTATGACTAATAGTTTGTGCTTGTGATATAGTTCATGTCTATGGTGGCGAGAACTTTGGTGGGAGATGAGAAAGAGAACTATGGTCATGTCGCTAGGCACATATTTTCACCTGAGTTAATATAAACAATGGCCGGTAATCCTCTTAGGTGGAGTTTAGAGAACTATGAACATGAAATCTTGCCAGAGCACTTAGGATATAACATTAGAGACTGTGACTTCATATTTGGCTTCACCCTTTTCAATTACCATTGGTTCTGTTATGTGCTAGATGTCAGAACCATGAGTTTCTATGCCCTCGATTCATTGGTCAATAATTTGACCATGTTGAGAATACAAAGAGAGGAAGAAGATGCAATCAAAACGGGGAAGAAACAAAAAAGGAAGCAAGGGGTTAGGTAAGGATAGATAGATCCTAAGCAATTCATGGCAAGAGGGCTTGTATGCATAACTTTTCATTCATTCTATTACTTGTTAATGTGTTATGGTTGCTTGTCTGCGTAAATGTCCTGGTTGTTAATACTTGCTGATTACTTGTCATTGGTAACTGTCAAGGTTGTTAATACTTCCTCATAACTTGTCATTCACTACTGTCAAACTTGTTCCTTTTTTTTCTTCTTGTTTTGTAGAAAGATTTTTTCTACCAAGTGCTTCATGTAGTCAAGCCAACACTATTTGAGGAAGAGGACAAAATTGACAAGGATCTCATATGGGCAAAAGTTCATGTCCAATCTGACACATGAGTTGTGGGTTGTGAACTACAAGTTTGCATGTTTGAGCTTTTGGGAGCTAATGTTCATTGACTAAAGTATTGGTTTTTCCTTTGCAGGGACTCTTGTGGGGTTCATGTTTTGAGCTGGTTACAAACATGGGATGGCACAGAGCATGGTGATGATGATTACACAATGCTTAAGTACTCCCCTCAAGAAATCCATGAATTGAAGGTTGGGTGCTTATGGTGGCTCGTTACTCATCGGAACAACCTACATGGTGATCAAGTGTTGTCTTTACTACGAGAAAACCCCCAAAACAAGAGGAAGAAATAAAGGATGAGCATAGATTGTATTTAGTGTTTTTTTAGTTGACAGCATAATGGCTGCTGAATGTAAAGTTCAGATTTCATTTTGTTATTTCACCATGTAATGACAGCTTGATGTTTAGATATATTAATGTGTATTGACATCTGATACTGGTTATGAAATTTTTTTTGTAATAGCATTCATGTGTTTTGACAAGACAAGAAATTCCTCTTTGCCACATCTATTTACAACCTCAAACAGGGTTGCTAACAACCCCAACACAAGGGGTTAACAACCTAGGCAGAAGCCCTGACAACTTACTCTGTGGGGTATCACAGCTTCTAAATACATTGTATTGTCAGCACATATAACAATCCTAACAACAAAAACTGGGAGCATTTTGAAGTCATTAACAGTTTTAACTGTCGGTAATAGGATTACACCGGATTTTTACTACATAAGTTCATTTACAACCTCAACGGGGGATTTTCACAACCCTAACACAATTGGTTAACAACCTGGCTAGTCTCCCTGACAACCCACTCTGTGGGGTACCACAGCTTGTAAATAGATTGTATCGTCAGCACATATAACGATCTTAACAACAAAAAATTGGGAGCATTTTGAAGTCATTAACAGTTTTAACTGTCTACAATAGGATTATACCAGATTTTTTCTCCATAAGTTCATTTACAGCCTTAAGGGGGGATTTTCACAACCCGAACACAACTGGTTAACAACCTGGGCAGTGCCCCTGATAACTTTGTAACAGTAACAAGTTTAGACTGCCAATGACAACCTCCATGGAGCCCGGTGACAAGTCCATTACAACATATTAACAACTACATCAAAATAGACATATGATCTTGTATCAGATTACAACCAGATGTCATTTATGTTGGAATGGCTGAACACCCAAGAGGGGGGGTGAATTGGGTGTTGATTAAAATTAAAAATCTTTTCGCAATGTAATGAAATTCATAAGAAATTCTGAGTATAAAAAACAATGAATCGAGATAAGCATAATCACAGTAGTAAAATGGTTTAGCTGGAAATATAAAGAGGTAATGGAAGAGAAGATGCAAACAGTGATTTATCCTGGTTCGGTCCTCACTGACCTACGTCCAGTCCCCAGGCTCCCCCTGAGATTTTCAATCGACTATCTCCCTCAAGTTTAACACGGGTACTTGAGAACCACTACAATTACAAGTTTGATCCGGGCACTTGTGACGCCACTTACAATTCTTAGACTAACCAGTCTAATTCAACAACAACCTCACACCGAGGTAATACTCCCCCTTACTCACCGTAAGGATACAATCTAATAATGATAATGAAGATTGAATATTTCTTCTCTCAAAGAAGTGATAGATGAATCTTAAGCACGTTTGGGAAACGCTTCTCTCTATCTCACGAATACATAAGTTTTAGAGTATGAAATACAGAGACAGGGAGTTTTCTCTCGGAGCTCTAAATGAGAATATATTGATTCGGCATTTTAGCATTTGATGTTGTAAGCTTGGACTCTTTTTTTTTTTTTCTTGTTTTGAATGCTCTTCTATTCATAGATGATATTGGGTACTTGACCGTTGAGCATTTTCTTCCCGTTTGGCTTGAAGAATATGACCGTTGAAACTAGCCGTTGGAAGCTTCTGACGAAAGTCGATTCTTCACCTCATAAATTCGTTGTGGCTCTTTACCTGAAATAATCTTCCTCAGATCAAGTGATAAGTATCTGATAATCTTAGAAACAATAAGTTGGAAAACATGGAATCAGTCATCAGATATTCAGATATTCAGAAAGTAAGATGAACTTACTTGATCGATGTCTTGATCGATAAAGCTTTGATCGATTATATTATCGATTAATTACATGAAGAAAAGATATAGCAGATAGATGCAATTATCGAATAGATTATGGATCATATGATGATCGAACGAATGATCGATAAATGATGAAGCATGAATACAGTGACCCAAAAATGATTTATGCAAGAATAAACCTTTTCAAGTTACTTTTGCCTTCGTATCCTTTTAATAGAGAGTTATGTGTAAAAGGAAGGCTGAGAAAAGCTTGAAGATAAAAAGATAAAAGATTTCGAAATCATCGTGAAATGCAGTTATGAAATGAACTTGTACAATGATCGAACAAGTGATCGAATACTTGTTGATCGATCAGGTTATCGATAATCCAAGTGTTACAGAAATGAAACTTCAGTCATTGATGATCGAACAAATTATCGATAAATGGATGATGGATAAGGTTATCGATAAACAATGAGTAAGAATATATTCAGCGAAAAACACAGACTATGTGGATTAATCGAACAGATGATCGATCAATGAATATTCGATCAAGTGATCGATAAAATGAAAAACAGAGATTTAATCCTGTAGCGTAAAGAAACTGATTATCGATCACGTTATGTGAAAACAGGAGTTTTAGGAAATCAGATGATCAATCATTATCGATGATCGATTAGGTGATTGAAAAAATGATTCAACATAAGTTAATGCAGTGAAGATAATAATCGATCATTTGATCAATAAATGTTTGATCGATCAATTGATCGATAAAAGATTTTGAATAAAATGGTTTTGACAGAGCACTATATCGAGTAAGAAGACATGTAATATTCGAACAAGTTATCGATAAAGGTCTGATCGATTAAATGATCGATTATTTCCTGCAAAATCTTATATTAAGCAGCTATACCAATGATGGATTAGTTAATCGATCAATCTAGCAAGTTATTGAGCAGACTAAATTATCTATCACGTGATCGATAAAGCTTGACAGTTATCGATCAAGTGATCGATAAACATATTCATCTATAACATTATCCAAAAATCATTTATCCAACATGTTACTGATAAAACCTTAATAATATGTATGAAGATAGAAGAGAAGAATTGAGGAGATAGTACCAGTAACTCGATGAGTATGTAGTCGCTTGATCAGGCTCGAGTAACATATGATAATGGCTTTTCATTTCTTCATCTCTTCTAGAGCTTTTACTCAATAACATGTTTGAGTAGCATGTTGCTTGAGAACTTAATCGTTCAGGGTAGAACTTCTGGTCTTTGCCTCAATAAATTCGAAGTCTGATTCCCTCAAAACGAAGGTCAACTTTGGGTGATCATAAATCTTCCAATTCAACTCCAAATTTTGCAAATGACCTATCCCCAGAAAGCTCTTTGAGTCTAATTTCTAATGCAACAAGAATCACCCCAAAATTCGTTGTGGTTGAAAAGTTATCTTCATCACAATGACTAAAGGTCGGAATCAAGGCGTTAATCCTTACTGCAATGTTTCGAGCAACATATCTCCCTCATATGAAACTCTTTGAAGTTGATTTTGGTGTCCATGAACCGTGTTCTGAGTCTAGTTTCATATGAATTAAGTTTCACCTCAAACAAATTTGTGGTTTGAGAGATATTGAAGAAATACCGAACCTATGTCAGAGCTGAACGAAGAACAGAGCATAACAAAGGATGTATTTTATCGATAACTTGATCGATAAATGGATGATCGATCAAGTGATCGATAATTGCCCATGAAAATCACCTCTGAAGCTTATTTTCCATGTTTATATGAAGGGTGACTCAATATATGATGGTATAACTTCCCGATTGTATATTTTCGCTTCCGACTGAGCCATTCAAACTTCTGATTGAGTATAGCAACATTTAACATCAAATCTATGAACTTGAATCTTGATATTTTCATTTGATCTTGCAAGTTCTTCTTTTCTCAATCTCTCTTCTTCTTCTTCCTCTTGATCATTCTCCATAACTCAAAGTGCAACATAATAACTCCTTTCTTTTCTTGAGGAAACTACACAAGATATTAAGTATGATAGTTAGTCAAAATATGAGATAAATAATTTATGTAAACTTTTTGCTCTATTATTTGACATCATCAAAACTAATCATATCTAACAATTTACCACTTGATATATATATGTACAATGTAACTACACCAAATTGACAACCCATTCAAAAAAGCATACGGGTTGCATGTGTGGATAATGACGAACAACTTGAAGTGTGGGTTATGACATTTACAAAATAATTCTATCACAAGCATTCACAAAAAGGAATATAAACAAGCCACCAACAAAGCTCAACTTGAATTGGGGTTCTAGCAAGTCTTTACTATGTGGCCTGGCTCATGGCATTTTTCATAGTGGTAAAGTTTTTTGTTTTGAAGTTGAGATTCAATCCTTCTTTTCTTTGGCCTTCCTGAGGGTCTTTTAGTGATTGATGGCTGTAAAAATGTTCCTGTCATCATCTGCGTAATGATGAGAGCTTCAGGATGTGGACAATCATGTGTCGCAATTGGACTCATACTACTTGCATATATCTTCTCTTGGGCTGATAGCTTATAGTAATTTTCTACAAATTCATAAACACTACCATGAAGTAGTTTTATCACTGCACATGCATGAATACAAGGTATCCCGTTCATTTGCCATGCTAAACAAGTGCATTTGTTTGTCGTGAGATCAATAGTGACACAAATTATTCTAGTAGGAGACGTAGGATAAACTTGAACTCTGTTATCTCCATAACATACACAGTGCATATTTTCCGCTCTTGTTATTTTTTCTTGCAACTTTGATTCAATATTTGGCCCAACGCCATTTGTCTAATTTCCTATTACCATTTTGCTTGCAACCATCTTCTTCGCTAATTTCTCCATATGCTCATGTATGAGAACTGACACATTGTGCTTCCTCTCCTTCAAAATCCAGGCATTAAACGACTCCGCAACATTAGTGGTGATGTTATCCTATCATTTAAACAGAAATTTGCTTAAAGCCCATCGATCTACATCTCCTTGAGTCTCAATCCAATCAACTAATTGTTGACAAAATGATCTAAGTTTCCCCATTGCAGCAACATATTCATCCTCAATCCTTGCATAGGCAATTCCATCCAGTATTTTCAATGCGACCTCCTTTGAAGTACCTAAAACTCGTGCCCTGTCTCGGTTAATTTTTAAATAATGTGTACTAAAATTTTCTTTCACATGCCTGTAGCAAAAAGCATGTCTCTCACCACCAAATACTGTCTACACCACCAATAATGGTATTATTCTGATCTGAAACTGTTGCTATCTCCACTGATCTTATGATGTCCTTCACATTCTGAAGAAACTAAGCCTAATCATCATTTGTCTCCCCAATAACTATAACATATGCTAATGGAAACATTTCATTGTCCGTATCATATGCATTAGCTGAAATCAATGTTCCCCTATAAGGACCACTTAGATGACATCTGTCTATACAGAGTATATTTCGACACCCTTCTAAAAATCCCTTAATTGAGCATCCATAAGCAATGAACACCCTCTCAAATCTATTACTATCCAACCCTTCCCACTGAGCAACTATGTTTGGATAAGTTTCAATAAGCCTTTCACAAATCCAGGGAATCACCATGTATGAATCCTGTGCACGACAATGTATTTCCCTCAATGCTCTTTCTCTACCCCTGTATGCTTGACTATAATTCAGTCACCCCATATTCTCTATACAAATCTCTTCTAAGTTCATTAGCATTCTTGTCTATATTACACCTCAAAGAATCCATCATGATTGATGATGTTAAGTCTGACCTTCCACTGTGAGATACAACCAAACTGTCCTGTGCATAATGCACATGCTCACTTCTTAATGTTTTTATTATTAAGAATTCAGAATCTTATCTTTGTCCCATTGAGTATGCAACCATATACCATGGGCATCCCTCCGCCATACACTTCACAATGATCTTTTGTTGATTGTTCTTCACAAATTTGTATGAAAAGTTCTCAGCAATGCTGTACCTATATAGTGCTTACCTAAGGGCCATTGCATTAGGAAAAATTTTTCCTTCTCCAATAACCAAACCCTTCCACTTTGTTGAATTCATTTCTAGAATTGGGGTTGGTATCATTTTTGAACCACATGGCAATGATAGTGGGTCTTCACTAACCGCATTGGGTGGAGACATGGAGAATGCATCTGAACCTCCGAACAAGTCTTCCATCCTACATAACAGAACAGGTTATGGGGTCGTTAATGACAACCTTCAATCACTATAATAACAACTTATGCACAACAATTGACAATAGCTAACATTACTTTGAAATTTAAATAATACAATTTACACATGTTGCTTTTCTATTGGAACATCTCTTGTTAGTTGTGAATTTTGATCTTTATTTTCTCCTATATATACAAGACTACTGTCACCATTGAAGTTAATCAAATGTTCCACTCTTTCATCATCTACAAGGTCCACAAATGTACACTCATCAAAGGTTACTATGAATTTTATAACTATTCCATTACTTTCTTCTCCCACAATTGATGCTACCATTGCTCTAAATTCTTCATATGATGTCCCTTCTTTTATCATTCTTGTTCTCACACTACCTCCAACATACTGCGTTTCACCTTCCAGACCATTAATAAATTGTCCTCCTATATGGAGGTAACAAAACAAATGCTTCCTACTTGAAGTTGTCATCCTTCACATCAACCTGTCACAATCACTTATAAATAACAAGTCATACAGTTATATTAACCACCTTCGATGTGCCCATTAACAAAACATTTAACCATCGCATTACAGGAGTTACAGCAATAAAAATATGTTATTTTTCATTCATTTTCATCACCAACACAGCATCAATGATTGAAAAACAGAGCATCATTCATTGAAAAATAGAGCTCTACGTTATAACCCTAGCCACGCATAACAAAACCACACCTAAGATGATTAAAACCACATATGACTAAAATGAGCCTCCCTTGATAGTTGTAGTGAGTTGAATCACATCCTTAATACTCACATACCCACAGCCAAGCAACTTTTCAAACCAACATTAAACTTCAAACTGGTTGTGTACAAAAGAAGAAAAATGCTGTTAATGATGAGACCGATGGAGAAGATGAAGAAAAATATAGCTTGCCTGCAATAATGGAGCACCAACGCAGACCTCTGTTTCTTCTTTCAGAAGCTTCTCTTCCTCATGCATGCTAACAGCCCAACGCATTAATTGAATCCAATGAGCTTCTCTCTGTCTGTTTTTTCTTTTTTCAATCAGTGAGGGCAACTCAGTCATTTCACAAATTCAATTATTTGCTCTGAGGTCCCTGGGGACTTAGGAAGAATTTGGAGATTTTTAGGGACCTTATTTGAATTAATTCTGTTTTGTGGGACCTGTGTGTAATATTCCCTATTTCTAAATATAATTTGACCTTTTTATCCCCAAAAAAAGACGAAGAAGAAACTTAACGCGTTAATTCTTCTTACATAAAAATTATCATATCTTTATGGCGGGGTCTCTCTCTCCGAGTGTAGAAATTTCAACCGGGGAACGTGGCTTGCATAACCCAATTTCACGGCCCCATCATGTCCCTCTTCCTTTGCCTGCTATAGCGTACTCTCTCTCTCTCTCTCTCTCTCTCTCTCTCTCGAATTCTGTCATGTATTGATACAGTTACATGTTTCATCCGCCATTCATTGATTCAGTTATATATGGCAGAACTTCGGAACCTATAATTTTTGTTTCGCTTTCTCACTCGTCTAATTACCTTGCTTTTGGTGAAGAAAAGGAGGATTGAAAGAGTTTTTCCATGTAAAGAAGCAGCTTCTTTTGGGTTAAGTTTCCTTGGTAATAAACATTTTTCCTTCTCAATGATTTTCCTTTTTCCTTATGCTTACATGATTATTTCTTTTCCGATTAATTTCTGGTCTTCTGTTTGTTTCCATCACTATCAGTATGAATTCTGAATAAGGTTCCGAGAATTGAACTTTCATGCTCTGTTTTTCATCCTCAATTGCAACAGTTCTTTTTTAACTTTTAGCAAAACAACAAAGAATAAATTGTTGTTTAACTCAGTTTATTATTGGTTTGTTCATATAATTAAATATTTGTTTAGTTATCATAAACAGTAATTGCTGAGAAATTAGGTCTAATAATGCGTACAGTTTATGACTTTGTTTGCTTAAACGCCTGCTGTGTTATAATTCCTTGTTTTATGCCTAGTCTCTGTTTAAGTACCATCGATTCAGGAATTTAAGACTTGTAAGCTTCCGTATTTAAATGTTCCGTCAATTTTTCACTTTCAGAGTTACGTGTATTGATTTGTATTGCTTCTGAGGATATTAATATTTAATTACTTCGTCGTCGTTGAAGATTGCAGATTGTGAGACAAACTGCCGGCCATTAATGCGCAATAAGTTCCGTTCTTAGAGAAACAAGATGGAAAAAACGTATCTATGGGTTCCAAAAGAGGGCCTTAACAAAAAGGATTCATTAGATGACTTACGCAAAGATAGGGAATTATCCAATGAAGAATCCTCAAGTTTTTCTGATTCACAGCTGAAGAAGTTGATCAAAAGGGCGAATTCTAGCGTCGCCATAGCTGTAAATATTGTTCAGTCACTAATCAGCAAGGATTTTTTCCCCTTTCATGGCCATTCACACTACCAGATACCGAAGAATATGATGAGTGTAGATGAGAAATATCTTCGTTGCTGTCAGGAATTCATACACATGAGCGCATTCAAAGGAGCTGGAAGCGACATAGCTGTGAACTCCGGATCAACAAATATACAAATTTTACCAGAAAGCTTGGATCCAGGTCAGTTTATTTTTGAATGTCCAATGACGGATGATATTGGGAGTGTAGTCATAAGTACTAGTCCTGTACGGTGGAGCTTAAGTTCAGTAACGAGGAGTAAAAGTGTGGTAAATATTTTAAGTAGTCCTTTGTTCCACCAATTTGGTGCTTCAGATAAGAATGAAAATTTGAGCATGATGAACTATACTGATACTAAAGGACTAACATGCTATGATTACATGGACTCTCCTAGTGGTTTGAGTATTTCTTCATCATATAAACTTAAAAAGGAAACTCCAATTATGAAAGGCCAAAAGTTTGGCTCTATGTCATCTGTTCATGAAAGGCTTGCTTCTACCTCGAGCACAAACTCGGATGGATTATCTTTTGCTTCTCCTGCACCATCTCAAGGAATGCTTCAATGCACATGGAGGGAAGGAATTCCTCAGTTTGTTTTTTCTGCAGATGATAAGAAAGAGATCTATGTAGCCAATCTGATGAAAGTAGGGCCAAAAGATAACAAGGCTTTGGACCATGTGTATCTCATTCATTTGGACAAGGGTGAGCAAAAGGGCCGTGAAATCTCCGACAGCAATTCACAACTTGTTGGGAAGGTGAATGTATCAACAAGTTTCACCCTTGACTCAAACAATGATAAAATCATGGAAACTGAATTTGTTTTGTTTGGTGACAATGGAAATTATGAGAAAGAACTGTACGGTTCAAGCCATACACAGAAGAGAAACAAGGGGCTATCAAGGAAATTGTCCAATGTTTTCAAAAGTCCTTTGTCAAAACACACAACACTCTCCAAATTTGATGAACTTCAAAGTTGTCCATGGGATCCACATGCAAATAGTGGGGTTAGTTTGTTAGAAGCTAATATTCCAGCAAATTTTGAGACGGCTGCCATTGTTGTCAAAGACCAAATTCCTTGTACTCAGAGAAATAAAGCAGGAGGTTGGGGTTTAAAATTTCTCAACAAATTTGAAGTCAGGCAAACTCCGTTGCTCCGTGAAGCTTGTACAAGAAGTACGGGTGATTGCTCAACTAGCATGAACATCCTAATTCCAGCCGGTATTCATGGTGGGCCAAGAGCCAGAAATGGTGGCCCATCCAGTCTCATTGACAGATGGAGATCTGGGGGCCTCTGTGACTGTGGTGGTTGGGATGAGGGATGTCCTCTAACAATATATCAGACAAGATCGACAAAAGCAGAGGTTCCTTCTCAAGTAGATATGCAAGAAGAGAGCAAGAACGTTGATTTAGTTCCTCAGGTATCCTAATCTCCTAATGTTCTGCTACGGCATTGAATTGAATGTGGTAACTGTTAGGATCTGTTTTGGCCACATGTACTCCTGTTTTGTGGGTGATTCTTGATCTATTGCTTATTTTATTCTCCTTGATGTTCTTGATTTTTTATCTCTGTTGCTGTATTATCATAATTTGACATTAGGCATGGCATAACTAAAATGAACTGTGATAAAATTTTCTGACAGTTTTCCCATGTATTCCTATGTATGCATAAGGAATGACTATATATGTTCTGATTGTTGCAAAGGCTGATATGTAATTACTGTATAATCTGCATCTGATGTCTAATTTTTTGGCAGCAGTTTCTCCTTAAACCTATACCATTTTGTGTTCCTAAATTTTTGACATAAATTCATCTGTAATGTTCAATATGCTTTCCTTGCCGTCTAATTATTTCGCATATTCTTTACGTGACAATGAAATGAAATGACCCTCTCCTCCTAACTGTTCAGGGTTCAAGGGATTTTACCCCCGCTTTGAGGATGGTGAGCATTCGTGATAATTTATACTTCATTCAGTTCCGGCCTCCCTTGTCTGCATTGCAGTCATTCTCCATTGCAGTGGCAATAATTCACACACAGAGCCCTATCCTCCGCTCCAATAGTGCATAGCGGCTTTGATAACAGTAGCTATAAACTAAGGTTTTGTAGCATTCATAATTTTTTTAATGATTGATGACAAGTTAGGTGTTTTGTACATGTACCAAATATTTATTCATATGTCAAGGTTTTTTGTTTATTGTAGTGTCAGAGGTTACTTGGTTCAGGTTTCCGAACTTTTCACGCCTGATTCCCAATTAAGCATTCTTGTAGCCATTTTTGTTTCCCCTTAGTTTGTGTAGCTTGTCTTCAAGGGACATATAGTGTAAAAGCTTTCTGACCAAAAGTGAGATTGAATTTGCCATATTTGAAGCATGTGAGACATTGTGTCTTTTCATTTCTTGACCAATAAGAAATTAATACGTTTATTGTATGAAAATTCATAGAGTTACAAATACCTTTTCATTCAAGTAAACTGCTCAATTTGTCTTACAACAATTTTGCAAGTTTCCCCACAAAGGCATCTTTAAGCGTGAATTAGAGTACTGTTCTCCGTCATCTCATTAACGTATATGATGCAGATGCTTCTTTGTTTAACATTTTCCAAATTAACAGTGTTAATTACTTAATTCAGGTTTTTGCTATGTGAATTAGGATTTCATTTAGAAATATTTTTTAAATATTTGATGTCAAAGAAATCTAGACTATCCTTACTGCCTGAATGGACAGGATTTATATGTTCAACAAATAAAAACCAATATGATTAGATCTAAGGGGATATATATATGATTTTTTAAATCTAGTCTTTGGACAAACCAAGATTTGGATTTGTACATACATTTAGTACCCAATTGTATTTGGAATATGATTATTACCTTTAATGAAAAAGATACTTGTGTTTAAGCAAGAAAAAAAGGGGGGAAAAAACTCTAGATTAATATATTTTGCTGACTCAGTGGTTGCGAGCGACTGACTTGTGTCAAATATTGGTTTGAAGTTGAAACAAACACCACGGAAAAAGCACTACGTAAACCTACTTTCTCTCTTTTTCACAATCTTACAACTTTGAATATGTGTGGTGCTTATCCAAAAAAGAAATATTTTACATAGCCAACGATTGCTGATCCATTTTACATGAAAAATATTCAAAAACACGCGCGCGCGCGCGCGGGGAGCATGAATTTGGATTGCATGGTCAGTATAAGAATTATTATCGAGTAATTTGTAAAATATCTATAACTATAGTCCACAAGCTCATAAGATCCAATTTATCCATGCCGTTTTTTTTTTTTTGGTACCTGGAAAAGTTCCTACTTTGTATTGTCATTATCCAAGGTTACAAGGAAAATTTGTAGTTTTCAAAAGGTTTGGCGAGTAAATTTTGGAGATTGAAACACACAACATGTGAACATGTGACCTCGAGCAGGTACAAGAAAACAAACTGAAAAGTGAAAGGAACTGAAAACGATTCATTGATGGCTAAGAAAAATTGGATGCATTCGTAGTTGATCATGTGATTCTTGCATAGATGAAATTACATCTCTCTCTATATATACACATAGACATACGCACTGATTTGGTTGATTAACTTATAGAGATTAAAAAAAGTTAAATAAATTAATTTAAAGTATTATATTTATCGTTCTTCTCCAAACTAATTTACTTGGCTTATAAATTAATATATAATATAATGATGCACATAAATATTTTAGAAAGATTATATAACATATACTATAATTAAGTAATTTTTTTAACTTCCTCAGCTTTTTAAAATTAGTTAATTAGATTTTATATTAAAGATCAGAGGTAGTATATATGTACACCAGCTGTGTGTGTATAATATGCTCGGCTCAATTAGCCTTATTTCAATGATATGAAACTGGCGAGATAAATCTTGGATTTATTTAGAATATTTGAAAGATTGAAACTATTAAAAATTAATCAAGAGTTGATAAATGATCAAAAATTAATAAAAATTGATGGGCACTACTTTTTAAATTTTTAGATTATATTATTTAAAATGTAATTTCTTTATACTTAATGCTTTCATTTCACCATAACATTGTTCCATACCTAATAAAACCTAATGCAGTTGAAGAGAAATCATAACATTAGATATTGAAAACGATATGTAACTTAATGCACTCATCCAAATATTTTAATTGTATATATTAAATTTTATTGGAATAACATTTTCTTTGTTATGCCATTAATTTATTTTTGTATTTTAGGTAGAAAAAGAGATTATAATAGGGAGAATTACAATTAAGTCCTAAGGAAGAAAAATAATTACTAACAAGTTCTAGTAATAATCAAAGTAGCTTGTAATGACAAGTTCTAGAATAGGAAATGACAACCTCTGAAACTTATTTTATAATTATTTTTCTTTCTTAGGACCTCATTATAGTTCTTCCGGTTGTACCATCATTTTCCCCCTTGGCACTAGAAGATTATGTTATTAGCAAGAAATAATTCAAAGAGAAATTGGCTGACAAGTCCCTATTTAGGAATTTTTTGCTTAACCTGATCTGAATGGAGCGGGTGCAATTTTTAGCTTTAATTATGTGCAACATATGTTTAATTATGTGTAAATATCTTCTGTTTCTAAATAGTTAAAAACTGCACATAGCAAAAAGTTGTGCCCCTGAGAATGAATTGCACTTGGGTCTATAAACAAAGTTAAGGTACCTTGGTCAAACATAAATTGTGATAAAAAGTGACAAAAGCAAATGTGTCCTAATATTTTTGTGTATGATTATTTTTATTTTACGTAATTTCAAATATAATAAAAAATTATTTTATCACCAATTCAACCCTAATTAGGATCAAAATATCATTAACCAAATTTCATAATTATAATATCACAAATTCACAGGATTAGTGATATAAAATCATTTTTTCTTCATTGATAATAAAAATGGCTTGGCCGATAATCTCAGAAATTACATACATGGGGATAGAGATCCCAAACTTCTTCATGCGGACTCCCTTTATTCCCATTCAAAATTTCCAGTCAACAGTGTCAGCCCATTAACAAATATGGGCTCAGTGATTTAAAAGCCCAAATAGTGAAGTCCCGGGATTGACGTTATGGTTCAATAAAATCCAAGTGCAGGCAAAAACCCTAATGGATTTATCCCTATAAATGTCAACATATGTCCCTCTGCTCGAGCTCGTCATCCCCGCAAACTCAAGATGGCGAAGCGGGGTTAGTCTGCTAGTTACTGCTTGATTTTCTGTTTTATGTACCAATACAGTAAAATGCATGTCCTTCATCTGTTTGTTTCATGAGAAATTGCATCAATTTTAAATATAATTTTGTTTTTTCCCCCCTTTTCCTGTTCTCCCTCCCGTTTGATTTTCTCTCTCATAAGCTTTGCTCTCGAGCCGTTGTCTTCTCTCGGATACGAGTGAATTTTTGTTTATCTATGGCGTACGAATGGTGGTATCCTTATTTTAATACTTTTATTTTCTATAGATGTCGCATTTACTTTTGGGGCACAAATTTTTGATTCAAATAAAGTGGCTGTTTTAACATTGAATTTATTGAAGCTGACGATGGCAAGGGTTTTAGTGGGAATGTATTGCCTAAATATTCACACTTCTGGGGATAGGTCGTGCAAGTTATAAGAATGAATTTATTGAAGTTGACAACACAGGGCAAAAAACCTTTATGTTGTTTCACTGAAGAGAATAACGTACAGGTTAAGACAGATTGCAATCTCTTTTTGTTGGTTCCATAGTCTTGGCTGGCCAACTGGGGGAAACCCCACCGGAAAAGAGGCCGAGAAAGAGTAGGGAGGCTCCTTCCACTTAGCTAGGGTAATGTGGAGCGACAGAATAGCCTTTCGGTTTCGGATGCTTGATCTTGTGAAGGTTTTTCTTGAATTTCATGTTAATTTGCTCCTTATGCTATTCTATTCTGTTGTGTTTCCAGTTCTAATCATTTCTCGCTATTCTACATTTCGTTTTTTTGGATGGAACTGTAGTGTTGTTTATAATGATGGAGCCTAGCTTGGGGATGAATTCTAACGAGACAGTAATCATTTATTGATTGATTGATAATGATAATGATTAGTTTGTTGCTGATTAAGCTCTTTCCTTATGTGTGCTCATTGGTTAATGTGCCATATAAGATTAACTCTTAAATCCAGATGTGCTTATATACTTGTACTTTTGTTGTTTGGGATTTACGTTAAGAAACTATTATTCTTCACCTTCTTTTTGTATGGTTTTGAAAATTTTTTCTCAGGAAACTTTGCTGGTAATGTAGTGTGGAGGATTTTATTTGTTGTCTCCACATGTCCCATAACCAGCAATATTGATACTCCCAACCTTCCTTTACCCGGACGATAACATTCTTATTTATTGTCCCTGTCAGGGTTGAGACATCTATATGTGCTTTTTGGGAGTCTTGTTCCTTTTGAAATCAATGTGACTTGCTCATGCTTCGTTTTGATTGACTTTCTGCGGTCAAATAATGTTAGTGCTTCTTTCGTTCTCTTGTGAATAATCAGTTGTTGTCTTTGTAACCCAGACATTAGTCAAGTATCCTTCATAAATCAAATTGGTTGATACTGTTACAAGTCTGGTAAACCAACAGAGTCCATCGTTACAGATGTGCTGGTTCTTTAAATGCTCACATCTGCTCCATTGGGGCCCTACAAGTAGTAGTTTTAATTTGTTTTTAGTTACTGGATTTTAGAGACAAGGGGGAGGGTGGCACGAGTTGTCCATTAAAGATAAAGGGGGAGGGGGAACTAAAGAGATAATTTAAAGTGACTCAGTAAAGAAATTTGAACAACTTCCATTGAGAAAGATAAATAATCTTGGAGAAGAGCAAGGATGTTTTGATAAATGATGGGACTATTTCCTCCGAAAACCGGGACGGTTTTGCTCAAATCTGTCTCGCAATCTCACTTGCTAGGCCGCTAAATGAAAGAAGAAAGTCAATAATTTTCATTGCTGAGCTGAGGTTACAGCAAATCGGAGAAGAAAAAGGAGATGAAATAAGATGGAAGAAACAAGCATGAAGGTGAGGGGGAAAAACAGAAACTAGCATGAAGGTACGTCCAAATCCACAACGCTGCAAACCTCGGCCATAATCAATAAAAATGAAAGGTTCCTTCTTGGTAGATCAGTTGGAAGTTGGAGCAGAATGCGAGATGCTCTGCCTGTTGCTTTAAAATTGTTGGGTTAGAAGGCAAGTGTTTTTTTTTTTTTTTTTGGTGGTGCCGCGAAAGCAATTTAGTATGCTAAAAGCAGTTACTTTCATTTGTTACTTGCGGCCACCACAGTTGCACGCATACACGGAGGAGGCCAATTTTTCAAATCTTGTGATCTATTTTAACTGTTACACGTTTTTTCCTTTTTCATTTCTTTTTTAATGTATTTTTAGTTTTATTGTTTTATAAATTTTGTTGCCAACGTCATAAAAAATTTGTTTACATGCTTTCCTTTTGCGAAAATATAAAATGATTATGATAAAAATTAAATGTATATAAATTTAGACTATTTAATATTTTTAAAATTTTTTTAATAATTTAATGTTTTATTCACTCACACACACATGTATGTATATAATATTAATTCTTAATGTAATTATAATAATACTGGTATCATTGGTTCGATTGATTTGATTTTTTTGAACTGTGACTTGCTGACCTCTTTGATTAGACATTCGATTCAGTTTTTAAAACATCAGGATTAATAGTACTTATTTGTCAAGAGCATTAAGCCACCATATTCTAATATCCAAACAGGAGTAATTTAAGACACTGGCGATAAAAAAGACTGCATGCATTGGAATATCTGTTCCAGCAGAAATGGTGAGGGGGAGGTCCTTGAAAGCAAATGATCGAATGAAAAAGGGTACTCATATTCCGCTGTTTTCTATGCCAAAGAATGATACTCCAGCCTTCATGGATAACCTGTAAGGCTCATTGAAGGCCAAGCACGGGAGAATTGTAGGGTCTTGGATTTCTTTTTTTTTTTTTTTATAAGTACAAATTTTATTTAAAAAAAACAAGTAAAATGATATATATAAACTATTGTATCCCTTTACGTGGTAAATTTT
Source organism: Neltuma alba (assembly GCF_004799145.2). Classification (NCBI taxonomy): domain Eukaryota; kingdom Viridiplantae; phylum Streptophyta; class Magnoliopsida; order Fabales; family Fabaceae; genus Neltuma; species Neltuma alba. The sequence continues at coordinate 593,318 of NW_021635234.1, forward strand.
GATAAGAAAAATAGGAGCCCTATGAAAAAAAGGAAAAAAAGAAAAACAGCATGAATACTAAAACTTGAAAATTGAAAGTGGAGAGCTCGAAATGGACATGTTGGACCATAATATTGCAAGATAGATGGGATGTGTAACATCCAAGATTATGGGTTTAGAATAGTAAGAAATAGCTTGAGATATGAAGGCTATTATATTTTTTTTGGTAGGAGTCCAAAAGGTTTCTTGGAAGGTCGAGAGGATTTTTAGAGACTAAACCGTAAAGCGAAAGTTCTCTGAGACTGAGAAAAGAGAAAGATAGAGATTTTGGTGGAGCCTCAAAAGGGTCTACTATAAAGAATTGAGGTGATTAAGGGTTAGAGGCTATGCTGGAAACCTCAGTGGAAAGATTCCTAAGGTTAAACACAAGCATGGACCTAAATGCGAATTTGAAAAGTTTCAGGTTAGAATGGGTGAAAAGGAAGCGTGAAAATCCTAGAAAAATCTCAAAAAATGGGAAATGATGTTTAAAGGTCTTTGTGAGAAGAAAAATGATGAAAATACCCTTGAGATGACTTTAATGAAATTTTTAAGATTATGGCTTATTTTGAAGTATACAGCTAGATTTAACTATTTGAGCCATGAGAAAATCTTAAAAAAGTAATTAAAAATTGGGATTCATGAATTAAAGGCTACAAAAAATTATAAAATTAGTCTCGTCCTCAAAAGGCTACCAGAATGGCTTTAGGAATATTTAAAAGCCAATTATGTCATTGAAGGCATTTTACAGAAAATTTAAAAAGAAATACTTATAAGTCGAGTTATGGTCTGAGAAAATTCACAGAATTTTTTTAAGAATTAAAGAAAGTTTATGGTGCAGACAAATGAATTTTTGAAACTCTGGATTGAATAAAATATTCTAGTCAAATATTAAATAATTTTTGTCCCCTAAATAGGAGACAAAGTTAGAAAATATCTAAGATATTTTATGAAAAGCACTGATTTAGCATGCTGACTCGTCAGAACCCATTTAGAACGCTATTGAGTCATCTAGTGAGTCACCGAGAGATAATTATGGACAGTAGAGAAGGCAAACCACAATACGGGTAGGTTTTCAACAGTCCTTTGTCTACCTGACATTGTGAAATCTCTATTGTATGACTCAGTGAGTCTAAGTAGCTAGTCAATAGAGCTGACTCCTTTTCTCTCTGCTCCTCCATATTGGCACCAAAAGGGAAGCTCTCCTATTGGTTAGAAATTCCAAGAAAGCACATGGGAAAAAAAAGGGCCGGTAAGAGGCAAATAAGAGTGGTAGTTTGGAAGCTCGTTGGAGAAGCTTTCCAATTCTTTTCTCTTCTCTTTCACGCCATATGTATGACTTATGGTTGGTGGAAATGTTGCAAGAAGATACTTGGCAAGTTGATCATAACATGTGGCGAAATCATGAGCTTGATGCCTTAATCAAGAAACACATGGCATATTTGATGTAAGGCACGGTGATGTCATGAGACACTTGTTATCTTGATTACACTTGGCAAGATGATAAGGAAGGAGGTTTAATCATGGACACAAGTCATGGTAAAGGTGAATTAGTTTAGCTATGGTAAATGGTAATTATGGAATTATAAATACCCCTCATCTCCCATTTATGCAAGGATTTTCGACTAAGAGGAGAGTCTAGAAGAAGGGAGCACAAAATTTCTCAAGGGAAAAGGAAGAAGAAGAAGCTCATGAATTTCAAGGAAAATCCAAGGTCCAAGACAAGGGCCATGAGACACTAAGGAAAAGGAATGATGAGATTGATTAAGGAATCTTGATAGTTGGCAAGCATGGAAGAAGAAAGCCTAAGGATAAAAGGTAGTAAACTTATCCCAACGTATGCTTGATATGTATGCTTGTGTGTTGATGTTGCTTGATGATGAATGAAAGCATAATTAATAAAATGTTACTCTATTTTTTGTTTAATTCATGGCCATGTGTGTTTGAAATATTGAGCATATGAATATGACATTTTAAAGCATGAAATTATATGATACCAAACATGTCATATACTGGCATTTATTTTGCATGCATCAAAGGTAATGTTTGCTATTAAGATTCTCCCGAATCTCACTCTACCCTAACCAACCCTAATAGGTGCAAAGATCATGAGAGAATAATGCAAGGTGTGGAAATGCAAGAATGAAGGAAGAGCTGAAGAATTAAATAAGTTGTTATAATATTATATCAAGTAATGCATTATACTGATTAATGTTTAATTATGCCTCTCAATGTTATGCAATATGTTATGATAATATATTCATAAACATATTGTAGATGGTATGCATTAATATATGATAGTATTGACATGCATGATTAAATGAGATAATATACATGAAAGATGGAATGATAACATGCAAGAAAGTAATTAATTATGCAATATTATTGCAAGTTAGGGGTATAGTTTATCCTTAAATGAGTCACGAATTTGTGACGAAGTGTAATTGAGACAAATGAACGAATCTGCCTATGAAATTTGGTGAGCACCTAGAGCACATCTTAAGATTTAAAACAAGTGGTAAATCACTTAAAATGATGCATGTGCTAAAAGTTATGATTATTTAAAGTTAGGGCAGAGAAACTGGAAAGTATAATTTTGACCAAATAAATAGTAAACTTCCACGAATTAACAGTATAAATTGGCAAGGTTGGACAAAAAATTGAAAGATCTTCAAATAAAATTTTGAATCGCTTCAATAAGATTTTTCTATAATTAGTTATGAATTTTCAAAGTTGGACAAAAAATCTAGAATTAACTAGTGAATAGTAACCTAAGTAACCAAATGTAAATTTTCAATCTACCGGCTTGTTTCATGATCCGCTTGAGCTGTAACGCTTCTAAATGCGTACTAAAGGGTAAAAAAGAAGGATTTTTTAGGATGCATCAAGATGAGGTGACCAAATGCAAAGTAAGCATTAAGGCCAGTCACCTGTAAGCCAAAGGATGATAATGAAGCTATTAGACTTTATTATCATCCTTAAATATGCCAAAGGATGATAATGAAGCTATTAGACTTTATTGAGAGTTGAAAGGCGATGTTGAAGTATAAAAAGATTAGCGCAAGTCTCCTGGAAGCCTAAAGGTGTAATTAATGTTCTTCTAATAGTATTTATTTTGCCAAACGAATCATTTTAGTTGATAATTGCAAACTTAACCATGACAGGAAAAGGTTAAGTTAAATGTTTAGAAAGTCACTATGGTGATACTACAAAAAATGGATATGCACCATAAGTATATGGGTTATGAAATAGTTAATGGTATATCAAGATTGATCCTACAGAAAACTCAATCAACCAATGATTAAACACTAAATTTCCTCTTTTCATTTAAGTTGAGCAAACAAAATTGAATTCAATTGAGTGAAAAGAAACTTAATTAAATTCTTTTATATGAAGTTTTATTTGCATAAACTATCTTGTAGGATACTATTTTGTAGGAAACCAAATAAAGTGAGTTTAGACATGATTGATCTTTGGAATATGATGTGAGTTAAAGTTTTAATAAGTTATTGTTCCTGTATATGTGTATATCTATTTGAATGTTTGAATCATGTGCATTTGGAATGGGTTATGGAGGAGATGATTGAAGTTATTGAGATCTATATACTTGTCATATGGTATTGGCCTCCATATAGAGCTCTATGGTTGGCCACTATTATTATCTCACTAGTTTTTTGAGGGACTGCGACACTCTGCTAGTTTCTCAAGGAGAAACCTATAGTCCACTGAGTGCTCTGTGGTCTTTGGCCAATTAACATCACTTGTGTGGTGAGCTTGTGAGAGTAGCTAGTAAAATAGAAAGAACTTAGTCCATAGGTCTAGTGGGCGGAAATAAGGAGAATATAAAGGTAGATTTGGGTTAATAAATTACATATGACATGAAATCTTCATTGATATTTATATCTTTTGAATAAATGCAAAGTATGTTATGTCTTATGTTATTATCAGCTTTATGAGACTAGCGGAAATATCTGACATATATGGTCATTATGAGTTTAACTGTTAAATAAACATTTATTGAATATTATTAACTTAGTATATCCCACTTGACACCTCGCTAGCCCATGCTAGTGTATGTGATAGGTAAGGATTTAGTTATTGATATATTATCTCACCTTTGTAATTCAACATTTTTTCAGGTAAAAGCTTTAGAGGAGGGACGTCAGGGAAGGCTCATGAGGAGTAAAGTTACAATAGCAACTTGTAGTGTATCCTCGATCTATGAGTTATGTTTTTTTCTTGTATATTATTACCTTAGGACAATCCGTGTTTAATTGATTCATGAATTATCATGTTTTTGTGTCCTTTTATTTATTTTGTTGTGGTACGCATGCTGGTAGTCGACCAGAGGCCTAGGATCACATGTAATCTGTTTATTATGAATTTATTATTAAAAAATGAATTAAGACTTAATTCTTACTATTTTGATTTATGAGCTATATAATATGTTGTTTTATATTAGATGAGATTGATCTTTTTTTTTTTTATATGGTTTGCATTTAAATGAGTTAAGAAAAGTTGTTTTATCCATGATAGGGTGTGTGATTAGGTGCTATTCTTTTCTATAACAGATAACATTATTGTATAATGAGTTAGTTTATATGATTGTTATATATTTGAATTTGTTGTTAGCGTGGTTTGATTGTAAAAGAAATAAAATTATTTCTTGAAGTTACTCTGAATAGTTAAGTTTATCAGTTTATTTATGAAGGTTATTTCACTCATGACAATATTATAATGAAATACAAAGCATAAAATCCAATAGAGGCAATGCTAGTCTTCATAGTAGACTCTAGACCTTTGATGTCTTCCTTGTTGGTCCTTTTCTAGAGCTCTCACTTAAAAAACATAAGGGAAAAGAGTGAGACAAGTGTCTTAGTAATCCTAGTTCTACCCATTATACTTACCTGCACAAACCATAAGGTATATAGAGAACGAGGGTTAATAAAATAGTTTAAAATCATATTTATCAGTATAACAAGATTTAACAATTAACACATACATATATAGTATCACATGGTGGTACGCAAGCATATAACGTATCAATTACTGAGTCGTAACTCACTGTATCATAACATAGTACACTATCCCAACCGTCATTATCTCCTCCTTATTTCTATCGATTGAACCCATGGGCTAGGTGCTTGTTATGTGATGCGCCTTATCGTTAGGCTCACAAATTAATACTAAATTAAACCTATATAGTATAGGCTCAACTTGGGTTGATCTCTTATGGAGTCAATCCAAAGTTTAGTTCTTAACTAATTATGTGTTGTGAAAAATAAGAAAGAGAGGGAAAAGAGAAAAAAAATTAAGAAAAAGAAAATAATTTGTAATTTTAAAAATAAATTTTTTTAAGTAAAAGTAAGAAAAGAGAGTTTTTAAGGAAAACAACTTAAGAAAGAGTTAGGAAAAATTACCAAAGTGGTATTTCTCAGGAACAAACTAGAGATTCATAGTCCAAACATGTCATTATGTTATAAAGATGTTAAGTTGCAAGTAGGTTATGAATGTGAAGCTTGCCATGTATGTTTGTGTAGTTATTATTTGCTATTAAGATTCTCTCAAGTCTCATCCTCCCTTAACCAACCATAATAGGTTTGTTAAGTAGGGAAGAAGAATAAAGATTTGGATCAAGAAAATAAAGGGAAGAATTGAAGAAATGTATTGTGATATTATGTTATGTAATGATTCTCTTTGTATAGGATAATTGCATAAACATGCCATTTAAGTAATGTAAATATGTGTGATTGAGTATGATTTATACATGGCATGTATAATTGAGTATAATGATGAATGAGAATGATTTATGAAAAGTCAGAATGATAGAATAATTGTATTTGAAGAAATGAATGTTTATGTATTATTAATGCAAGTAAAGGGGATAAATTATCCCTAAATGAGCCTTAAGATTGTGATAGAGTGAAAATGATACAAATGATTGAATCTACCCATGAAATTTGGTATGCTTGACATACACATCTTGAGTTTTAAAATAAGTGGTAGATTACTTAAAATGTGTGTGCTAAGAGATATGATTACTCAAACTTAAGACCAAAAAAACTAAAAAGTACAATTTTTATCAGTTTGAATAGTAAACTTTCATGAATTAATTGTATGAATTGAGAAGGATTGTGCTCAAATCTATAATTTTCCCCTATAGAGAATTGAAAGGTTTTTAAATAGAGACTTAAGTCACCTCAAGATTATTTTCATAGAATTAATTATGAATTTTCAAAATTAAACCAAAAATCTGGAATTTACCAGTAAATAGTAACTCGAGAATTAAATTTTGAATTTTGAATCCGTAACACTTGGATCTTGGCCACTTGAAAGGGCTTATTTCATGATCCACTTGAATTGTAACGCTTCTAGACACGTATAAAAAAGTGTAATTAGAAGAATGTTTCATGAGATGTGTTTTGTGAGTGTAGTATATCTCTTCTATCTGTATCTTGGCCTTCCTTTTATAGCCTCAGAGGTGTCTTCCTTCAGGTAACTTGAAGAGGTAGAGGTATAAGAATAATCAAGATAATATAATTTGAATTCTTTATCTTTGACCTTGATGGATCTTTATCTTTTTCATCATCTTTCTTGGTTTATCTTTCTTTTCTTAAATATCTTTGTATTTTCTTCCTTCATGAGTGGCTTGATCTTGGAGACAT